>NC_058418.1:27273082-27294336 GCF_002201575.2 Neomonachus schauinslandi | reverse complement strand
CCCCCCCCCCCCCCCCCCCCCGGTTCTCCTATCATCCGGGCCTGAATGACAGGGACCCATACAATCTCCAACAGAACTCCTCGTGACACAGAGAAGCAAACAAAGAAAAAATCACCAGGACATATGAGAAAACAGAACCGTTCAACAAAAGGGGGACTATAGGTGCCTTCCAAGAGTTGAGTTATTGCAAGAAGCAAGAAAAAATTTCTAAGATTGTTAATTCAATTTGTTGGAAGGAATCAAGAACAAACTGTGGTTTCCATTTCTAGGTAGCACTTTGGGTTTATCTGTTTAACTCCCCTTCCTCTCAAAGCCTCATTATGACCAAATTTTTAAAAGAAAGGAAGAGAGGGGGCGTCTGAGTGGCTCAGTCGTTAAGCGTCTGCCTTCGGCTCAGGTCATGATCCCAGGGTCCTGGGATCGAGCCCCGCATCGGGCTCCCTGCTTGGCGGGAAGCCTGCTTCTCCCTCTCCCACTCCCCCTGCTTGTGTTCCCTCTCTCGCTGTATCTCTCTGTCAAATAAATAAAATCTTAAAAAAAAAAAAAAGTAAGGAAGGAGGGGAGGAAGGAAGGGAGGGAAGGAGGGAGGAAGGAAGCAGAGAAGAAAGGAGGGAGAGAGGGAAGGGGGCAGTTAGGAAGGAAGGGAGGAAGAGGCAGGGAAGGGGTGGGAAGGAAGGAAGAAAGAAGGGAGGGAGAAAGGACGGAAGATCAATGTTTGAGAACAGGCCATGATGGAACTAGAATCTTGGATGATTTTTTAAAAGATATGATGGAGGGGTGCCTGGGTGGCTCAGGCAGTTAAGCGTCTGCCTTCAGTGCAGGTCATGATCCCAGGGTCCTGTGAACGAGCCCCACATCGGGCTCTCTGCTCAGCGGGGAGTCTGCTTCTCCCTCTTCCTCTCCCTCTGCCCCTGCTTGTGTGCTCTCTCTTTAACACACTCTCTCTCTCAAATAAATAAAATCTTTTTAAAAATTACTTTAAAAAAAAGATATGATGGAGAAGGAGGTGGTTGAAGTAAAGAATTAGGAAGCCTGCAGTCCAGTGGGTGGGGAGGGTCCTGTCAGAAGAGGAAGGGGGGCGCCTGGGTGGCTCGGTTGGTTAAGCGACTGCCTTCGGCTCAGGTCATGATCCTGGAGTCCCGGGATTGAGTCCCGCATCGGGCTCCCTGCTCGGCAGGGAGTCTGCTTCTCCCTCTGACCCTCCCCCCTCTCATGTGCTCTCTCTCTCTCGTTCTCTCTGTCTCAAATAAATAAATAAATAAATAATTTTTAAAAAAAGAGGAAGGAAGAGACAAGAGTCTCAAAACCCCCTCAAACTTGGAGTCATGAAGTTTAAGGTGGTCCACAGAGCAGTTGGTTAGGGGCAACGTCAAGGACTTTGGCCAATAAGAACTAGCCGACCGTACCATTGGCTCCTGGCCTTCACAGGGCATGAATGGTGTGTGAAGCAAAGAACAGGTGTTGCTGAGGGGGCTCACCATGAGAACAGTTGCGCCAGTGAGGGAAGGGATTTGGTGCCCTAATTTAGGGCTGTTATTATAGTCACAGCAGAATAGTACTTGGGGCAGCAGTAAACGTCCCTGTCCAATGAGAGCAAGTTGGAGCTGTTACCTGAAAGACACAGGTGAGTGTAACGGGGGAGAGGATGAAGCGGTGGAGAGAGCACATCTCAGCCCCGAGGGGGCTTCAGATGCTGCAGCCCCACATCTGCACCAGCGAACTGGCGAGGCGACCTCTGGGCTGCTCATTTACCTCCCCCAGGAGTTCACTTCCTGCTCCTCGAAGTCAACTGAACTCCCAAACTAAGAAATAAAACTGTCGGATGGACAAAGAAGTTCTTTTTCCCTCTTTGAGTAACATATTTAAACAAGGATTCTAACAGAATCTCAATTTCCAATTGTGGGTAAACAGTTTTTGCTCTGCAAGTATATACGATAAAATTTAACAAAGTTTCTGTGCATATGCCAAGTTTCTGTGATTTAAAAAAAATGGAGCTTATTCTGAGAAATCGAAGCAATTGTGATCAAATAGTCCCCCACGATGTAAAACTGTACCAAGAAATAAGAAAAAAAAAAAAAATCTCTGATTTGAACATTTCCCCATAAGCTTAGATTTTGCTTCTTTTAATGGAAAACCCTGAAATTCAGAAAGATAGCTCCCCAGTGAAAAACAATCCTGGAAATTTGCTAATCCATTAAGGCAACGAAGAGCAGATTTAATAGAGCAGAAAACGGATTCTGTGGGTTAAGAAATGAGCTCAAGGAACTCCCCCAGAAATCAGTGAAAAAGAGAATCTTTCTTTGGGGATAATGAGAAAAGAGTGAGAGAGGAAAAGAAAGGGGTGGGGGGAGAAACTAGATGCTGGGGATCAAATATCCATGTAGGAGAGATTTGAAACGGTGACAACAAATGAGGAAAAAAAAATTCAGTCAAGATTTAATGGAAAATTCCTCTGAGCTGAAGAAAGACTCGCACCTTTAGGATCTAAAGGCAAAGTACATCCTGCGGGCCACTTAACCGGTTTTGTAAATACAGTTTTATTTGAACACAACTGTACTTGTTCATCAGTATCTCCTCAATGGCTGCATTTGGTCTACAACAGCACAAAGGCATAGTTAAGGCCAGCCTGTGATCCGCCAAACCACATGGCCCTCTAAGAAAAGGTTTGCCGGCCCTGTAAGAGTTCTTTGAGACACATATGGGTAAAATATTTGAATTTCAAGGATCGATTTTTTTTTTAAATCCTATAAAGATTTAGTCCTCTGGGGAAGAAAATCCCAAATTCCCTCAAAAAAAAAAGAAAAAAAAAAAGGGAGGGACAAATTACATCAGGCCTGAGCTTCTTAGCAAATTCTAGGATAAAATGTTTCAAAATGGAAAGGCTTCTGGAGGAATGAAACTGGGAACTAAGAACTGTACATGCAGCCAAGCTGCCTTTCTTATATTTGGAAATCTTACATGGAAAGACTCAGAACATATGCCATGGCAATTACTTTCTTGAAAAAAAAATGATCAAAGAAATATTCCAGGTGGCTGAAAAATGAAGCAAAATAAATAATTCAGATAGAAGGAAAAAGCAGTGTAAAGAAAGATTGCCAAGCAGAGAACCAAAAAACTTCATTTCTTAATAATTGCAGTTAACATGATTATAGAACAATGTAAGTGTCAAAAAACAATTCTGAAAGAGGTGATATACAATGTAAAAATATATTAATTATAATATCCTTATTCTAAAAGCCAGATGGGGCTGGAAAAGGAATTGATGGCAATACTGGTAATTATAGCTTCCGTTTCTAGAAGTTTCTGTGTATGAAGCACCAAAATAATGCTGATATAAATATTGTTTTTCATAAATCTTTGGACACATCTCTAATACTAATTCCTTAACATAAATTCTTAGAAGGTAAAACGCTGGGTCTGCGTGTTTTTAAATCTTTCAACACAATGAAAGTTTGAATCTCACCAGAAATATATGAGTATTCCTTTCTCTCTGCCCTTGCCAACACTGGTGATTATCATTCTGCAAGCAATAATAGTGAAAATAATGTATCAGAAGTACAGAGGTTTGAAAAATTTTGTACAAATTAGAGCAAATTGAAGGTTATTTGCGCTAATTCTATAATTTCCACTGATGCAATTCTCAAATGGGAGAGACCTCCACTCTTTATTTAGATGCTTTTCATTTTTTTCCTGAAAGCAGTAGTGGGCATTTTTTTTTTTCATGGCATTTAAATGACAAGTTGAGGGGGATGGAAAATTCCTTATTTGGAGACAACATTTACGATCAACAACTGGGGGTTGGTTAGGTTATGTACCGCATGTTCCTGAGATGGAATTCTCTACATCCATTAAAAGTCATATTTATAAAGGACGTTGGAGGAATAAGAAACCTCTCACAATATAATACCAAGTGAAAAGAAGAGTTTATATGACGTGATCTCAATTCTGAGATTGAAAAAAATACATATTCTGGGGGCGCCTGGCTGGCTCAGTGGGAGCAGCATGCAGCTCTTCATCTTGGAATCATGAGTTTGAGCCCCAGGTTGGGTGTAGAGATTACTTAAGTAAACTTAAAAAAAATATATATATATATATATATAATGTACAAACAGTAAGAAGGATATATATCTGATATAGATAAAGATTCTAAGACATGGGAATCCAGAAGTTGAACTTTCTTCCTTATGCTTTTTTTTTATTTTCTAAGAAAACTTAGAAATATTTTAATACACAGGGAAAAAAGATACCTTTTAAGTTCAGCTGGATGCTTAAGGCAATTTTTATGTTTCCTTAGTAACTAGGACAGTATCTGGTTCACGGCGCATATTTTGTCAATGTTTGTTGAATGAGTGAGTGAGTAAAAGATGGTATGTTTTACACAAGAAATAACAGGTGTTGGCAAGGATGTGGAGAAAAAGGAACACTCATGCACTGTTGGTGGGAATGCAAACTGGTGCAGCCACTCTGTAAACAGTATGGAGGTGCCTCAGAAAATTAAAAATAGAACTACCCTATGATTCAGCAATTGCACTACTAGGTATTTATCCAAAGAAAATGAAGGCACTAATTCAACAAGATATATGCATGCCCACGTTTACTGCAGCATTATTTACAATAGCCAAGATATGGAAGCAACCCAAGTGTCCACCGATTGATGAATGGATAAAGAAGATGTGGAATATATATACAATGGAATATTATGCAGCCATCAAAAAAGAAGGAGATTTTGCCATTTACAACAGCATAGGTGGGTCTAGAGGGTATAATGTTAGCAAAGAAAAACAGAGAAAACCAAAAAAACAGACTCTTAGCTATAGAGAACAAACTGGTGGTTGCCAGAGGGAGGTGGGTGGGGGATGGGTGAGACTGGTGATGGGGATTAAGAGCACATTTATCTTGATGAGCACTGAATAATGTATAGACTTGTTGAATCACTATATTATACACATGAAACTAATATGACACTGTATGTTAATTATACTGGAATTTTATTTTATTTTATTTTATTTTAAAGATTTTACTTATTTATTTGACACAGAGTGAGAGAGAGAGCACAAGCAGGGGGAGCGGCAGGCAGGCAGGCAGAGGGAGAGGGAGAAGTTGGCTCTCCGTTGAGCAAGAAGCCTGACGTGGGGCTCGATCCCAGGACCCTGGGATCATGACCTGAGCCGAAGGCAGCCACTTAACCGACTGAGCCACCCAGGCGCCCCAATTATACTGGAATTTTAAGGTAAATAAATAAATAATTTTAAAAAATGATCTGCATTTTATCCAAGCAAAATTGACTTTTTGGGGAGCATCTTCTGCCAGCCTGGTTTCTGTAGGCCTGGGACCCCGGCCCATAGCTGCTTGCTTCCTGATTCCAACTGCTGCGATACCTTAACCCCTACCCATCTCTCTGTGAGGACATCTGCGGCTCCAAGCGCTGGGGATGCTGCCCAGACTCCCTCTGGTCTGCCACGCCGGGGGCCTCCCCAGGTCACCTGCTCCATCTGTTAGTCCTGGCTCCAGATCTCTTTCCCTGGGGCCCACCCACTTAGCCTTGGCTTTGCCGGTTCTTCCTTTTGGGGTAGAAACCACCCCTGGGGGAAACTTGCTGGCCAAGCGCGTGACACCTTGGGAAATTGATCCAGGCAGTCAGCAAGGTTGATATCATCCTGTTAAGACCAGCATTATTCCCAGGGGACTGGCTTCCTCCAAGGGAGCTTTGATTTGTAAAAATCACAAATTGAGTCATAGTCTTACGAGCAAGACTAATATCCACCCCATACATATCGGTTGATGTAACGGCTGGTTTTATTCTGATTTGTTAGGACTTCAATATTTTTAAATTTACCCCTGATTCCATGGGAGTCTGAGTGAGGAAGAAAGAGCTGGACATTCTTCTCTGGTTGAAGGAGACTTAGCAGGTTGGTATAACACATTTGCCCTATATCAAAAATAACCTAGATTACATAACCGTAACCTCTCCCCAGAACAAATATGCATTTGAGAGGCAGTGAAACATACATAATTATAGATGTAAAACACTAAAAATAGGCTCCGTGCCCCCACGCAGGCAGCCGAGAGCGTGGCACTCGAGCGCAATGCTGCCACGTACGACAATATTAATAGGAGTTGTGGCACCATCCCAGGTGGCCAGATGAGGCGACGTGTTATTGCAGACATGAAAAAAGAGAGATTCTCAATGTTTATGTGCAAAGAAGCTTGCTGCTCGCTTAAGCCCCACGGAGCTGTTCCACCTGACTGTGGTCTTCTCCCAGGCGAGGAGGAAATAAATCATCAACCAGTAACGATTATTCCATTGTGGTCCTTTATTTTATTATCAGAACCAAATCGGTGTGGATAATAATGATATTAGCAGCTTGGGTTCAAAAGCCCTGGCTGTATTTTCCAAGGGGCTCTCGCCTCCTACTATTATTCAATTCAACCAGTGTATACTGAGGACCATTTTGGGTAGCCTTTGCTATGTAACAACCCCCACCCCCCAAAACTTGATGACTTAAAGCGACCACGACTTATTATTTCTCACAAATCTCGAAGTTGGCTGGGGAGTTCTTCTTACTTGTTTCAGCTGGAAGGTCAGCGGGGCTGGAGGGCCCCCGGGGGGGTTCACCCACGGGACGAGGAGCTGTGCAGGGGCATTTGGCTGGGCATTCTGGTGGCCCTCTGTGGGGCCTCTCGTCCTGCAGGAGGCTGGACCAGCTTCCTGACCTGGTGGTCTCAGGGCAGAGTTCCACGAGGGCCAAGGCAGAAGCTGCAAGGCCCCTTAAGGCCTAGCTTCCAAAGTCTGTGACATCACTTCTGCTGTGTTCGACTGGTCAAGGCCAGTGGCAAGGCCAGTCTGCGATGGGGAAGTAGATTCTGCCTCCGTAGAAGGAGCAGCAAAATGTTATGGCCACACCTACCTCAAGGAGAGAGAAAAATCTCAAATAAACAACCTAACCTTATACCCAAAGGAGCTAGAAAAAGAACAGCAGACAAAATCCAAAGCTAGCAGAAGGAAGGAAATACTAAAGATTAGAGCAGAAATAAATGGTATAGAAACTAAAAAAATAAATAAATAAAAATAATAATAATAATAAAACAAAGACAAATACGATATGATTTCAACCCCACAGAAATGCAAACAATTGTAAGACAATATTATGAGAAATTATATGCTAACAAATTGGACAACCTAGAAGAATGGATAAATTCCTAGAAACATACAAACTACCAAAACCGAATGAGGAAGAAATAGTAAATTTGAACAGACTGATAACCAGCAAAGAAATTGAATCAGTAATCAAAAATCTCCCAATAAACAGAAGCCCAGGACCAGATGGCTTCCCAGGGGAATTCTACCAAACATTTATTTATTTATTTTTTTATTTATTTATTTGAGAGAGAGAGAATGAGAGAGAGCGAGTACATGAGAGGGGGGAGGGTCAGAGGGAGAAGCAGACTCCCTGCCGAGCAGGGAGCCCGATGCGGGACTCGATCCCGGGACTCCGGGATCATGACCTGAGCCGAAGGCAGTCGCTTAACCAACTGAGCCACCCAGGCGCCCCCCTCTACCAAACATTTAAAGAAGAGGTTATTACCTCTTCTTCTCAAACTATTCCAAAAAAAAAACAGAAAAGGAAGGAAAACTTCCAACTCATTCTATGAGGCCAGCATTACCCAGATACAAAGGCAGATGAAGAGACCACCAATAAAAAGAACTATAGGCCAATATCTTTGGTGAACATAGATGCAAAAATTCTGAATAAAATACTAGCAAACGGAATCCAATAGTACATTAAAATAATCATTCACATCTCAATATAATAAAGGCCTTATATGAAAAACCACAGCCAACATCATTCTCACTGGGGGAAAACTGAGAGCTTCTCCCCTAATGTTAGGAACATTACGAGGAACAAGACAAGGGTGTCCACTCTCACCACTTTTATTCAACATCGTACCAGAAGTCCTACCCCCAGTCATCAAACAACAAAAAGAAATAAAAGGCATCCAAGATGGCAAGGAAGAAGTAAAACTTTCATTATTTGCAGATGGCCTGATACTATATATAGGAAACCCCAAAGTCTACACCAAAAATCCGCTAATAAAACTGATAAATGAATTCAGTAAAGACTCAGGATACAAAATCAATATACAGAAATCTGTGGCATGTTTATATACTAATAACAAGACTTCAGGAAGAGAAATTAAGAAAACAATCCCAATTACAACTGCATCAAAAATAATAATGTACCTAGGAATAAACTTAATTAAAGAGGTGAAAGACTTGTACCCTGAAATCTATAAAACACTGATGAAAGAAAGTGGAGATGACACAAAGAAATGATACAAAGATATTCCATGCTCGTAGATTGGAAGAACAAATATTGTTAAAATGTCTATACCACCCAAAGCGATCTATACATTCAATGTAATCCCCCTCCAAATACTAACAACGTTTTTCACAGAACTAGAACACACAATCATAAAAAATGTTTATGGAACCACAATTAGCCAAAGCAATCTTGAGAAAGAAAAGCAAAGCTGGAGACATCACAATTCTGGACTTCAAGCTGTATTACAAAGCTGGAGTGATCAAGACAGCATGGTACTGGCACAAAAACAGACACACAGATCAATGGAACAGAATAGAAACCCAGAAATGGACCCACAACTTTACGGTCAACTAATCTTTGACAAACAAAGAATGAATATGGATGAGAAAAAGATGGTCTCTTCAACAAATGGTGTTCGGAAAACTGGACAACCACATGCAGAAGAATGAAACTGGACCACATTCTTACACCATACACAAAAATAAACTGAAAATAGTTTGAAGACCTGAATGTGAGACCTAAAACCATAAAAATCTTAGAAGAGAACACAGGCAGTAACTTCTCTGACATTGACCGTAGTTAACATTTTTCAAGATATGTCTCCTCAGGCAAGGGAAATAAAAGGAAAAATAAACTATTGGGACTACATCAAAATGAAAAGTGTCTGCACAGCAAAGGAAACAATCAACAAAACTGAAAGGCAACCTACAGAATGAGAGAAGATATTTGCAAATGCCGTTTCTGAAAAAAGGGTTAGTATCCAAAGTATATAAAGAACTGATATAAATCAACACCCAAAAAACAAACAATCCAATTTAAAAATGGGCCTAGACATGAACAGACATTTCTTCAAAGAAGACATCCAGATGGCCAACAGACACATGAAAAGATGCTCAACATCACTGATCATCAGGGAAATACAAATCAAAACTACAGTAAGATATCACGTCTCACCTGTCAGAATGGCTAAAGTCAAAAACATAAGAATCAACAAGTGTTGGCGAGGATGTGGAGCAAAAGGAACCCTCTTGCACTGTTGGTGGAAATGCAAACTGGTGCAGCCACTCTGGAGAAGAGTGTGGAGTTTCCTCAAAAAATTAAAAATAGAACTACCCTATGATCCAGGAATCACACTACTGGGTACCTACCACCAAAATACAAACACACTAATTCAAAGGGACCCATGCACCCCTATGTTTATAGCAGGAACATTTACAATAGCCAAATTACGGAAGCAACCCAAGTGTCCATCAACAGACAAATGGGTAAAGAAGATGTGGTATAGATATACAATAAGAATATTATTCAGGGGCGCCTGGGTGGCTCAGTTGGTTAAGCAACTGCCTTCGGCTCAGGTCATGATCCTGGAGTCCCTGGATCGAGTCCCGCATCGGGCTCCCTGCTCGGCGAGGAGCCTGCTTCTCCCTCTAAAACCCTCCCCCCTCTTGTGTACTCTCTCTCATTCTCGCTCTCTCAAATAAATAATCTTTAAAAAAAAAAAAAAAGAATATTATTCAGCCATAAAAAAGAATGAAATCTTACCATTCACAACAACACGGATGGAGCTAGAGAGCATAATGCTAAGCCAAGTCAGTCAGTCAGAGAAAGACAAATACCATATGATTTCACCCATATGTAGAATTTAAGCAAAAACACAAATGAACAGGGCAGGGGGGAGGGAGAGGGAAAGAGAGAGGGAGAGAAGCCAAGAAACAGACTCTTACTATAGAGAACAAACTGATGGTTACCAGAGGGGAGGTGGATGGGGAATGGGGGAAATAGGTGATGGGAATATGAAGGAGGGCACTTGTCGTGATGAGCACAGGGTGACGTATGGAAGTGTTACATCACTCTATTGTATACCTGAAACTAATACAGCACTGTGTGTTAACTATACCAGAATTAAAACAAAAACTTAATTTAAAAAATGTCACCATGTTTAATCTGAGACAACAGGGCTATGTCATTTACTTAGATCATCTCAGATAATTCTCACAAGAGTCTTAAAAGGGGAGGATCACTACCCATACTTTGGAAATACAGAAACTGAGAATCAGAGAGGTTAAACCAATTTCCCCAAGCCACACAGCTAGAGAGTTGACATCAAAACACATTTCCTTCCCTGACACTGCAACATTTTCTTGAACTTGATTTCTGCACTGTTGTCGTGGAAGTTAGTGAAAAGACCAAGAACCCTTAATCCAGGGAGCTTCTGTGTTGGTCATTATTTCTCAACCTGTCTTCCATCCAATCCTGACCAGCCTGTTGGCTCTGTGCCTCCACCAGGCCACGTCCCAGAGCCGCGTGGACTCAGGGCAGAGAAAGGCTCTCAAGCAGGCAAGCCCTCTGCCCAGGGCCATAGTGATCCTGCTGTTGCCACGGGGAGCAAGGAAACGGTGCTCTTGCCTTTTGCTGACTACTTACCGGCACTGGGCTGGTTGCTTTACTAAAACCAGAGTGGCTAATTCTCGTGGTAACACTGTGAAGTGGGCAGGATTTTTTAATCGCCGTCTTGCAGATGCGGAAACTGAAGCAGGTCAATAAGCTGGAATCTCAAACCCAGGCCATCTAGCTCCAGGATCACCACGGTGATCCTTCCAGAGGCAGCATCTTCACCAACACCTCCTCATCCTCCTAGGCCAGCCTCCAGGCCACCCTTACCTGGAAGAGTCCCTGAACCATGAGTCCCACTTTTAAGGGGAGGGAGACCAAGGTGCAGAGCAGTTGGACGAGTCTGTGCAGGTCTCCCATGACCTTGGCAGCAGAGCTACGACCCAGGTCTCCTGCCTCCCAGCCCTGGCCTTTGCCTGGGAAAATACTTAAATCCTGGGGACGCTCTCTGCACCTGAGCACCCCATGTCAACATGGAGGTGGCAGCATCCTCCCGAGGCAAGGGATGATGGAATCATTTGAAAATAAGAGAACTCCTGGTCCCTTCAGTTGGCTGAAGAGCCCAGCCCGCTGTTGCAAATGGATGGACATGGGACTTGGGGTCACAACGTGGGCACTGAGAGCAAACAGGAATCGTGGAGAGGCTGAGGAGGACTGAGACAGGGAGTCTTGCGCCCCAAATTACCCACCCTCGGACAAACCCTTCCTCCCGCACCACCAAACTGCATGCCACTGAGTCTTGCTTTGAAACACAGCATCCAAAGAGTCACGAATCGCCAAGATCCAGAGTGTGATTCATTTCTGGTTTCTTGTAAATAGTGAGTGGCCCAAGACTCTTGATCGTGAGTTCGAGCCCCATGTTGGGTATAGAGTCCACTTGAAAATTTTTGTTCTGATAAATAACAATCTTTAAAAAAGTAATATCCCCTCCCCCAAACCGCCAGGGTTGGGACTTTCTCTACGGCATAATCCTATTGGAAAGAGAAGCAGGTCCTTTTCCCTGTCCAGGATCCAGCCCTGGAAATTCTGCCCCAAGTCTTGGACTCCGTGGAGTGGCCCAGCCTGGCACACAATAGGGTGTAGCGGGGAAGGGGCACCGCACTACAGGTCAGGAGACCTCACTGGAGTCCTTGCTCTGAAATCTGGCCAGGTCACTTTTTCTCTCTGCTCCTCAGTTTGCTCACCTATCTAATGGGGACAATAAATCCAGTCCTGTCACCTAGCAAGAACGCTGGGAGAGTAAATGGGACCATGGTTGTAAAACAGTTCATGAATCCGAGGTATGAGAACTTAGAATTCTCATGAGGAGCTCTGGCCAGAAAAGCTGAACCCTTGCCAGCCCAGCTTCCTAGTCCTGGCAGCAAACCTGGGAAGAAACCCTGGAGGCGGCTGCCAACACCACCACGGCCAAACCAAAGGTATCTCCTGGACCCACAGGGCCTTGTCCACACCTGTGCGTGGGACAGAGATGACATCCTCACGCCCTCACCCAGGAGCATTCCAGCCTTCCCCAGTCTGGCCCACACCTCGGCTCCCCTGCACCCTCTGTCGGAAGGTGGGGAGGAGGGTAACTCGACAATCTGCCACTTGGCGTCCACCAGGAGGGAAAATGGCGCCAGGCGACACTTCCTTGCACCAAGCCCTCATTTTCGATTTCAATCATTACATAGAATTTTGCTTTAAAATGATTAATAAGTTTGAATCCATATAGCAAGTTATAGATTAACAGCTGCGGGCCCCACGGGCAAGAACAAAAGAAACTTCATTGTTGCGCTTCATCCATCAAACCTCTAATAAGAATGTCAGGACTTTGGTCCTTTGCCTTCCGACTTGGAACAATAGGCCACTTCGTTGCACTCTGTGTGGCCTAACACCAACCCCAAAAGTGAGTACGTTCACCTGTGAGGAAAAATACGACCCTGGATTTACAATGGCCCACTGAGCCAAGAAAAGGAAATCTCAAATATGTTCGTCTGGGCAATGACCCGGCCGGGCAATCCTTAGCTGGAACTGGCACCTGGGAGACTCAGGTTTTCACGGTGCCTCAAGAAAAACATCCAAATGATGCTCTTGCAAGTTATATGCCTGCAATTATTCCAAAAACAACACCCTGAAATAGATGAGCCAATGGGTCAGGAAACGATTTTCCTCAGAGGGTAATGTCTTCGGCAACATGTCAGCCCGGGGAGTGATTTACGGGCCGACCTTGCAGGTATTATGGGCTGTCCTCCCAGAGCCGGGCCTCGCTTGTCTGGGCCTCGCTGCCTCCCACCAATCTGAGGCTGGTTTTAAGCAGACTGTGGGCTCTTTGCCACAGCTGCTGGGCTGGCTTTCGCTCTCCCCCGTAAGTGCACCTTATGTGTCTCCAAGGCTCACTCAGCTCCTTCCTCTCGGCTGCAGACAGTTTTTCCAACTCACTCAGCATTTCCACTCGCCGCCGCCGGGGTTCAGGCCAGCCAGCAGCCGCCTGACCTCTGGTGAACTCGCCTCCGTTCTCACTCCTTCGAAAGCCTCCTTTGCCTCCTGGGTGAGCTCATCGGACCCGGGAGCCAAAGGGAGCCGAGCCGGGCCCAGCATCTGCCAGGAAGCGTTCAGGAGGGGCAGTAAAGCACTTTCCTTCCTCCCGTGAAGATTTACTCCTGCGCCAGGCTCTGCGCTAGGGGCCAAGGAGGCGACACCGGATAAGGCGAGGGCCCTTCTAGAGGGGCGAGAGGTCAAAAGCCAAGCAAGACACCAAGCACCATGACAGGCTGTTGCACTAAACAAAACAGAGTGATAAGGAGAGACGGTAAAGGGGACGTGCGTGCAGGGTGGGGGTGAAGGGTGCTCCCACCTGCCTGTGTGGTGGGTGTCCCCTCTGGGCATGCACGGCCCAAGGGTGTGTGGCTCCAGGAGCAGACGGTGCTTTTGGCAAAGGAAAGGGTCTCCCCTCCCCCAGATGGATACAGCCCCACTCAGTGCACATGGCTTGGCGGGCAGAGCAGGGCTGACGTGCCTGCCCCCTCAGCCAAGCATCGCCCCACCACGAACAATCTGCACATGTCTGTGGGGAGGCCCTGGAGCTAGTCCTGGGGGAAAAAAACATTCAAGGAGACACTTGAGGACCAATGTGACTGGCTGAGTGGTGTCTCCCCCAAATTCATGTGAAAGCCCCATCTGCCAGTACCTCAGGATGCTACCATCTTGGGAGGTGGACCCTCTAAAGAGGCGATAAAGTGAAAATGAGGGCTGAAGGTGGGCCCTAATCTAATCTGACCAGTGTCCTTGTAAGAGGAGGAAGTTTGGACACCCAAGGAGACACCAGGGATGTGCGTCCACAGAGGACACAGCAAGAAGGCAGCCATCTGCAAGTCAAGGGGAGAGGCCCCAAGAGAAACCAAATCTGCCAACACTTGATCTCAGACTTCCAGCCTCCAGAGCTGTGAGAAAGTAAATTTCTATAGTGTAAGCCACCCAGTCTGTGGTATTTTGGAGGGAGCCGTCCAACTTCCAGGCAAAGGGGGAGGCCCTGAGGCAGGGAAGTATTTGGGGTTTTGAAGACCAGAAAGGCTGCCAGTGGGGCTGGATCCCGGTGAAGCAGGCAGACAGGTAGGACCTGACGTGGTGGGGGAGGCAGCGGCCTCGTGAGGGGCCCTGTGGGCGGCAGCACCTGGGTGCAGCTCAGGAGGAAGCCCTGGGTCTGAGGAGCCTGAGGTGGTCTTCCTGAGCAGGGCCTGGGGCTTCCTGAGGCCCACGGCTTGGAGGCCACAACTCTTGGGCCTGATACACTGTCAGGAAGTGAATGTTACACGTATGAATAAGTCATCCCAATGATGCTCCTCCTCAAAGTCTTTCTAGAGAGTTTGTCCCCCCCCAAGTGTCCCCATTTGTCAAGAGCTCTTTGTGTTTCTACTGAAGGCCCATGAGGAGTGACACCCGAGCTGTCCCTTTGAGCAAGACTCTCCTTCCTGCCTCACACACCCCTGGGGCAGAAACCATGCCTCGTCCCTTCTGAGCTCCCCAAAGGCTCTGGACTGATGGGTTACTGTATGTCCTGCTCTGTTCGGGCTGCTATGACAAAATCCCACAGACTGGGTGGCTTATACACAGCAGACATTCAGCTTCCTCAGTTCTAGAGGCCAGACGTCCAAGACTAAGGTACCAGCATGGTCAGGTTCTGGTGAGGAGCCTCTTCTGGGTTTCGGACTTCTCACTCTGTCCTCACACGGTGGAAGGGCTAGGGAGCTCTGTGGGGTCTCTTTTATAAGGGAACTAATCCAGTTCATGAGGGCTCTCCGGACCTAAGCACCTCCCAAAGGCCCCACCTCCTGCTACCAACACATTGAGCACTGGAATTTCAACATATGAATGCGGGGGGACAAAAGCATCCAGATCATAGCACTGCGGAAGCCTTCAGCTCACCCCCCACCCCTCACCCCACCCCTGCTCTGCTCTGTGCCCATGCCTATAAGAGGACCTGTTCTATGTGGCCAACTGGCCCAAACCCAACTGTAGCCTTTGGAAGAAGCAGCCGTCAGCATTGGACACCAAGCTTCCAGTGCCATCACCAGGAAGAAAAATTCTTTCTTGTTTGGCATCATTTAATCCCCCCTCATCTGCTGTGCTGGCCTTGTAAGGTGCCGATTTTGCTGGGCTCAACCGCTCCCCGGAATCCCCCTCCCTGTGGAGTTCTGGTGAGAGTGGCCACCAAGGGAGGGTCCAAGCGGGACATCGGGGGGGCAGAAGGGGGCGGCAGTCATGGGGCAGCTCACGTGTGTCAGTTGTCACGTGTCTGCTGGCTCACCAAGCTGGAGATGGATCTTCCCCCGGATTTTCCTTCAGCATCCTGGACTTTAGGGAAGGGCCCCGGGTTCTATAAGACCCCGCACCGCCAAGATCAGAGACAAGAACCGACACAGATTTCCGTCTGTCATGGACCCAAACTCATGCTTGTTCTTACTCTCGCCCTGAGGACAAGTCCCAGCCTCAGACGTGGGAGAACAGCCTTCCAGGGACAGCTTAACCAGCCCGCCTATATGTAAGTTCAAATCCCTGGAACAGACATATCTCCCGGTGGCTTCTGTTTCTCTGATCCCACTGATAGGTCTGCCAATCCCTGTTTGCTCCCACCACCCCTGGCCTGGGAGGCTGGACCCCGCTACAAACACAACGTTTCCTTTGTTCAGCCCCTGGGTGGATTTGCTGGACGTTCAGGGCAATGTGACTTTGGCAAAACAACTCTTGGAAGCCATTGATGGATTGACTACCTAACATGATGCTCCACATTTCTAATGAAAGGCAGAAAAGGAGAAAAATATATATATTTCGGGTACAAACTGATTTTGTGGGGAAAGCACAACAATGTTCAAACATATTTGGAAAATGTCAGAGTATTGCTTCTTCCAGAAAAGTAAACGGTTGTCCTGGGCGGCACAGAGTCATAAGGCCTGATGGGTGCTCTCACGTGAGTCCCTCATGGAGAGGAAAGCAGGGCAGGGGCAGGCCTCCTCGTTTTTCAGCTGAAGAAACTGAGGCACGGAGAGACACAGATGTGCCCAAGTGCCCATAACTTGAAAGCCAGGGGTTGCAAACCCAGGGGCCTGAGAACCCAGCCCGGGCCTTGGTTCTGTTTTACTTGGCACACACGGTATTTTTTGTCTGGTTTGGTTTGTGTTTTTTATTAGCTCCCAACATTTAAAAATCAGAACACTTGACCCTCTTCCCCCTCCCCCTCTAAAAAAAAGTCCAGATTTGCTATTTGGCAGGGGACCCTGGAAATGAGTAGAGGCCGCCCCCTTTGGAGAGAGAGGGAGGGCCCATTTCCAATGGTCTAATCTCCCTATAGGACCTACAGTTTCCTGTTGGCATTTACATTTGAGCTCCTTTAAATCAGTAGAATTGAGACTCAAAGTCAGATCCATCTGATTCTAATTCTGCTGCTTTTCCAGTGGACCACGACACAGTCCCAAACATATCAAACATCCGTGTTTTCAGCCATTTGACAAATATTTACCGAGTGTCCTTTATGTGTAGCTTGAGGATGGTGGTAAACGAAATGGGTATCTGGGTGTGCATGTGTGTGTGTTTGTGTGCGCGTGCACCCACACACGTGCGGATATGTGCATCAGCACATACGATTATTCCCACGGATTTGGTGTGAGCGTCCTCTGATGTTCAACCCGGGAGCTGGCTATAATCTGGTGAGTACCACGCCAACTCCAGACACTGATGTCTGTCTGCCTATTTCTGGATTTGGTTTGCATTTCCGTCCGCTCTTCTCTGAAAGGGTAACCAATGTGTCTTTTGGGGAAAATACCCACATCACTTGAAGTCTTGGCTCCCCGATTCCTGTTCTGCAGCTGCGTGGAGGCATCCCAGTGAAACACACGGGCTCATGGGATGGCTAAGTCGGGGGACACGCAGGGCACAGCAGCGGACCAGTGGGCTGGGCAGTGGGACCAACCACCCTGGAGCGAAGTGAGATTTGTAGGCTAAAACTCAGAAAAATCCAAAGGAAACCGGAACGAATTGCTCACCTTCGCTGGAAGCCTTCTCTGGACACTGAGACTTTATTTATTAATTTTTTAAAAAGATTTTATTTATTTATTTGACAGAGAGAGACACAGCAAAGAGGGAACACAAGCAGGGGGAGTGGGAGAGGGAGAAGCAGGCTTCCTGCGGAGCAGGGAGTCCGATGTGGAGCTCAGTCCCAGGACCCTGGGATCATGACCTGAGCTGAAGGTGGACGCTTAACGACTGAGCCACCCAAGCGCCCCCTGGACAATGAGACTTTAAAGAAGGACCAAGATCAGCAGCAGGAGGGGGAGATGGGTGTTGCGATGTGCCACCGTTGACGTGAAAGCCTTTGAATGGAGCAAAAGCAACAAATCGGGAGCTTTCCTTCCTCCAAGAGCAGCATGGTGGTCATGAAGGAGGGCACGTGGTTGGAGGTCAGGGCCTTTGCACCCTTCCATGAGCTGGCTGTGTGGCCTGGAGGAAGGGTTTCCTCTCCTGTTGCTTCCGCTTTCCCCTCTGTAAGATTGGACTCCAAGACCACTGAGCTCCCCTCCAGCTGTAACAACCAGGTGCAAACCACACAGTGTGAAACCTGCTGTTAGGGTTATTTTGCTTTGTATTTTGCCTTGTAACCACGCGGACTTACTCATTCCACAGTATTACTAACCACTAACTAACATTTATTGTGTTTGCCCGTGCTGGGGATGCTCCAGCAATTTTATTTTTATTTATTTATTTTTTAAAGATTCTACCTATTTATTTGAGAGAGAGAGAGAGAGAACGAGTAGGGGGGAGCAGCAGAGGGAGAGGAAGAAGCAGATTGCACACTGAGTGGGGAGCCTGTTGCGGGGCTCGATCCCAGGACTCTGGGATCATGACCTGAGCCGAAGGCAGATGCTTAACCCACTGAGCCACCCAGGCGCCCCTGCTCTAGCTATTTTAAATCTCATTTTAAACCCATCTAATCCTCATAGCCACCCCTAATTTACAGAAGAGGAAACTGTGATACAGGAAAGTAAAGCACCTTGTCCAAGGTTATGAGGCTCTTCAGGGGTGGTCGATACCCACGCAGTCCCGCTCCAGCGACTGTGTTCTTGGCCAGCCCTCCACGAGGCCAGCTCTCTCAAAGTGGGTCTTGTTTGTCTGTGTGGGGTTTTTAAAGCTCCTAGATGAAGAGGCAGAGGCATCGAATGTGGTAGTACAATGCCGGGGTTAAGGGCTCGGGCTCTGAAGCCAGAGAGACTGGGGTTATATATAGTCTGCTGCCTTCTACCTGGGGGAACTTGGGAGTATCACTTCAAGCCTAGACTCACTCAACTGTAAAATGAGGCTAATTGTACCAGCTCACAGGGTCCCTGTGGGGATGCAGTGAGTGATTGCGTGCGACACCTAGCTCATCCCTCCTAGGTGCATATCCCCCAGGAATGGATTCACGTGTGTGCCGATAGACGTGCCCGGGGACGTTCGTGTTCATAGGAGCACCCCTGGAAAGTGCCCACATGCCCATCAGCAGGACACAGCTGAATGGCAGGAAGTACTATGCAGCCATGAGAACAAGAGACATGCAACCACACACAGCAAAATGTGGATGAGGCTCCTAAGCTTTATGTTGAGTGAAAGCAGTAGACACAGAAGAGTACATGCTGTCTGATTCCAGGGATAACCGGTTCAAAACGAATCTGTGCTGTCAGAGGTCGGGGGAGGGGTTCCCCTGGGTGGGGGCAGTGACTGCCAGGGAGCGCGAGGGGGTTTTATGGATGCTTCGATGCTCTGTTTCTTCATCTGATGCTGGTTACACGGGCATATTCGTGAACATCCATTGAGCTGCATCCTAATGAATATATGTACTTGTCTGTATATATGTTATATTCCAATAAGAGTTTTTATTTTATTTTTTATTTTTTTAAGATTTTATTTATTTATTTGAGAGAGAGAGTGCGCACGAGCCGGGGAGTGGGGAGGGGCAGAGGCAGAGGGAGAAGCAGACTCCCCTCAAAGCAGGGACCCCGACACAGGACTCAATGCCAGGACGCTGGGAGCACGACCTGAGCCACCCAGGCATCCCCAATAAGAGTTTTTAAAATAGACAATCTAATAATAATAACTATTAGTACCGAATGGCTAATAGCAAGTTCAGGGAGGGTGTTGTTAGAGGTCAGGGAAGTGGTGCCCAGGCTCCCCAAACTTGCTGTGGGAAAGAGGATGGTCTTCTGAGTCAGCTAGTGCAGGGCCTTGCCCCTCCGCACTCCACCTCTTCCTGGCTGTGTGGCCTTGGGCATGTTGCTTAACCTCTCTGAGCTTCAGCCTTATCTTCTGTAAAAATACCCTGTACCTCATGAGGGTGCTCTGAGGACACAGCAGAGACTGGCCCCATATGTGGAAGGAACATGATGGGCACTCCATGAGAGCTTGTCCTTTTCCTTTCTCCCTCGCCTTTCGGAGCACCTAGCACAGCACAGGGTATGCAGTAGGCACAATATAATGGCCTGCTGAATGACCGAGTAAAGTTTTTGAAAAGTCACTTGGCTGCTCTCTGAGCGGATGCACCTCGGGAATCAACAAATAAGTAAATCAATGAAATCCTCCAGTTTTTCACCCAGATGTGGGTGGTCTGCCGGCTCAGAGGTCAGAACGTGGCTCCCCTGTGTTCCGGCCCTAAGGATATGTACTCCCTCCACCCGCCTCCTGGCTCTATTGCTTTCATCCCCTGTCGCCTCGCCGCTGTTTTCTTCACCTGCCTCCAGAGCGAAGCAAAGAGGAAACTGCCCTGCATTCCACGAAATCCCCCTTCCTCTCCCAGTGGATTGAGTCCGGCCAGCCCCTAGCCACAGGCCATCGTTACTCTGAGTTAGAGGCCACGCCTTTGGGGTGGGCAATAGCTGGAAGGGACCCCCCTCCCTCGGTGGCATGCGGAGCTCTGGGTCAGGGGTCCAAGTCTTAGTGACACAGGGATAGCCTTCCCCCGAGGGGCGTTGGTGGGCTTCCCCGAGTAGTACCCACACCTGTCTGTCTGCACCTTCGTGATGAGAATTGGATGACACCACGGCTTCCGTTTCACAGTAAGAGATACTGAGAATTAGAGGGTGACCAAGCCTGATGGAGGCTGCCCAGGCCGGGAGGCAGCGGTGCCCAGGTCAGCCCCCTGGCCCCCAATCCAGGGCGCTCCGGTCCCAAGCTCGGACGCCCACCGTCAGGTGGCCGATTACGCAGAGGAACGCTTGCCTTACTCTCTATCATTCCTGAGGCCCCAGAAACTTCCCCATTCCCATCTTCATTTCACAACTTCAGCCACCAAATACTTATCCAGGGCCTTCTATGCGCCCGTCACTGGTCCAAGTGCTGGGATACAGATCCCGGTCCTCTTGGAGCTGAGAGTTTATTGGTGAATTCCAGTGCATACATTGGCTCGGCTGCATTAACAGAAACCAAGCAACAGTGACTTTAACAACACAGGTTTATTTCTCTCTCACTGCAAGTCTAAGTCAACAGCAGTCTTGGGGTGTGAGTGGAGGTAGTTGGCTTTGCTCCAGAAGCCGTGGGGGGCCCAGGTTCCCTCCCCCTGCTCTACCAGCCCCCAGCGTGGTGTTATCTTTCACCTGGTCAGAGCTGAAACAAGGGAAGTATAGGGCGGGCAGGGACCTTGAAGGGCCTGACCTGAGGGTCGCAGAGGTCACTCCTGCTCGCATCCCATTGGGCTGATCTTAGTCACATGGGTGTATCTAGCTGCAAGGGAAGATGGGAAATGTAGTCTCCAGCTGGATGGCTCTCCACCCAGGTAAAACTTGTGGGTTGTATTACTAAAAGGGAGACGAGAAGGAAAGACTGGGGGGCACTGTGCCATTCAGAGACAGACAACAATTCATTTTTTATTTATTTATTTATTTTTTTAAATTTTTTTTAATTCTTATGTTAATCCCCATACATTACATCATTAGTTTTAGATGAAGTGTTCCATGATTCATTGTTTGTGCATAACACCCAGTGCTCCATGCAGAATGTGCCCTCCTCAATACCCACCACCAGGCTAACCCATCCTCCCACCCC
>NC_058418.1:27196095-27248082 GCF_002201575.2 Neomonachus schauinslandi | reverse complement strand
TCCGCCCACCCGCCCACCCATCCATCCAGTCATCCACCCACCCATCCATCCACTCACCTACACATCCATCCAAGAAGCATTTATTGAACACTTACCATGTGCCACCCAGTGGTGAACAAGGGAGACAAGATAGCTACTCTCATGGAACTGCCATACTATTGGGGAAGATGAGTTGTAAACAAGGAAGCAAATAAATAAACAAAATCATTACAAGATCGTGGTAAGTGCCCAGAAAAAGAAAACCCAGGAGACATGAAAGAAGACATGTGGAGCCCCGGGATGATCAGGAAGAGCCTAAGAAGGTAACTCTTATGCCGCAAACTGATGGCCAAGAAGGAGAAAACCAGACTGAGAATCGGGACAAGCGTGTTCTAGGCAGAGAGATCAGCAAGCATTGAGCGGAGGCTCAGAAGGGGGCCCGTGCTTGGCGGGTGTGAGGGGCAGAAAGGAGGCCAGTGCTGCGGGGGCAGAGTGAAATTTGCAAAAACCACTTGTTCAAATGAAACATTGCACAGAGCCTAACATGAAATAAACCAAAGCACAAGGATTCAGATAAAGTCACTTTAAAACCATTGATAGGATCGGGGGCTGGCTGCCATGCAGATCTCTCCTGCAGCATTTAGCATTTCTTAGGAAGCTTTGGTGATGCTAAATCATTGCCTCCAACACCAGCCGAGTTCACAGGCACTAAGCGCTAACCAAGTACACAGGTCTCGAGGGAGTGGGTGTTGAGCCCCGCGGGGCTTTCTTTGGGGACACATCTTCCTGAACAAAAAGGCTGCACGTGTGCCCAAGGACTGATACCCTGGCGGCCAAATCACACTGCGGTTTCCCCTCCTGGCTGCTGCAGGCTTATCCCCGCTCTTCTTGCCGAGCCTCGCACAGGACATATTTCAGACCAGGAGACTTTGAAGTATGTGTTCTCTTAAGGCTTAACAATGTCAAGCTTCATAACCCAAGCACTGGCTTGCTAGCTTCCTACTTTAAATTGCTCATAATTTGAAACATGCAAACATTTCCACTTTATCAAGCAGGGCTACTAAACATATTATTGCTGGAACCTGCATGTTTTATGGTCTCCATACAGCCAGGGAGCTGAGTTTTATTAAAATAGACTGTTAAGAGGCTCAACTCATTATGGAATCTTCCAGGCCCCAGAATGAAAGGTTTTGTTTACTAAGGGCAGGGGGAAAAGGGCTGGGAAGAGGGTGGGGATGAGTGTGTGTGGGTGGGTGGGTGGGTGGGTGGGTGTGGGTACATGCATGTGCCTGCGTGCCGTGAAGGGAGAGGTGGGGAAAAGGCAGAGACCACCAACAGTCTCGGCCCTGCCCCTCCGTGCCTCCCCTGCCCCACTTCTGTGTCAGCCACCGGCCCGAGGCCCAGCATGTTCGTGGGGCTCTGAATCCATTACTTAAGGCAGAGTCGGGTCTGGCTGCAAAAACAACTGGAATTTAGCGAAGAAGAGTGATTCTTCCCTTAGAAAAAAAAAAAGGCTCAGGGCCTCCTCCACTGAGGGCAAGCACACCTAGAATGTTACAATGAGATCTGACAAACATACGGCGTGCACAAAGGTTTTTAAGTGGATGCTGATGATGTGAAGAGAGGCCTGGCTACATCTGTCCTTTCAGGGTGCTCCTGGGCTGGGGACAGTATTTAATGCTATGAAGGGGAAGACCATGTAATATAATCATTCCTGTGTATTCGGGTGGCCTTCTTTGCTCCCCGGAGCGGGGCAACCATGCTATGGCCTGCCTGCCATACCTTGTTCCGCTGGTTCCCATGCTGGCCTTGGAGACAGGAGAGGTCCTGAGGCCACCTGGGGAGGTGGAGCGGGGCCTGGCTGTCCTCCAGCCCCGTGGAGTCTGCAGATAGACTCCAGCCCCAGGCCCCACTGGCAGCAATTACATGAGACACCCCAAGTGAGACCGGCAGGTGAACTGCCCCGCTGAACCCTGTCAACCCACAGACCCACGAAAGGCAATAAATGGTTGTTGCTGTGTCGAGCCTCTAAGGTCTGTGTTGGGTGGTTATGTAGCAGTAACCAGCGGGAACCCCTTCCTCGAACTCAGGGGGGACTTGGGGAAGAGCAGCAGTTCTCCAAGGGCAGACAAAGATGTCTTCCAGCCATGCTGATCATAACGATGGTGATCATAGTAAGGAGACTTGCTCTTTATGGAACGTTCCACGTGCTGGGCACCCCTGCTGCATGTTTTATGTGCTTTTAAATGTCGCCCAAGGTACATTCAATTATTGCCCCCACTTCGAAGATGAGGACGCTGAGGCTCAGAGTCCAATGCTGGGGCCCTAGCCTGCACTAACACCACAGTCCCCTCCCGCTGCCGCCGCTCCCCCCACTCGGCACCCTGCATGCAGTAAGCGCTCAGTACACGAGCCACCGTGTGTCCCACATTTACTAAGTTAGCACCTGCTTGCCAGGAACTGTGCTGGATTCTAGGAACATCCCCAGAGCTTGGCGTGGAGCCACTGTCCTCCCTCAAGCAGAGGCATCTGCCACCCTGGTCCCTGGAGTCGCCAACACTCCCCTGTAATCCCCGCTCTGCCGTACCTGACACAGCGGCCGAGCCTACATAAGCAACCAGTGTTCACAAAAGGGGTTTATGACATCATCGTGCGTCAACAAACAAGGGGTGGCAGGTGGACGGATGGACAATGGATGGATGTGTAAACAAACAAATCACATTCTGATGCACACGTATTTTAAGAAGCCCTCTCCGGAAGTATCTCTTTGTAGCGGTTTTAATTTTATAGGAAGGTGTCGTTCTTCCCAATCTGTGATTTCTTTTTTTTTTTTAGGTGGCCTGGGTGCAAGGCAAAGGGGGTTGGCGAGTAAGATCTGGCGATGAAGGAGGTCGGAAAGGTGTTAACAAGCTATAAATGACCTTCCCAGCCTATTCAGGCATAAGTAATGTCCCCAAATTGCCTACAGTCAAAACTGCCAATTCCGAGCTGATTGCGATGAATCAGGCCTCCCCCTCTACGCCATAATGTGATCAATTTCTCATTTCGCTGAATAAATAAGCTGAAAGATGGGGAACTGTCTCTGACCCACCGTTAACCTTCTGCCTCATTATTCATATCAGACCTATGACATGCAGGTACGAAATCCCTGGTTCAATTTTAGCTAATTATTTGTTAGGACTGAAGGCTCCGTGAAGTGTTACTGATGGTGCAAGCGCCCAGGGACCTCCGGGCGGAGAAAATCAGACTGAGAAAGCCTTTGTCTAGAAGAAGAGATAGCCGGGAGCATCCGCCTTCCCCCCCCGCCCACCCCCTGCCCCAGCCATGAGCTTATGGTTGGCACGTTCATGTGCTTGTCCATGTGTATTTGCCTCTGAGTGAGCTGCCCTGGTAATTTATGACATCTTGGACTATTGTGAACTTACAT
Source organism: Neomonachus schauinslandi (assembly GCF_002201575.2). Classification (NCBI taxonomy): domain Eukaryota; kingdom Metazoa; phylum Chordata; class Mammalia; order Carnivora; family Phocidae; genus Neomonachus; species Neomonachus schauinslandi. The sequence goes on along the minus strand of NC_058418.1, from coordinate 27,244,676 downwards.
CTTTTTAATCATACTCTGCGAAGATCACCCTCACAAATCAGTTCTTTTATTCAGAAGAAATCCCACCATAGGTTTTCCCCTCCCCCTCCCCCACACGGCATCACCCTGATGGGGATGGTGAGGGACCAGAGCTTTGGGAAATATTAAAATTTTTTGTTTCATTGGCTGGCCGTCTCTGGAGAGATTTCTGGGACAGCTGCAGAAGTAGGTTTGTGTGTGTCGGGAAGGAGGAAGCCCCCGTGGGGGGATTTGGCAGGTGCTGTCTGCAGAGACGGCGGGGGCTGTTGGCCTGGTCCCAGGGGCCATGTGGCTCCCCTGGGGGAGGACACCGGTGGTGGCTCCCCTAGGAGGGGCCCATTGGCTCAGCCTGGAATGGTGCTTGCCCCAGGGGGGCCCCCCCACATGGAAGGTCTGTGACTGGTTGCCCTGGCCCGGAGTCCATCTGCAAATGAGCCTGGGTCACTTCCAAGGACTCTCCCAAGACTAGAGCACAAGGTGCTTTTGGTGCATTTGTGTTTCCTTAAGAGAACAAAAGCCTTCACTGCACCCTAGCTATCTTGTTGCCTTTATAAACATCTGGTCCTTTGTATTTTCAGAGTTCCTGAGAATTTCCCCAAAGCATGCTCACCTCAGACTTATTGAATCGGCTTGTCCATCCTTTTCACACAACATCCAGTTTTTGGACATGGCTCATGCTCTCGAAGGTGCGGTAAAGGAGAAGTAGCGTATCAGGTACAGTCTTGTCCTCGTGGAGCTTCCGGTCTAACGGAGACAGACGCTATTTAAGATGCCATCGTGATGAGGGATGAGGCAAGGGAAATTCACGGGTGTGGAGCACAGAGGAGGTGGTGGATTTGGGGGGCCAGAGAGGCCTCCTGGAGGTAACGCTGGGGGAGGGAACCCTAGTGGTAACAGGGACAAGGTAGAAGGGGGGGTAGGATGGTGGGGAAGGGAAATGTCCCACTAGAAGAAGCAGCGCGCCAGGTATCTTGGAGGTAAGAGGGAGCATGGCAGGCTGGACAATGGTTTGATTACAAAGAGGTGCAAGAAACAGCCAAAGTAGACCAAGTCATGAAAGACCAAAGTAGACCAAGTCATGAAAGGCCTCATTCGTCTACTTCTGGATGTAAATGTTCCAGTTTGAGGGAAGAGGGGAAAGTGGGCTCCATGCGTAATTATTCTAGATCTTAAGAGCGGAGGATAACAGTCTTCAATCAGGACTGCGTCAGACAAACCCATGTGTAGGCTTACCCTATTTGAAAGTCAAGTATAGGAACTGGGATTTCTTGGATTTTACCCCTTGAAAGTAAATGACAAGATCAACTTTGCATCTTAGGAAGATCTCTGGGGGTACCTGGGTGACTCAGTCGGTTAAGCGTCTGCTTTCGGCTCAGGTCATGACCTCAGGGTCCTGAGATCGAGTCCTGCATCGGGCTCCCTGCTCAGCAGAGAGCCTGCTTCTCCCTCTCCCTCTGCCCCTCCCCCTGCTTGTGCTCTCTCTCTCGCGCTCACTCACTCCCTCTCTCAAATAAATAAATAAAATCTTAAAAAAGAAAAAAAGAAAAAAGGAAGATCTCTGGCTGCCTTGTGGTTGATGGTTTGGAAGAGGGAGCAACTAAATGGAAAAAGGCAGGAAGAACCCATGCCTTCCGTGAGGCGAGCCGCATGGACCAGGTGGAATTATCTCCATCCTGCAAAGACAGACTCAGAGACAAAGGGCCTTGGCAGCCATTAGCGATCATTAGGTGACCGGCCTCATCCAATCAATGAAAGAGAGTCCCATCATGGGCCCTGTGTTGCTGTTTTCCACCACTGGAAACCCATTTTCTGTGGGAGAGGTGGGTGCAGCCCCCAACCTAATGTCCGCTATGGAAAGCCCACGGAAACAATCAGAGAGGATTTTGGTTGGTTTTCTTTCTGCCTGACCTCAGATATCCTTTATGATATGCTAGAGCCACTAGAATGTGAGCTTCCGGAGGGCAGCTGTATTTCCAGTGCTTTGCATACAGTCGGTGTTTAATAACAGTATGGAATGAATAAATCAATGTTGTAGTCACGGCTCCTGTGGAGGATTCTCATCTCTGAGGCCAAGAAAGGACCAGGCTCAGGGCACAGCCCAGGAGAGATTTCTTTGGGTGATGAATGACAGAGTGACTTGAGTGAGCAGCCCATTGAACCTCCCCTGGGGTCCCAGCCAGAAAGAACCGTGGCCCCATGGGGAGTCATAACATTATCATTATCATTTCTCAATGGCTTATTATGTGCCAGGCACTGTCTCACATTTTCACATTTCTTATCTCATTGAATCCTCACAAACCTGCATTAATCAGTACTGCTATTGTCCCCATTTAACATATGAGAACACTGAGACCCAGAGAGGTTACCACCCAGCTCCAGAGGATACAGCAAGGGCACCAGCAGTCAGGGTTACAATCCAGCCCACTTGTCTCCCTGGGGAGCCGGGAGCAATGCAGGAATTCAAACCCTGGCTGATGGTAGGTCACATCTGGTAAGTGCGCACAGTCGGGGAGGGCCCTTATGGATATCAGTCTGCAAAGGAGTGGGAGAAGGTGAAATTCTCACCCTGGGATTCATGGGTCTGATGGGGGAAACATAGGCCATGTCCCCTAATACTTTGGAAGATTCCAGCTGAGAAAGAGAAAGCATCTCCACCTCTGTGTTGCTAACTGTAGAATAAAAGCACGCTCTCTCAGGATAGAATACAAAAATACGAATGAGTTTAGACTTCCTTCCTTTGTTTGTTCATTCATTCGTTCAGCTATTTTCTTGAGTTCTTGCTATGTGCCAGGCACTGTTTTAGGGGCTGGGTTCCAGTATGGCACGGGGCAGATAGGACCCCGGCCGTCCCCGGAACGTACCATCTCATGGGAGAGGTATTAACAACACAGGGGGACAAACGTGGTGCCAGGGGCAATCAGGAGCTGAGAGAGCAAAGAGCAAGGGTACTGGGGCCCCTCTAGGAAGCCCCACCCCTCCCCAGGACCACAGGAAGAGCAGAAGAGGCCAGGTAAAGGTATTGGAGGAAGGGAGGAGAAAGCTACAACCTTTGCTTTCAGGGACCCAATTCATGTGCCCAAGCGGGGAGGGGTGCAGGTGGAGGAAGTGGGCCTCTAATTCGAGGAGGGAAGCAGAGCCTATGCTCAGACTTAAGAAGGAAATCTTGTCCACAGGCACCCAGCCTGGGCTGGGAGTGGCGCCGAAATCCTGCTCAGCCACCCGCTGCCAACTGCATCCTCAGGAGCCACACCCACTAGAGCAGACATCACACCCGGGGCCCAATGGGCCAGCAGTGACCCTCTTTCAGGTCGTGGCTTGAGCTCTGGAGGGCCAAAACAAATATTCTCCTCTCTGAGCTTGATGTGACTCCATGGTGGGGACAATTCGTGGTCAAGTGGCTGATCTCGGGAGCTTGAGGCTCAAGGGCCAAGCAGCCTTCCATCCTCAAACCAGTGTGGGGTGGGAAACAGCCTCCCAACCTGGTTGTGGGGAGGACGAGCCAAAGGCCATTTCTCCCTGCCATCTTCAAGGTCCCTTTTTGGAAAGTTACCTTCATATGTGTTTCAAATTCAACGTAAACTCCACTTTAAAATTTTTCTTGCTTTTTCCATTTCTTAGGATTCTTCCAAAAATCCGTGACAAATAATCGCTAATGGGCTTGCACTGTTGTGGGTCAGGGTCCTGCACCTGAGTGGTCTGGGCCAAACCTGGGTCCTCCCAGGGCTGAGCCCCTGGCTTGGATGGGAAACAAGCCATGATGAAGTTCATGTAAAGAAAAATGAAGACCTCCCCCCACCCCACCCCTAATTCAGCACCCCACCGTGTGCTCTGACCCTGAGCCAGGGATCAGTGACCAGTATCTCAAGGGCTGTTTTCCATGACAACTTGCATGCCTGAGCTCATTCATCAATTTCTATGCAACAAAATCAGTTTGTGGAAAACTCGCATGAGTTCCTGAATCCGGGGGCGAAGGGGAGGACACGGTGAGATACAAGACAGACTTTTCCTGTGATGGTAGGAACATTTCCAGCTCCCCCCCAGGCCTCCCTTCTGATCCCCAGCCATAGTCTCACTTTTTCCATGGCCTTATCAATTGCTGATAGGCGGGGATGAATCCAGCATTCGAGGGAAAAGGAGGCCCTGGGAAAGGCAAAGCCTGCCAGGTCCTACCACCACACATATGTGCGGCCCCACATGGGCTCAGACCCAGCCTCAAAGCGTGACGTCATCCAGCTCGGTCACATCTCCTCTTTCCCCTGTGCGTGTTGGCTCTGGAATAGGGAGGAAGCCGAACTGGACAGGAAGTCATCAGTGATAGAAGGCAAGGGATACTCTGACTAATCCCAGCTTTGGCCTCCGATACGGAAGAGGAAGATGAGACTTCCTGAGGGGATCTATCTGTAGCCTTTGGGTGTAGCTGTTAGTTATTAGTTCTGTTCAGCAAGTACTTCTGGTCTTCTTCCAGCCTGGGCTCCAGGTAGGATTTGACTTCCCGACCCACTCTACGGGTGAGTAGGCCCATGTGACCAATGCTAGCCAATGAGCTGCTAGTGGAAGTGACCCGCATCACTGCTTGGCTAAGGCCGTAAGTGCCAGTGGGTTATCTCTTTTCTCTCTGGTTCGGTGATTGGCAGTGCTTGAGATGGTGGAAGCCCTGATTGTTTGAGGGCCTGAGTGGACTGACTACAGGGTGAATAGAGCCCTTCCACCATGATGGACATGTAGCATGTGCTGATTTATGTTTCTGAAAGTTGGTGCTCCTTGTTACTGCCACATAACCTAGCCTAGACTGATGGACACAATAGTGTGGAATGATAGGCGAGATGGAGGAGAGGAAGCTCTGGCTTAAGTCACAAGACTCCCAGTTTAGTGTTTATCTCTTCTTAGCTCTTCTCAGTAATATTACTAAAAACTTATGGGGCACCTGGGTGGCTCAGTCGGTTAAGCTCCCGACTCTTAGTTTCAGCTCAGGTCATGATCTCAGGGTTGTGAGATTGAGCCCTGTGTCAGGCTTCATGCTCAGTGTGAAGTCTGCTTGAGATTCTCTGTCTCTCTCTCCCTCTGCCTCTCCTCCTCATGCGCGCTCTATGTGCTCTCTCTCTCTAAAATAAATAAATCAGTCTTTAAAAAATATTACTAACAACTTATGACCTTGAACCACTGATTAGATTTCTCTGAGTATTATTATTCTTATCTATAAGATGAGGATATGATACTTGCCTCTCGACATTCCCATGAAGACTCAATGCGATAATGTGTGTAGAGCGTCTAGCCTGTTGTCTGTGTTTTACTTTGGACATACGTTACTATATCTTCTTACTCTTTTATTGCTTCTAACATGCCTGTTTTACACATTTAACATTTCTACATTTACAATCAATGCCATCTTCCAATTAGTTGGCAGTTGTTTTACTTTCTTGGTGGCATATAAGTAATGTTTTCAAATAGTGTCAGAGTTACTTAAATATGATAGTTGGCACTCAGTAAACAGTACAAATTACTCTTTAAAAATTTTTTTTTTAATTTTTAAAGATTTTATTAATTTGAGGGAGAGAGCAAGCAAGCGGGGAGGGGGGCAGAGGGAGAGGGAGAGAGAATCCCAAGCAGACTCTGCACTGAGCATGGACCCCAAATCAGAGCTCAATCCCACGACCCTGAGATCATGACCCCAGCCAAAACCAAGAGTTGGACGCTCAACTGACTGAGCCACCCAGGGGCCCCACAGTAGAAATTATTCATATCTTATATGTTATCTCATTGAACTTTTCAGGATTTCTCCCATCTAGAAAGTGGGAATCATAATCATAATCTCAAAGGAGCCGAGGAAGTGGAAATGCTTTCAGAGTATCAACGGCTGGACGGTAGAGTGTGTAGTAACCCTCCAAGGGCACTGCCCACCGGAGGGCTTCCTGATCACACCTTCCCCAAGCCTGTGCATTTGGAATATTTAGTTCTAGTGGGGCTCTTGAGGATGACGGGACTTATGGGGCGGCGGGAGATGGCACAGCCAGGTGGACATGGCAGTGCCCAGCCGAGCCCAGTTGGAAAAGGAGAGCTAGGGTGCAGAATTATTCAGCCAGACCCAGGTTGAAGCCATTTTCATCTCTCAGAAGCCATGGGCCCCTTAATCATTTGTCTTTTCAGCACTTCAGGTTTATCTTTTGTAACATGGGGACATTACTAGATTTCTTATTGGATTGCTGTAAGGATTCAATGAAAACATATATATATTATATAGAGATATATATATATAATATATATAAATATATATGTGTAAAGAACATAGAGCAGCACTGTCAAATTTTGTAGCCACTGGACACAGGTGGTTATGAAGCACTTGAAATGTGGCCAGTCCAACTTGAAGTGTGTTGTATGTATATAATACACACTAAATTTCAAAGATTGAGTATGAACAAAAAGATGTAAAATATCTTATCAATACTTTGATATTGAAATGATAATATTGTTAAAATGATAATCTTTTAGATATACTGAGTTAAGTAAGATATGTTATTAAAAGTCATTTCACCTGTTTCTTTTTACTGTTTCTCTTTTTTGGTCAGTTCCTTTTTTTTTTTTTTGAAAGTTTATTTATTTTTTTTTTTAAGTAATCTCTTCCCCAACTGGTCTCACGACCCTGAGAGATCAAGAGTTGCATGCTCTTCCAACTGAGCCAGCTGGGTACCCCTTTACTCTTTCTTTTGTGGCTACTAGAAAATTTAGAATTACATTTACGGTTCATACTTGTGAGTGCACTATATTGGTCTAGAACGATGCCCGGCCCACAGTACGTACTTAATAAAAGTTGAATAGAGACAGGCAGGGTGCCAGGGGCTTATAGAAGAGAATTCTGGGGTTGTCCCAGGGCACAGCACTGAGGTGGAAAAGAAAGCATCTTCCTGCAGGCAAAATTGTCTTCATGGTTTCAGTAGGAAAGATGGAATGTTTCTTGTTCTGATCGTGGTAGAGATGAGGGACCATACACTTTCTGTTTTATCTCCTGTCCCCACACTCCCTCCCCTGATTATGCTCCTCAGGCCGCAGAGGTGATTTTTTCTGTGACCTTGTTTTTCCCCCTCACTAAAATGCCAGCTCCCCGAGAGCAAGCCCCGTATCTGTTGTGGTCACTCCTTTATCCCTGGCATCCCTGGCCTGAGGCCTGACTCAAATGAAGTACTCAATTAACGTTTGTGCAAAGAATAAATTATTTCCCCCAGAGGGTCTTAAAACATCTGGACATGTATTGCTTTTTGTTTACCCCCCAAATTTTATTTTTAAATTTTTATTTATTTTTTTAAAGATTTTATGTATTTATTTGAGAAAGAGAGCACAAGCAGAGGGAAGAGGCAGAGGGAGAGGGAGAAACAGGAGCCTGCTGTAGGACTCGATCCCAGGACTCTGGGATCACGACCTGAGCCGAAGGCAGACACTCAACCAACTGAGCCACTCAGGCGCTCCTACCCCTCAAATTTTAATATGTGAGTGGTGTTTTAGAGGAGCAAGAGGTTAGGGTTCCAGCTATGTATGCTCAGGCAGGAATACAACCTCTTAAGCCTCAGTGTCTCCATCTGTCAAATGGGACTATTCCTACCTCTCTTCATATTTACTTTATATTCGTATTTATTTTATTGAATTATAATTAACACACAATGTTATATCAGCTTCAGATGTACAGCATAGTGATTCGACAACTCTACACATCACACAACGCTCACCGTGATCAGTGTGGTCGCCATCTGTCACCAAACAACGCTATCACAATCTTATTGACAATATTCCCTCTGCTGTGCTTTTCATCTCTGTGACTTATGAATTTTAGAACTGGAAGTTTGTGCCCCTTCACCCCCTTTATTTATTTCACTCATTCCCCACATACCTCCCTTCTGACAATCACCAGTTTTTATTTTGTATTTAATAGTCTGTTTGTTCATTTGTTTTGTTTTTTTTAGATTCCGCATGGTATTTGTCTATTCTTGACTGGCTTATTTCACTCAGCATAACCCCTTCTAGGTCCATCCATGTTGTCACAAATGGCAAGATCTCATTGTCTTTTATGAGTGATATTTCACTGCATATATACACACAACCTCTTCTTTCTCCATCCATCTATGGATGGACACTGAGGTTGCTGCCATATTTTGGCTATTGTAAATAATGCCTCAATAAACATAGGGGTGCATAGATCTTTTCGAATTCGTGTTTTCATTTTCCTTGGGTAAACACCCAGCAGTGGAATTACTGGATCATATGGTAAGAAAGAAACCTCTTCACAGCAACACTATGCAAGCGATTTTGCACCTGTCAGGCACCAGATATTTTCCTGAGTTCTCAGCGGCTTTGGGCTGAGAAGAAGCACTGAACTCTTTTCTCTGAGAAGAGTACTGTCCTGATGCAGATCTGAGCTGAAAGCTGCCTTCTGCAGAGTTGTGCACGCTCTGTGTATGACACTCCGAACATGCACTCGCACGCCACACACACACCTGATGCCCAGCTTGGGGATTGGGGGGGCGCACATTTCTATTTGTCCTCTGATGACCATTAGTGTGAGGGCTCCCAAAGCATTCTCCAGGTGACAGATCCCTGGATGTAGGAATGTGATCACAGGCATTGTGATAGTGATGGGGTGGCGACGGTCACTTTTTTCCCTGTAAAATAACTGAGAGGAGAAGTAAATCAGTAGGTGAAAGTTATAGAAGGATGGATTCCTCGTGGTGGAAGACGACCCAATCAGTAGCAGAAGACCTGAATCCAAGTGAGTTCTAGTCTTTTGAACCTCAGTTTCCCCAGCGGTAAAATGGGGGTGGGCTGGCCCCTGCTCTACGCATCCTCAAGAGTCGCTGAAAGATGAGACATGACGATGGATGTAAAATCACTTTATGAACTGTGATACCCTTTACTGATGCAAATGATTATTGATTATCGTTAGAGCATCCGTCAGCAAAAGAGGCTGCATCGTGAAGCTGTGTCAATTGGCCAAAGATGATCTGGAGCAAGACCGGGTCTTGAAAGCCGGGTAACATGGAGACAGGCGAGGCTTACATCAGAAAGATTTCCAGATGACATGAACACACGTGAGCTGGGGCTACAGCCGGCTCAGGAGCAGGGCTGCGTGTGGAGAGTCAGTCCTGGGAAGATGGCAGCCCAGGGGCCACCCCTGCCAGCCCCCCGGATGCCCGGAGGCTCTCTGGCTCCCACGATTCCATGTTCTAGACTCAAAACTGCCCTGCAGATGTTGGCTTGCTTAGGGGGCCCAGGTGAGGTGCAGTTGGAGGGAACAATGTGCTGAGTACTGGAGCGGAAGTCTCTAATAAATGGCTAGCATGGGTCTCTGGACATCAAACAGTTCTTAGAAATAATATTTTGAGGAGTTAAGTGTCAATGAATGGGGAACACATGGATTAGATTTCTATGAAATGCGTATGGATGTAAGAATGGAAGAAAGGCTTTGGGTGCTGCACACTGGGATTCATTTTACCTAGAACAAAAAATAATAAATAAAATAAAATAATAAAATAAAATAAAACAAACCCCTCTGAGGCAGTGGACATATCCCAGAAGGATTCTCTTCCTCTTGCCCCCAAGAGCACCTTCCAGTTCCAGTAAGGTGGGTCACGAGGGAGAGAAAAGGGAGGGACCCAGCTGGACAGGGCACAGAGCTGTCGCCTCAGAATAAAGGGAACGCACACAGCAGCCCCTCCAAGCCCCGGCCGTGGAATGGCAGGTACCAGGGCTGCCGAAGAAAAACCAGTGGCCCATTTCTGGGCCCTTCTCGGAGAGCGTGCTCTGGTGCTGATTGTGTGAAGCATCGGAAGAAACGCAAGCTAAATAATGTTTAATTGACAGAGCAGATTGTTTACTTTCAAATAATTGCACTAAATTGCAGTGCTTAAAAAGTACTTAGACTTTGCAACTTGGCTCTGCCGGCCTGCTCCAGGGGGGCTGGGGGGCCGGGCCGGGGGGAGGGCGGAAGACCCTTGGAACAGGCACAGGGAGGACTCGGCTGTAGGGCAGATCTGTGGGGGCGTCTGGCCATGAGCGCATGAGTCCACTGGCTTTGCTGAGGGTCCTTTGTCAGGCTGCAGCTCACCGGGGCACCAGCTCTCTCTGAGCTCTGGAGGCCACTCCCTCTCTGGGACAGAGGGCTTTGTCCTCAGCGACCGGACCGTCCCACAGGTCTCAAGGGTACCCACGCCTCTTGCCCACATGCAGTGTTAACAGTTCTGAAAATCTGCTACTTTGAGTGGAAGTATAATTCTCATCCTGACAGGGGAGCCAGGGAGCCTGGGCATTGACCCGGGACCCCCAGGAGACATGAGCACACATACAACCAGAGCTGATTTTCAGCAGGTCATTAAAACATGGAAATACGGGGCGCCTGGGCGGCGCAATTGGTTGAGCGTCTGACTCTTGGTTTCGGCTCAGGTCATGATCTCAGGGTGGTGGGATCAAGCCCACGCCCGGCTCCGTGTTGGACATGGAGCCTGCTTGAGATTCTCGCTCTCTTTCTCCTTCTGTCCCTCCCTCCTCCCTCTCTAAAAAACAAACAAACAAACACTGAAATACTTTTGCACTGGTTGGGACACAGCTGTTGCTTGAGCTCCTGGGTGCCCTTGGTCTTCCTGGTTGCCCCAATCCCTTCTCTGGAGCCCCAAGACAACTCCACAATCCAGAGGCTAAAGAGTCAATCCGAGGCACCAAAGTTGTCCTTCGGGACCCTATCCCAACACATGGGCAGCATCTACTCTGTCTGGTGGATGTCTACACTGAGGCACGTATTCTCTGCACCAGTAACACTGATGAATGCCCATGACCTTTTAGGGGACCGAGTCACGTGCAAACCAGCCCAGAGGACACTTGCAAGTCAATGGAAGTAAATGTACCCAAATTATAGGACGGTCTTTGTCAGACCCCGGCCCATACGATCCACCCCCAGCCCCTGCCACTTCCATCCCAGGCTGGGCTGTTGAAAACATTTGGCACCAGGAGCAGAATATCTAAGCTTTATAATATGCTTCTCAAGGGCCTGTGAAAATATCTGAGAACTGGAAAAATATTTTTGGCTCCCAAATACAAAAAGAAAACCACAAAATTAAAATTAATATATGTTTAAATGTCTACAAACCATAACATACGTCAAAGACTCAACCGTAAGCCAAGTCAATTTGTATATAGTTATATAAAAACTATGTTTAATGTGGACTGTGGGTGAGTTTTTAATTTATTTGCTACGGTGGGGATGGAGCCCTCTTAAGAAAGAGGCCCAGGAGTCACCAGGATCATAAACGTCCTGACGCACAGTGCCCAGAAGGCTGGTCCAGTCCTTGTCCTCTGGGCTTCTGTTCTGCTGCCCGCTGACCACCCCCCTTTCTTCTCAAATTGTCTTCTTCCTTGGCCCATTTGACAAGACAGGATGCCCTTCTCCTCCTGCCTCTCTGACCGTTTGTGTCTACTTCTCTCGCTGCAATATTTGCGATATTTGATATTTAGCCGAGTGTTTGCTTGGCCTGGGCCTCGAGCCCTCTGCTCTTCTGTCTCGCACTCTCTCATCCGCCCTGACAGTGTCAGCTGTCACCTCCATGTGGCCGGCTTCCAAATCCGTGTCCCCAGCCCCAGCCTCCAGCAGAGCTCTGGACCCGTATCTCCAAGTGCAGATTGAATGCTTCCTCTCGGGTGTCCTGCCCTCGCCTCCCGCTCAGCACGTCCCGAGGCCACCTCGCCTGAACCCAAAATGCTGCACTCCCCGCCCCCCACCACGCCCTGCCTCTCCTGCTATAAACAATACCAAACACATTTTCCCAGCAGCCCCCCAAAACTGTAAGCCACCCCTGACATCTCCCTCTTCTTCCTCTTCCTGTCCGTCAGCACCCCCTGGGAATTGTGCGTTCTTCTTTTCTCGTGCTCACATTGGTCCTTCTTGGTCATGGTCATCCCAGTCCCGCCACCCTGGTCCAGGCCAGGGCAGGCAAGCAGGCTTCCTCCCAAGTCCCAGCTCTTGTCCACAGGTGGTTGCCACCTGCAGAAGAGAGTGGAGAAAGATTCAAAGGCTTTCTTCGGCCTCACTGGGGAAGATGGCCGTGATCGATTACTGATGTCTGCCGTGGACACAGGAGGAGGGGGAGACGGCACGAATTCTGCCATCCTCAGCCTAGGCTTTTTCAAGTTGACACCTGAGCTGAAGCAGCTGTTACCTGCCTGGCCGTCCAGGCTTCAGCGGTTCCCTCCCATCACGTTGTCCTGTGTGCTGCTCCAAGATCAAGCAGGGACAACGCTTGCATCCAATAAGCCATCTTTGACTATTTGCCTGACATGACATGAAGCCCAGTCTTCTGGGCTGGTGTTTACAGCCCACTGGGTCTGACTCCAGCTTCCTTCTCCTCCTTAATGTCCTGCTAAACCCCAGTGCCTACACCTTGCTCCAAGTAACTAGACCTGGTCATTGGTCCCTGACAGTGTGTTTGCTCTACCCACCCACTCATCATCGCTCACAATCCCCTCCCAGCCTGGAATCCCCTCCTCTTTCCACTCCACCTACCCACATCTTCCACCCAAGTGTCAGGCTTAGCTTCAGAATGGCGGTCTTCCTGAATGTGACAAGTGTGATTCTAAGTGATTCCCTCATTGAATCCCCAGAACAACGCTAGGCGGGGAAGTATCAATAATGATGATTTCGGTTTTACAGATGAGGCACAGAGAGTTTAAAAAACTAGCCTAAGGTCACACAGCTTCTAAGGAACAGAGGTGACGTAAGAACCCAGAAAGTCTGGCTTCAGAGTCTGCACCGTGGTTATCATGTCCCTTGTCCCTTAATTCTCTCCTCTTCCAGGCAGACTTCCCCATCCCCCAGCCCTCCTCTGCAGTGCCTTCTGTCTGTGCCACTCAGCTTCTGCCGTATGTTGCCCTTTCTCAACTGTCCCGGCTCCCTCTGCTCTATCTCAGACATCAGCGGTGACAGGAACAAATCAAGCCCAAGCGTCAGGGACTATAGTATATTGACATAAGTGGTATCACCCTTCAGGTCCCTCCCAAGTACCGAGGATCCCCTCTCATGGTGCTTTATACACGTTCTTTTCTTAAATTTTTACTCTAGCTATTATTATGCATACTTTCTATATAAGGAAACTTAAGACCAGAAAAGTCAAGAAATTTATCCAAGCTCACACAGCCATCAGCCACCCTTTCCCCCCTTCCTGACAACTGTGTTTTGTTTTTTTGTTTTCTGGGTGTACATGAAAGACAAGAATGGGGGGCGGGCACCTAGGATGAGCTTCTCTTTTCCATCCCACTGCACATATGTGTCAAGAGGATGAGAGGATGTGAGCCCCGTGCCGTGCACGTGAGGACACTGATGGCCAGGGTGGGGGGTGGCGGGGGGCACATCTCTAGCACATTCGGTAGCCGCTCTGCTAAGAGTGGACAGAACCTGGCCCGTGTCTTGATCCAAAACCTTCTTTTCTTTCTTTTTTTTTCCCCTTCTTCCTCTGCTGTTCCGTCTTCAAGTGTTTCTTTCTTTCTAATCTCGCCACCTCTTATAAAATATGATTTTAGGCATCTCGGGGGGAATACGCCTGCAAGGCTCTCCCCGCCGGACAGTCAGGCCCCGCGGGCTGCCATGAGCCGTGAGCCGTGTGGCAGACGTCCACGGTGCAGACGAGTGTGGGGACGCCTGGCAGACGAGCTCCAGGTAATCCCCAGGGAGGGGCTGTCTCAAAACAGTCTGCCGACTTCACTTCCAAGATAGAAATCGCATTTGTGTGTTTGAGAAAAAGGTGAAGCAAAAAAGATCCCTACCACCACCACCACCACCGGCGAAACAAGTCGACTCTATCAACAAAGTGAGTTCATAAACCTTTCTGATCTGAGATAGTTTGTATTACCTGAGTTTCCCCTAAAATCCAAAATGAGGGCAATTGCCAGCTTCTAAATTTAGGCATTTGTGGGCGCCTGTTGGCAGAGAGAAGAAAGGCTTGCTTCAGGGCTGTGGTTTGCCTTGAAACCCAGTCAAGCCCCAAATTCCAAACACAAAGCAGCTGTTTGCCCAGAATCTGAGCCGGGATGTTTCATATCGATGGCTCTCCTCCCCCATCCCTCCCCCCCCCCTGTTTTTTCATTACTAAAGTGCCAAAAAACTCAGTGTGAATGAAAATTGGGATGGGTACAAATTCAAGGCAGCATTATCTGCCATAGACGATCAGGGATTCTGGGGCGGGCCTGTGGGCAAGCCATCCGGGCAGACCTGCCCCAGCGCCACTGTTTACAGAAGAAAGGAAAAAATAGAAATTGATCTATGGCATTGGTACAGGGGCTGGGTCAAGCGGGGCAAAGTATTCAGTTGCCACTCTTTCGGCCACACGAAATGCCAGCTGATCCCTATCAGGCCGCAACCGGGGTATCTTTAAGGTAAATCTCCTGTTCCACACTCGGAGCCAGGTGTCTACTTTCCGATGCCGGGGCAGAGTGGTCCACCACTGAATCCACCCCGATCGGGTGACGTCTCGGGTAAACTGCGGCTGGGCGGACGTTCTGACTCAGCCCCTCCCCTTTGCTGGGCTCTCTCTGGAGGAAGGTTCTGTCCCCAGGCCTGGCTCCAGCTGTCTCCATGAAGCCGTGTCCCATTCATAGGATAAAGTCCCATGGGGTGTAGCCTTCTCCTGTGAAATGCCCAGGTCCCGAATTTATTAAAAATCGGTAACGGGATGATGTACAGATGTCAAGCTGATACCTAGAGAGAGAAGGTATGTTTGTTGAGCGCCTGCGACTTGCCAGTCTCCGTGGATGGTGGTTGCTGTTCATTCTCCTCAGACTATAAAGGGCATGCTAGTTCCCATTTTACAGGTGAGAAGGCTGAGGGTCAGTAACTTTTCCAAGGTCATGCCGCTCAAGTGACCGAGTGAGGGTTCGACAAAAGGACACCTGATCCTAAGCCTGTTTCTTCTCCCTGCAGCCATCCGCCTCCCACCAAGATCAGAATTTCTCTACGTCCATCCACCACTTATTTCTAGATGCCTAGCTGTCTCTAGGGGCACCTCCTTGGGCCTTGGTTTCTTCATCTGTAAATAAGGCAGTGGGGGAAGGCAGCTCTGGCATTTTCTTTCCCAGCTCTGACATTTCTGAAATCCTGTGTCTATGGATACAGTCAGAGACTTTCAAGCAATAAATCAAGGTGTTTGAAAATTACAAATAAGCAAGGGAAGCCAGGATTCACAGTGGCTGGGCCTTTAAGCCATGGTCTATAAAAATAAAGACTGACTTGAGAGGTTTACTGTTGGCAGGCAAGGTACCCAGCTTAACTGGGCTCTTGCACTGGCGTCCTTGGAGCTGGGCTCCCTGATGTGACTGGATGGATGGAGCCCACTGGGCATGTTGGGCCCCTGGTTCGTGGTGTGCCCCATCAGGCTCCGGGCCAGGGTGAGACATGACTTCCTGTGGGATGGTGGAACAGGGCCTGGGGAGCCGCCCGGGGTGCTGTCAGACCACGTGGCAGGCAGATTTGGCAGGCCCCATGGTGTTTGCTTTGCACGGAGAGCTCTCGAGAACCAGTTTCCCCGTCCTCCTTTGCTCCCGTCTATGACCCTTACCTTCCCTCTCCTGCCCCCCTCTTCCCGCTCTCAATGAGTGTGGCGGGAACCTGGCCAGCGACTGAGAGAAAATGAAGACATTTCTCAAATGGCATGTTCCAGTGGCTGAGCTCTGGCAGGCAGAGCCTGGGGGGAGTGGGGCCAGTTCCCTATCCATCCCCTAAATATCCTAAGTATGTTCCCTCCTTGGCCGCAAAACCACAGCAATGTCTCCCTTCCTCCCCTCCGCCCTCGGACCTAGGGTCTGCAAGGAGATCAGCCTGCCACACGGTCCCAGAGGCGCCAGCGTGCCAAGGGCAGGGCCTCGGCCAGCTTGGCGCTCGGCGGCCCCCCGCCTGGCGCTGGCTATCAGTAGCATGGCCTACCCCGGCTTCTGACTGCGCCGGCCTGACCGCCATTCCCAGAGCTGCTTCTTGGCGGGTGTGTGTGTCCACTTCATGGGGACGGCCTGCTAGTCCCTTGGTCAGTCCTCCTGGGGAGCAGGCTTCCCTCTTCCCATTGTTCCTTAGAACTCTGAGTGCCACTGGGCGTGGAGCTGGCCTACTGGGCATTCACTCCCAGGCCCATTTCTGACACTGACCATAACCTCTCACCTCTCGGAAAGCCACTTCCTCCTCTAGGCCTCTGCTATACCACGAAAATGTCAGGGGAGATAGCGGTTCTGGAACTTTCTTTGGAGAGTTTGGTGAAGGGAAATTCAGACAAGAGGGCGATAGCTGACCAGAGAAGCCAGGCCCACAGCTCTCAGAACAGCCACATTTTTACCTGTTTCATACATTCGCTCATCCAACATTGAGTGCATCCATTTAGCTCTGCATGTCAAGACGACCACTGATGTCATCGGTGCCTGTGACACGGTGCTTGTCTTTATGGTGGCTTCCATTGTGACCAGGGATAGAATTTGCACCAACAGAGATGATCAGCCATTGGATTTGAAGAAGAAAGGATTGATGGATGACCTACAGTAGATAGAGATGGGTCTTGGCGTGAGTGACAGTCTGTCCCTGCCCTTCCGCTTAGGGTTTCCCTAGAGTCTTGGGGTCAGAAGGGTCTTCTGAGGCCTTTCCTTTGGACTAATTGCTCCTGCTCTCTTTCTGGTACCACCCTCCAAACATCAGAGTCCCCAGGGTTCTGGCATTCTCCTATGGATGCTCTGCTCTCTCTGCGTTGGTGGGCGCAGCCACACTATGGCCTCCAATCCCACCTCATATCCCTGAAATCTGCATACTCAGTCCCAGTCCACTGTCTAAGGTCTAGACCTACAATTCTACCCACTTCTGGGCAGTTTTCCAACGTGCCCTCCTCGTACCTCTCATTCGACACCGGCACCAAAGTCAACTGTCCCAATCCAGCACTTCCTCTGATGTCCCGTTTTGTTTTGGGCACCACCAAACCCCAGGGTGACCCAAGCCCAAATCTTTGACTTTCACTTCAGATGTGCTATGCCTCTCCCCATTCTCCTGCCTGGTTCCCCTCTCTTTCTTCCTCTCTTCAGACATGCTGAAGCCACCATGCTGGAGAGACTACATGTAAACAACCAGCCCAGGAGCCAGCCAACATTTTGTGCAATTAAGGACCCATCCGATGACCCCAGCGCCACCACCCTCTGGCAGGAACCACTTGGGAGATGCAAGTGAGAGCCACCGAGGTGAATCTTATTGCTCCTCAAACCATGAGCTAATAATAAATGATGATTGTTGTTTATGCCACTCATTTTGGAGTGGTTTGTTATGCAGCAGTAGCTTACTCAAATATCAGGTTACAGAGCTAGAAAGTCCTTGTTTGAGAACCTGGCTCCAGGACAAGCTGCCTTAGCCAACTACTTGCCTTCTGCGCCAGAGTTTCTTCATCTATATAATGGAAGTGACATTGCATGCTCAGCATTGCTATGAGGCTCACAGGCGACATGAGAAAATGTCTAGTACAGTATCTATTCAGCTTGTTCTTAATAAATGATAGCTGGCATTATTATCCCCTCTAATTAGAACATGTCCTGTGCCTTCAACCCCAGTCTTAGCTTAGTCAGATTCTGTCAAACCCCTCCTCTTCGATGATGACTTTCCTCCTCCTCCAGCTGGAAAGAAACGATCTCAACTCTAAACTTGGCACCAGTTGCCTGATGCTTCTCACACATCTCCTCATCTTGTGGGTATTTGGCATATGGGTGTAAGACTTAGACACACCTCACTAGCCAGGGAATTGCTTGTGAGTAGGGGCTGCGGGTCACATCTCAGCCATCCTGCATTGCCCTGGATGCCTCCTTGCTCACACAGAAGCTCTGCAATAAATATTTCTTGACCAGGACAGATGGACAGCAGAGCATTTCTTTTCAGGACCCCCTATTCATTTCTGACCCGAGATCCTCATGCTGCAGAGGCTTACCTGCCTGGTCCCCTCCCAATGCTGTGTCCAGGTCTTGGTGCCTCTCCTACCTGTACTATGTGATTTCTCTAATGTGCAGCCCACAACCCACCCCTGATCAACGCCAGCCAGCCAGGCAGCACCTGCCACCCTGAATATGCAGAATGCAAGTAATGAGAGAGAAGCCCATGTTCCCTGAAGTGACTGGCACATGAGTGAGTTTGGGGCTGGACCAGGCAGGTGCCAGGAAAGTTGTCATCTTAGCAAAGTGAGCAGAGAGTGGGGGAGCCAAGAAGGAGAAGCAGCTCAGAGGACAAGAGCTGTATGCATCGTCTTCCTATTAGGGGAATGAAAATGAGGTCAGTCCACCAACATCAGCACCATGCTGGGGCAAGGACACACAGTCTCCACTCTCCCCTGAGCTTCTTTCCTCCCACGCTTCTCTCCCTTCCCTCCTTACTCAAACATTTACTCAAGGCCTACTGTGTGCTAGGTAAGTGCTTCGGGACAAAATGGTGATCAAGACACATGGGTGTGCAAATAATAAGTCATCATCACACAATTTGATAAATACTGGGCATAGTGTAGGGGCTGCTGAACCCACAGGACCTTGGAATTCAGGAAACCCCTGAAGAGAGGTGGTGCCTAAGTTGAGTTAGGAACAACCAGGTATACGACAGTGTGAATGGAATGGAGTGTGGAAAGTGGGGGAAGGGCCAGGCCATGGGGACAGCAGGCACAAAGGCCCACAGGTGAATGAGGATGCAGACAGACTGCACACAGTCCCAGCGCTTCCCCCAGGGAAGATAGCTGGGGCCGAGCAGAGAGAGAGCAGATGGAGAGGTACTCAGGACTCAATCACTAAGGGCCTCATGGATATTATTCAGGGGGTTGGCTTCATCCTTGAGTCACAATGGACCTTTGACCCATAGGCCAGCTTTGCATTTTAGAAAGTTCCCAACAACAGGATGAAAAATGGATTGGAGGGGTCATGACCAGTATAAGGGACCAGTTGGGAGATAATTGTGATTACCCAGGCCGGTATTGGCAGTGGTGCAGACCAGGGGGATGGCACAGGGCTTAGAGAGGGACAAGTGGATGGTCTGGGAGAGGTAGAAGACACAGAAGACACAAAGAAAGTTGAAGTGCATGCAGTGCAAGGAGGTGTCAGAGAACATTTCAAAGGAGAGGGGCAAACAGGCGTCCTCTGAGAACAGAAAGGCCATTGGAGGAACTGCCATTCGATCAGAGCCCCTGTCTGCTTTAACCCCTGTTTGTGAGCGTCTACCAGGAGATACACAGAAAGGAGGGACACTGGAGGGAGCAAGTGGCCTGGGTCACCACCTGCCCACCCCAAGTGCTCCTGTCCCCATGACAGACACTCGGCTGACACCCATTCCTCAAGCAGCGTAGCCTACCTGGCCCTCTGGACTCTGGAGTAGGAGCGGTGCTGAGTCATATGAAAGAGCAACGTAGAGTGGACGAAATGACCTCTAATAGCATCACCATGCACTGCAAGTCCACGGCTTAGCAACCAGAAATGGGAGGAAAACCAAATGGGAATGGCTCAAAAGGTCACAGAGAAGGCTTTGAGGTTTGCATCCAACCTTTCAAGTGGTCCGGGGGCTTGCAGACCCAAGAATGCCCCTACTCCCTGCTCAGCAGTGGGGCCTCGGTGTGTCTGAGGGTCCTGGCTGGGCTGGATGATACCTCTTCCCAAGATCATTGCTTTCCCTCTGGCAACTGGGTCCCAGGAAGCCATGGCCACTCACTTGTCCATAGAGTGTGGTCAGTCTCGACCTAGGAAGTATTTGTCCAAGTGAGCCAGCATGGAGGTTTACAGATACATGTGCATGTTCTGCATCATGTATTGTAGGCATACTCATGTATGTGTGTTGTTTATGCATGCATATGTGTGTGCCCACGTGTGTGATTACCAAAGTATATGCCTTTCTGTGCTTTTGTATACAAATAAGTACAGCTGATGCATGGGTATGTGCATGGTGCTCCTGTGAGCGCCCACTCACAACAGTTAGCTTGTGCTGGGTAACAAGTCATCCCTCAACTTAGCAGCTTAAAGCAAGAAACATTTATAATTTAATATTTCTCATAATTTTGTGGGTTGGCTGGGAGTTTCTTCAGAACCTGTTCCTGTGTCTGTGGCAGCTGGTGGCTCTGCTGAGGGGTGGTCTAGAGTGGCATGGCATGTCTGGTGGTGGCCGTTGACTCAATGTCAGGGGATGACTTGGTGACATGGTCTCTCACCCTCCAGCAAGCTAGCAAAGGCTGGCTCACACCATAGCCTCAGGCTGCAAGTACAGCAAGACAACCTTCATGTGCAAACACTTTTCGATCTCTGCTTGCATTATTTTTGATACTTTCCCATGGGTCAAATCAAGTCACATGGTTAAGCCCAGCGTCAGTGTCTTGGGAGAGAGGTTAGTAAACGTATGGATGCAGGAAGGGGACTCATTGCTTCTATTTTTTTTTAAGATTTTATTTATTTATTTGAGAGAGAGAGTGCATGAGCAGAGGGAGGGGCAGAGGGAGAGGGAGAAGCAGACCCCCCCGGTGAGCAGGGAGCCCGACAGGGCCTCGATCCCAGGAACCTGGAATCATGACCTGAGCTGAAGGCAGATGTTTAACTGACTGAGCCACCCAGGTGCCCCACATTGCTTCTATTTTTGCAAAAAGTCGATACAGAGGACATGTGTGTGTCTACCTGTAGGGCCCACGGGTACCCCTGTCCGTACACGCATACCTACTCGTGTACGTGTCTGTGGTCACTCCAAAGAGCAGTGGCAGGAGGCTGTGTGTGAGTGTGTGTGATTGTGCGTCTGTGTATGCACGCGCATGTGTGCATATGCACGTCCCTGGGCGTATACTCGTGCATGATGCTCAAGAGAGCAGCAGCAGAAGCACGCGTGTGAGCACACTGGTGTACCTCTCCATGTACACACTCATGCAGGTGCGGGCGCCTGTGTGTGCATGTGCGAGCACCCACCCATGGGTCTGCCTCTGTGTCTATGGACATGTGCAGCTCGACAAGGAGCCGGAGCCTAGGCTAGCTCACGGGCTTGGGTCTGGACCGAGTTCTAGAGCTTTCCCACAGGTGGTTAAGGTCATGAAGACCAGCTTGTGGTCCCCAGCTCATACCTGCTGCCACTGCACAGTGCCCCCTTCCCTCTGCATCTTTCGCTTCAGTCCTCCCTATCAGAAGCACAGGTCACATTCTCCCTCCTCCAGGAAGCCTTCCCAGGTGGAACCATGGGGGAATCCCCAATCCCTTGCCTGAGCTCCTGGTGGTATTAGTACTAACTGCTGTCCACTGGCCCCATGGTTGTTGGTGTGTCTGTCCCCCCCTGTTGCCTGTGGGTCCAGGAGGACAGTAGTGACCTCATGTTTAGTCGTGTAGCCTCCTGGCCTTCTTCTCTCACATGGTACCTTGCACAGAGTAGGGGCTCAATCCACCCTGGTTGGCTTGAAAGGGGTGCAGTCTGCCATGCCTGCAGAAGCAGGGGCCGAGGAGATCAGTGGCCTTTCCCCTAGTTGAGAACCACTACTCTCCAAGCACCTGCCATCACCCACCCCTTCTATGGCCCTGTGTCCCGCCCTGCAGCCACACTATGCACCTCCCCACATGTGTGCCATAAAAATAGTGATAATCCCCTAAATGAGATGAGCAGCTACCCCATTATCAACACTAACCACCCTATTCATCAATTCTAAGATGGCTTTTTTTTTTTTTTTCCCATTTTCACACGCTGAAATTGAGCCCTATCTCACAAATGATGATGTCTCAAACCATCGGCCAAGTAGCTGTCGTGATGCGGTTGTCATTGCCTGGCGAGCATGGTCATAGCTGTCCCCATTGTTGTCACTTCAATGGAGGGCTCTGCATTGTTGTGCTACCCGCGCTGAGAGTAATTGCCATTTTCCGCATCTTCAAAAAGATCAGACTATGATTCAGCAATGAAATGAAAGTTCCTGTGTGTGCAGAAAGGCGCAGATAAGAACGGCCGACACACAGCTGGGATTAGCAAGGCAAACACTTATTGTTGGAGTGACCGCAATGCATTATCTTCTTGCAAAGCCACCACAAAGTGCATTATGGAACCTAAGACAGGAAGATATCCCAAGGAGATGAAGCCATGTGGCTTCATCAAATGTACTGAGATACATTTGAAAGAATTGTCTAGCCTCTGCCAAGAATGAACGGAAGGCGGGAGAAGTTGCCAAATACCTGGGAGTGCATTAAACAAATGTGAAAGGATCAAAAGGCTGGTCTGACTAATTGTTGCCTCATATTATTGTGAAGATACTGCATCAGAGTTTAACCAGATATTTTTCTTTTTCAGTGGTCCGTAGCACAGCAGCGTGTCCCACAGTGATGACGTGTAGTATGGCAGACGCCCATGCTTTACCTATCATACCTCATTTAATCCTCCCAAGACCCTAGAATGTGGCTCTTACAGGGGAGCCAGGAGTCCTGATGGTCAAGTCCACTGTAATCAGCTTCACGAGCAGCGTCCCACAAGCCCAGAGTGTGTGTCCCGTGGATTAAGAAGGTTGACTGAGGCTTATCTTCTGTATCTTACTTCCAGATGTAATCGACAAACCAAGTGGTCCCTCTACTTTTTAAATAAATGCCCTCCCAGTAAACTTACCAATCTCTTAGCACAAAGCATTGCTTGCTCCGCAAATGCCACTTTTTGTCACATCTATGTGTTCTCTGCTATTGCTTACTAAATGGTTTTTATTTTAAAAATCTGCATTCTTTTCATCTATCTGTATCAGTCAGGATAAATCAGGTCATGCTGCAGTAATAAACAGCCCCATCAATCTCAGGGTTTATCATAATCTCGGATTCCAATCCAAGATGAACAACCTGTCCACAAAGCAAAAAGATTACATGAAGGAGGTACTCTTACCATAAAGGAGACACACTGAAGCCGGAAGTTGAAAAGAGGAAAACCCCGGAAGAGAAAAGTCAGCCTCCTCTTGAAACCACATGGCCTCATCTGTCAAATGAAGATTATCAATTATTTATCCTTTGCCTCCTTCAAACAAACCTTTCAAGAATCCAGTGAGATTGTGTAATCATTTGGAAGTGTTGCTTTTTAGCTGTTGTAGGTGATCCTGTTGGTGATCTGCCCTTATCCTGCGGGCCTTACCATTTCTTCTTGCCCCGACCAACTCCCAACTGCCAGTATCTGAATTGTTTTGCTTCGAGCTGTTCTTTAACACTTGGGAAGGCCACTCTGGCTGTGTGCATGTCAGGCTAGACACACCCTAGGGCATTAGCACCCTTTGGGAGCTACCTTCCACCAGTGACTGACAGGATTTGGCCCGCAACGTCCCAGCCTTCCCACCCTTCTGTAGGATAACTCTATGGCAGAGTTTTGTCTCATTTTCTGGAGACCCCAGGGGGATTATCCTCCGGTTGCCCACCTTGGCCACTAGAGAAATAATGCACCCTACATTTGCTTCTCGCTTCCTAAATAAAGCACTTGTTCTCAAATCCCTGTCTTCGGGTTTGCTTAAGGGGAAACCCAAACTAAGAGCTCCAAAACCCCCATGTGTGAGACAGATGGAAGAGGCAGCACTCAGCTTGAGGCAGAGATGGTTCTGGCAGGGATTTCTGCTATGTGCTTTGTGGGAGAAGATCTACTAGAAGTTAGCACCCACGTCTCCTCTCAATACAATCATGAGTTGCTGAGCATGGTGGCTGTGTGGGCAGGGACAGGGCTCACCAAAGCCCTTCTGGAGGGTCTGAGGTGGAAGGCTCTTACAGCTCTACCCCAACTCCAGGCTCACAGATAAAGACACCAAGGCCCAGAGAGGGGGTGACCAAGATGGCATCAGCTGTGTGAGTGGAGACTAGGGGTTGGGAATCCTTTCAAACACATCTCAGGACCCAAACCCACACATGGAGTTGGTTGTGGGCATCACCCTGATGTCTTTTCCTCTCCTCCAGGTTTAGAACACTACTGACGATGGAAAGTAAGTCCGTTTGTGGTATGAGCCACAGATGTATTTGGTCTTTGTCTCTGCTTCTGGCACAGAGCTCCTCAAAGCCTTGGAATTTCCTGAGTGACAGGAGTGTCTTTTGTTGTTCATAAGGCCCCCCTTCTGCAAACTTGAGTTTACACTAATGAGGCGACTTGGGGTGGGACCCCTTGACAGTCTCGGGATGGGGCCGATCATCAGAACGGCCAAGCGTTTGGAGGGCTGGAGCTTTCGACCCCACCTACTGGCCTCCAGAGATTTAGCTCTAGAAAAGCTCTTGACCAAGACTTGGAGAGCTTCTGGGTTGGTGAACAGAGGGAGGTGCTGGGAGGATGGTGTGCCTGGAGAGGTCAGGGCAGCTGTGTGGCCAGCAACCCCATACCTTACCCTAGACCTCTCTTCCATCCCGCTCTTCCTGAGTTATAGCCTCCAAAACAAACCAGTCATTGTAAGGAAAGTATTTCCCCGAGGCCCGTGAGCCATTCTAGCAAATTGTCAAACCTGAGGAGAGAGTTGTGAGAACCCCCGAGGTTCTGTGGCCAAGTCAGGAGAAGTGGGGTACCCTGGGGACCCCATCCGTTTGACTGGCATCTGAAATGGGGACAGTCCTGTGGGACCGAGCCCTTGACCTGTGGAGTCTGGTGCTCCCTCGGGGTGGTGTCAGAACTGGACTGAATTGTCGGGCACCAGCTCATGTGGAAGAACAGAGAACTTACTGCTCAGGCGGGTCAGAGTGTTGGTGGGAGCGCCAACAGCTCTTCAGCACTTGCACGGCCTTGGTGTCTGCTCCGGCCCTTTTCAGGGGACTCTCCTCCTGGCCCCTCTTGTCTCCCACCGTCTGCCCCTCGGGGTCTCTGCTATCAGCATCTGGGCTCCATTCAGCACCCAGAAGGAACATTCCCTAATCTTCATGCCTGGGCCCGGCACTTGCTGACCCCTCACCACGCTCCTCAGGTCCCTCCCCTTGCCCTGCTTCACCACATCCCAATTCCGCCTTGTCCTCCACTCCTCAGCCCAGGCGTCACCTCCCCCAAGGAGCCCTCCCTGCTTTGCCTTCTCAGACCCCAGCCATTCCTCTTTGACCAAGATTGTCCCCCACGTGGCACGTGCCTGCCAGATTCTCGGCTCCGTGCCCACAGGCTGTGTCCCGACCACGGCAGGCATGCGACCAGAGCTTGTGAGGCGAATGGGTGTTGGCCAGGCCCACGCGGTACATCAGGGAAAGGGGCCAAAGGGGTGAGCGCATTGACACACGGGCTGGGAGAGAAAACAAGATCCTCTTTTAATTGAGCCAATGAAGTCACTGGTGAGAGAGTGAACCCAAGGAGTTATAAATAGCCTTGGAAATCATGCATATTACATTAGGGGTGTTGGTGACAGCTTAAGTATATTTCCATAAGGTTCCATTATATTTACGTATTAGTTAATGGATACTTAAAATATTATGTTACCGTAATGCTCATGTTTTATTAGCAAACTATCACATCAAATGGAGTTGCTAAGTGTGATGGAAAATTGGCTCCACAACTCGATTTCTGTATTTTCACACTGAATTTTTTATTCTAATTTCCCGCCCACCCACCTCTGCTGAGGAGGTGATTTTCCTCAGAACACTTGTGATCTCTGCCCTCCGGCTAACCGAAAGGCCTGCAAATGGGAAGACCCTGGCCCCTCACCACAGGGCAAGAGTTTTGGCCTAGCTTTGTGAATGACCCAGGCTCAGTTATTTACTTGCTGTGTGACGTTGTTGGATAGGGTACTTGCCCTCCTGTGCCTCGGTTTCCCCTCTCTGTCAAATGAAGACTCAGACTTGAGTGTTAGTATTGGCCAGGGTTCTCCAGAGAAACAGAGCCAACAGGACATATATAGATAGACACACACACACATAGACAGAGAAGGAGAGAGAGATTTGTTTTATGGAATTGGCTCACACAACTGTGGGGACGGGCGAGTCTGAAATCTGCAGGGCAGGCTGGCTGGCAGGCTAGACACCCAGGGAAGAGTTGGAGTTTGACCAAACACTGGGTATCGTGGCCTCGCCAAGTTGACACAGAAAATTAATCATCGCAGTCTCTAAGCTTCTTAGGGTTGCATGGGTAGAATTTTGGATTATCTGCAAGGGAACTTCAAACTCTGTTGTCTTCAGGTAGGGACGGTGGCTGGAGGCCATCATACACCCTCAGGTACCCTCAGGCTCCCCACAGGGTGCAGTAGGACAGGACAGGACAGGACGGAGGGATCTTGAAGACCCAAATGGGTCTTCTCTCTTCTCTCTTTCTAGAGGAGGCCTCAGAGAAGGAAGGCTTCAAGCTTTGCTTCTTACCACCTCTTACTACCAGGTAACACCTGCTAAAAAGTTGTATTTGTTCCAGCCTCCATTCAAGGAAGCAACAAATCTGAACAGAAGAGGTGCTCCAGGTGGAGGGGAATGGGGGCAGAAGCGGGGTGGTGAGACTCTGCTGGTGTGGGGGGCAAAGTGGAAGACAGTCCTGGCAGCAGGAGGGTGAGAGAAGGACCAGTAGGGCACTCTTTGGTAACACCCTCAGCATCCAGCCCCGAGCCCTTACGGTCGCCAGGTGTGACCACAGAGACTCTGATTTCATCCTGCTCACACAGGTCAGTCAAAATCTGGCAAGGGGCAAGCCCAGGACTGCGCACCTCCCGGCCAGGCATCAAAGGAACTTCAAGGAACATCGTTCAAATCGCAATCTCGCCACTTGCTAACTCCCTAACCGCTGAGATAAGTTACTTCCCTGAGCCAGCATCTTTACCTGCACAGCACCTCCTACTCTTACCGGTTTATGAAAAGGTTTTTTTTTTTTTTTGATAAATTCATATAGTAAAAACGATAAATAAAACTTTGGGGAGGACTCAAGTATGAGCTCAAGAGCACTCTGCAGCTGGATGACTTTGGACAATTCCTAAGGCTTTCTGCTCCTCAGTTTCCTCATCTGAGAAATGGGGATATTCATAGCATTGACCTCACAGGACCCTTCATTCCTAGCATGTGCCAGGCACCGTGCTAGACACCAGAAATGCAGGCAATGGAGGCAACAGGTAAAGTCCTTGTCCTTATGGAGCTACATTCTAGTGGCAGGTGTGCGTGTGTGTGTGTGTGTGTGTGGTGGCGGGGCAGCGTTATGATGGGCAAAATACTGAAGCAAAAATACATTTAAAATTATATGATATGAGTTCCGGGGGAAAAAAAATAAAGCAAGAAATCGGGCTCAGGAATGCCTCGGGTTTAGTTTCATTTTAAATTAGTCATGGAAGGCCTCACTGAGGAGGTGACATTTGAGCAAAGGTCTAGGAAGGAGAGTAAGTGAGATCATAGCATAGAAGAGCGAGAGTGAACGGACGTCTGAGGACCAAATCCAGCCAAGATCATTCCTTCCCTCATGGCCCGTGGCTGCCTTCCCATGATAGAGTAGTTGTAACAGACACCTGCAGCCCACGAAGGCTTTTTTTTTTCCAGAAAAAGTTTGTCAACCACTAGCAGAAAGCACTGCATAGATTATCGGAGCCCTACTGGGACTTACTCAACTAGTTATTATTTTCTTGTTGATATACGGTGCCAACTAAACAATGCTGCCCTTGGGGACGATAGGGAGGAACAAGGGATCCGATGTGTCCCCTCCCTGTACAGGACCATGCCCAGAGCTCTCAAATCCTGTGTCTAAAAAGCACAGCATCTTTTTTTTTTTTTTTTGCTCTTTTTAAAGATTTTATTTCTAAGTCATCTCTCCAGCCAACGTGGGGCTCGAACTCACGACCCTGAGATCAAGAGTTGCACGTTCCACCGATGGAGCCAGCCAGGCACCCCTACAAAGCATTGCCTCTTGACAACCAGAGCCGGGGGAGAGGGGACCCCAGGCTGAGAAAACAGCCTGACCGAAAGGCTGGCGGGAAATGACAGATTGTGTTTGGAGAATGTAAGTGGCACAAGGAAACAGGCCTCCCGTTTCCACCTCCAAAAATACCTCCGGCCTGCACGTGGCCAGCAGCAGGCCCTGCCGGGCCGGGGTGGGGGGCTGTCGGTGGGCCGCCCAGTAGCGCCGTGGGCTGGAGGAGCCGCGTTAGCCGCCTGATTGAGTTATGACAGCTCCGTGCGCCCAACGGTAAGCCGGGCGAGGCGGTCCTAGCGGGGGCCTGCAGACAA
Source organism: Neomonachus schauinslandi (assembly GCF_002201575.2). Lineage (NCBI taxonomy): Eukaryota > Metazoa > Chordata > Mammalia > Carnivora > Phocidae > Neomonachus > Neomonachus schauinslandi. Next base: position 27,216,554 of record NC_058418.1, on the reverse strand, counting down.
ATGATGATAAAGTGCTCACTTTAAGGAACCATCTCCATAATATTTCATGCTCGTGGCGGGGGGAGGGGGTGGGCAGGCTGCCCTGGTGGCACAGCTAACTACTCCATCAATTGATTTGATTCACGGCGGCAGCTACTCCCAGTCATAATATTTCAAATAAATGGGGCCGTGGATAGAAATAATATCTGCATCAATATTAACCCTGAAAGAACTAATGGACATAAGCTATAATTTCCTGGACATCCTAATAACGCATTTTGACCATTGTTGGCATGGGACAATTTTTCTTTCTCTCTTTTCTCTCCTCTGCTCATCTGTCTGTCTCTCTCCTCCTTACCCTCTGTTGGATCTGCTTTGTTCAACCCCCAGCCTAGTGTTTGGGGACCTTGGGGGTTTCTGTCCCCACCCCCAACCAACCATAGCACACCCTCTCTAAGAGGAAAGAGAGGGAAGCCTAGGGTTGCTTGGCCCATTTATTCTGAGCTGTTTATGAAATGCCCCAGGGAAGCGGTAAGCGCAGAAGGGCTTGCCTGGCAGACTCGACTGGCTCTCTGCTATCATGCATTCATGCACACATCCTCATTGTGCACCTACTATGCTCTAGACACTTTCCTAGGTGCTTGGGATGCACCTCTGAACAAAAAGAGGGAAAAAAAAGTCTGTTCCAGGGAACTTAATACTGTAGTTGGGCAGGAGACAGAGAGACAACTGGTAAACCCCAAACACCCAAGTAATAAATTTCACATTTGTAGCAAGGCCGAGGTCCCCTGCGGTCCAGAAATGGTTCCACTTGCCGACCAGGTGTGATGGCTGAATTAGAGACTTCTCGGGCCTGTTCTTTTCTGCAGTGGTCAAGAACAGAGCAACCGAGAGCTAAATACAGCTCCTGACGTGTTTTGTTTTGGCCTGTATAATAGGTATTTTTTTAATCCATTGATTACATTTAAAAAGCGGGAGAGTTTGCTGAAAAATCTGATTTCCACCTTCTCCTTAGGAATGGGACGATCTAGTGCGGCCCACGTTCCCACATGGCAACAATGGGCGGGAGCGGGTTAGCATCTGCCCCTGTGGACGAGGCTTGTGCTCTGCGGGTCACCGCGGAGGGTCACTCCCTGCTGCTCTGAGCCCAGCCTCCCAGTTTTCACCCATGTTGCCCCACGGGCATCCACACGTGTGGCCCCTGGTTTTCATCTGGGAGCTGGTTTTCAAACTTCCCTGTCCCAGCCCAAGCCTCTCTCCCAACATACCCCTACCGCTAGTCACACCCTCTGCACTCCTGCCTATTCCTTGCTTCTTCTTTTCCACCGTTTTGTGGCTCTACAACCACATCACTGACAGAGACACGCTAACAGTGAGCTTGGAAGCCAGGTCTCTTCACCTTTCATGGGATTATAGTACCAGTCCCTCTCTCTGCTATCCAGCTGAGTTTTGGCCTTGAAATCTTCTTCCCTAATTTAAAAAAATAAATGGATACAAATATGAGTGCAGTTCAACCACAAATACAATAAATATATTATATGTGTGTGTGTGTGTCTGAAATGTGGCTAACACCTTCCAGGAAGCAGAATTTGTGAGTGTGGAGAGTCGTCAGTGCAACCAGACAGATCTGGGTTCAACCCAGTGGCAAAGCTCCTGCTATTTGTGGGAACATGTACCTTTGCTTTCTGATCTTTACAAAGGGCATAACAACAGGACTTATGGCACAGGGTTGTGAATAAAATGAGAGCAGGTACTTAACACAGACTGAGCATCCAGTAAGAATGATAACTATTGGGGCGCCTGGGTGGCTCAGTTGGTTCGGTGACTGCCTTCGGCTCAGGTCATGGTCCTGGAGTCCCTGGATCGAGTCCCGCATCGGGCTCCCTGCTCGGCAGGGAGTCTGCTTCTCCCTCTGACCCTCCCCCCTCTCATGCTCTATCTCATTCTCTCTGTCAAATAAATAAATAAATAAATCTTTAAAAAAAAAAAAGAATGATAACTATTATTATTTTTTTCAATTATTCTTAATTTTATCTTTGTATTACAACTCACTCTCCCCAGGGAAGCGGGGTGGAATGGTGTGGGTGGAGGACGACCTGGAGGCCACAGTCTTATCATCGCGAAGACCTGGGTGAACTTCAAAGCGGTTTCCTAAGCTGACCACACTTTTGAATGTCCACCCATCCTTCTGCTGGACGGGACTTCCACTCCAACTTGGAGGGCGAGGACAAGGACTGCCATGAACGTACACACCGAGCAATAACCACAGGACACCATTCATTAGGCCAGTGGTGTGCTTCAGAATCACCTGGAGGGCTTGTCAAGGTCAAGACTGCTTGGCCCCGCCCCCTGAGTCTGAGAATCTGCATTTCTACCACATTCCCAAGTGATGCTACAGCTGCAGCTCCAGGACTTTGAGAACCACTAGCTTAGCCAGAGTGTGGCAAGGGAGTCATGCTGAGTAAGGGTGGTTAGAAAGATGGCCCCACAGGATAGAGGTACCAGAGAGGAGCTTGCTCTCCACAGTCTGAGCCAACAGGTGATATAGGTAGGTGAAAGAGCAAATGATCCTGACTCTGTACACACTTAGGACTCTGAACTCTATTTCTCCAGCTGGTTTCCCTGAGTGGGGTTGGAGTAAGCAGGATGGAAGGCAGTCTCATGCCAAGGACCCAGTGGCTGACAGTCAGGGCAGGCGGGCCAGAAGTGGGCGGGTGGAGGGGGGGAGTGATGGGGAAGTATCACGGGGCAGGATGTGTTCCTGAGAAGTGAGGGTAAGGTGGGAGTCTGGCCGGGATGGTGGCTCTAGCTGTGATCCTCATACCTGCCAGATGGCAAACATAAACATAGTTACCACCTGTCCTGCATACAAGGGAGATCCCTGCCCCCACACCCAGAACCTGGCCCTATAGGAAGCTGTTGGAAGGCCACTTCTACCTTCTTTTCCAGATCTGAGGGGGCTCTCCATCCACCCCTTTGTTAGAAAGGGGAACAACTGGGGGAGCCTGGGTGGCTCAGTCGGGCGCCTGGGTGGCTCAGTCAGTTGAGCTTCTGACTCTTGATTTCGGCTCAGGTCATGATCTTGGGGTGGTGAGATCGAGCCCCACATCAGGCTCTGCACTCAGGGCAGAGTCTGCTTGGGATTCTTTCTCTCCCTCTCCCCACCCACACTACCACTGTGCGTGCTCTCTCTCTCAAATAACAAATAAATCTTAAAACAAAGAAAGGGGAATATCTGTGTATCAGACACCTCTTGTGTGCCACTTCAAAACCACTCAGCCTCACCTCCCACACCAGCCACTACTGCAGCCACTGATTCTCTGCAGGTTGCAAAGCTTCACAGAGGTGCAGCCTCACGCACCTCCCCTTGACCCATGCCTTGTGGGTCTCACTTCCTGCCGACGCTCCTCTAACACTGTCTCATGGAATGCCAGGATTCATACATGCACACCCCTTGAGTGCCCTTGACCACGGGGGATAGAAACTGATGGATCATTGCCTCCCTCCTCTTCCTCCAGGTAGCAGTGTTGCTCTGCATGTCCTACGGCTCCCCATAAGGTCCCAGGAGATCAAGTTCAGTCATCCCTATTGATGCCCAACACCATACAGCATCCTTGCACTGGCCTTCCGACCTTCCCTGTTTCTCACCTTCTGTCCCACATGCCTGCATCCTTGCGTCTTTCCTTAATGAACTCCTTGAATGTAAGCCTTTGTGTTAGGCTTTGCTTTGGGGAGAACCTCTGGTTAGAGAATTTCCTAAACTGAGATTCCAAGCCTGACAGAGATCATTCACCATCCAACCATTCAGCAAATGCTCTGACCCTGGGAGCGCACGTGCTGGGTCCTAGAGAGGCAACAATGGACAAAGCAGTGAACAGGTCACAGGTCCTGGCCTCAGGGCTCCCACTGCATTGGGGAAGGAGTCAATGAGCTAACAGAAGCGTCAAAGGGGAATAAATGCCCAAATCAGGAGAATCAGAGTGGCCATCCGACCCACTCTGCCCAGAAGAGGTAAAGTCTGAGCTGAGATCTGTGGCTAGACCAGGACAAAATCCAAATTGGCTCTTCGGCTTTCAGAGTTCACCCCAGAAAGACAGGAATTGGATATATGCCATGAATATAACTTACTGTGTCATCCTTTCTAAAATATACTAGAATCTACTGATCTACCCTCAGCTTTCCCTTGAGTCTAACCAGAGCCTGGTTGCTTCCAGTTTGTCCATTTTCTTTTTCTCTGGTTTTTAAGGAGATGGAGGGGAGTGGTCCCCATTACCAAGAAAGCAAAATGCAATCAGTCCAAAGATGGTCCTGCATCGCCGGGAGATTCTGTGTGACCCTGAGCCTCATCCTTCTTCCCCTCTCTACCACTTTTCTTCATCTCTTGCTTCTACCGGGGTCCATTCTCCTCACTGACCCATATTTGGTGACATATTGGAGGAGGACTGGGGGCACTGGAATTGCTTCCTTGCGAGAGAAGCCTTCGTCTCCCAATGGAGATCAGTACCAGCCACTTCCTTCACCCACCACCCTTTCAAGACGAAATCACACGAGGCTGATTGGATGACTTCCAATGAGGGGCCCCAGGCATGTTCTGGTATCTCCAGGAATTCTTCCTTGAATTCTCAAAGCACTTTGGTTTGAATTTGCTTTAATTTCTAGAAAAAGCCTAAGCATAAAAATGAGCCAAATACACCTTTTCGGATAAAGGAGCAGAGGCAAATTAAGTGTGATCTTTCCTAGTTGCCAAAAGATATGGGAAGGTCCAGCTTAGACTCCTCCAACATGGGGAGGGTGTGAAATGGATGCTCCTCTAAGTGGCTCCCCTCAGCCCCAGATGTAGTTGGATCTTTCTGTGCTGAGGCTTCTCCTGCATTCCATGGGGCCACCATGCCTGGGTGCCTGGAACGTGATAGAGGGAGGGGTCCCTGTTCTACTTTGCTGAACTCTTATTCTTACTCATTCTGGGAAATGTGGGTTCCAGCTCCTTTAGAGAATGTGGGATTTGGCTCTTGGTTTCTGCTGAGAGCCAGCATTTCCTGGGGCTGAAATTGGGCCAAGTCCTCTGTGTGGCATAGCAAAACCTTTTTTTCTGTCTAGCTCTCAGGGCCCCTAGGTTGTAGGGTCAGCAAGGTCATCCTTCTCCCTCCTGGCACCAGGGGAACTTGGCTGAAGCCAAACCAAGGTCCCCTGGCAGCCAGCCCAGCCAGAGTTAACCTGCTCCTTGGCACAAATACTCTGAGGAAGGAAGTCAACTTACCAGGATGGTGTAGCTTGGGCACTAGGTTGGCAGCCCGGAGACCTATGTTCCACTCTCAGCTCTGCTACTACCTTGCTATGTGACCTTGGATAAGTCACTATCTTACTCTGGTTCTCCATCTCTCCATCTGTAAAATGAGCAAGCTGGGACATCTCTCACATTCTGAAATACTAACTATAATTCCAGGAACTCAAGAGAGAATATATAAGTAAGTACAAGCTTTGGGGAGGGTCCCTTTGCAACCCAGCAGCCTGCAGCATCCTTCTGAGCAAAGTAATGTATTTGGAATTCAAAGATCGCGAAGGTTCTTTATTGCTGAAGGGGGAAAGGTCCGAATATTGCTTAGCAAATTACCATCTGCTAGGGGCACCATTATGCCTTGACACAACCATTGGTCAGCAAATTGGTCACATTATTGGTTAGTAAATTTGAGGCTGCAGAATTATTTATTGGCAAATTAGAGATGGCAGAATTATTGGTTGGCGAGGCCAGAATTGCAGCGATTGGTTAGCAAATTAGAGATGCCTGTTTTGGTCTGTGAATAAATCACGGCTGGTCAGGGTATTGGAGGCCAAATTAGAGGTGGCCGGGTTATTTATGGCCCAGCCAGGAAAGCAGAAAGCACATTTGCCGGGCAGAGAGAGGGTCAGCCCTCAACGTGTGAGGCTACTCCTTGAGTGTGCTTCCAGGTTGGCACTTTTCAAGGAGCAATTATTTTGTAAGTACTAATGATGAAGTGGCCTGAGCCAGATTCTTGTCCTGTACCTTCTAGCCCCCATCTCCCACTCTTTGTTTCCAAAGAGAGCTTAAAAGATGTTGGCTGTCTTGGGGCTGGTCAGTGGGGCAGAGGCTGGATTTCCAGCCCAAGAAAAGATTTGAGCAGAATTCCTTGCTAGAGAGGGAGCCGAGTTTGATCCAGGAACATGCTCTCCACAGAGGTTTCTCAGATTATGCTCAGGCCCAAGCTAGAATGGGGAACGGCGGTCCATGCAAAGTACCTGACCTCAGGAGCTCAGGATCAGGTTGAAACTTCTCTTCTCCAAGGCTCTGGCCAGATCCCAGTTCCCTGGGAAGTCCACCTCTTTCCTGGCAGTCTGTAGTGTCTCACTACTGTTTAAAACTTCCCTGTCTAGACCACTTACTACTCAGTTACTTTCGTACTGCCTTATAGTTGCTTTTGACTCCTGAGCTTTGCATAGCTCCACTGCTAGATGAGAAGCTTTCTGAGGGCAGGACTCCATGCTCTAGTCATGGAGCCTGGCACAGGACTGAGCATATGTAGGTACATATTGATGCTTACATGGGTAAATGCATGGATGGGTAGATGGATGGATGCATGCAGATCCATGCATGCATGGATACATGGTTGGTTGGATGGATGGATGGATGGATGGATGGATGGATGGATGGATAAAGAATGAATGGATAAAGAATGAATGGATAGATGATGGATGGATGATGAACAGACGAATGAGAAATGGATTAATGAGTGGATGAATGGTGTTTGGATGGTTGGATAGAAAGATAAATAATGTTACTGGTGTTTATAGAAGACAGAAATTCCAAAATGGAGAAATTTGGAAGTGATTTGAGGCCATACAATCCACCCCCACACTTGCCTAGCCCACTTTTTTAAAATAAAAAACCAAGGAGGCTATTGCCACTGTTCTCACATCCTGGACCATAAGGTAAAATCAGCCAAGATATCCTAGTTACCCCAAGGGCAGTGAGACTACTCATCTTCAGTCTCTAGGAGAGAAGTTCGAAGGAGAGCCCAGGAAGAATCTTGGAGCTGAAGGAGGACAATGATGTCAAGGGGAGCTTTTGCTTTCATGGTCATCATGAAGTCACAGATGAAACAGGGAGTCTTACCATCCTTGTAATGACAAGCTGAGTTTTAACTCCCCAAAGCACCTGTATCCTCACCTGTTCATTTATCCCCAACTCATCTCAGAGGGCAGCTAGGCAGGGAGTCTTCTCACCATTTTATAGATGAGAAAACTGAAGATCAGAGGGAAGGGATGATTTTCCCATGGGCCCACAGTGAGTTACAGTTAGAATCCAGTCTGCTAATCACTGTCTCTGCTTCCCCCCATCTCCAGCCAATTGATCTGTCCCCTCTTCCCTTCCAAGAGTTCGCAATTCCCATGAGCACATCTGCACAGCACAGGCACTGCATTGGTTGAATTGAAAGAAATCAATGATGATATAATTCCATTCTGTAAGCTCAATATTAATCCTTCACATTTGTGCTTTTAACCTTCCCACGTCCCCTGGTTATTTCATTTATTATCCAGAAAGGCAGCTCTGATGTTATCCAATGCTGGCTATTCTGTTTGCTCTCCTTTCAGTCATATTCTCTCTGCTCTCTGCCCTGGGAGGCTAACCCTTGTGGATTGCATTCTCTGGACTCCCCTGCCCTCTGGCTTCTGCCTAGGTTTGGCCAATAGGAGGCATTGGCAGGACATCAGAAGGTAGGAAGAGAGAAAAGTTGGGGTGTTTCTTCCCCAGTACCTCCATGTTTCATTTCTGTGTCTCTGCTAGAGCTAAATCCCATTGTGGTAACTCTAGCCAGGTGGGCGTCTCCTCCAATTCTAGATTTTACTGGGCTCCAGAAACACTACTTTCTCTCCTCTTCTTTAGCTCCAGGGGTGATAACAGGGCAAATTCCTGGGGTGGGGGAGCTCAGCATACCCCTTGCCGACTCCTTAAACCCACAGACACCTCTGTCTTCAGTATCCTGGTTGAGGTCTGTTCATCCAAACCATCAGTTGATGATAGGGCAAGCACACCAAACAGATGCCAACATTTGGCTTCCTCCTCCCAAGCTCAGCTCTGACCATGAAAGTTCGGTCATGTCCTCCATCATAGTCTTCATAACTACTGGAAGGTGCCCCTTGGGGAGAATCCACTGTGCTCCCCACAGTGGATAACTATGCCCCAGCTTCCTCCACCCTCAAGAGCCACCATGAGCTACTCATCTGTGCCTTGTGACTGGGTCATGAAAAACCTCACTGTGACCTCCAACTGGGGACATCCCCCCTCCGTCCTCAGCCTCCTCATCTTTTAAATGGGGAGAGTAACAGTGTTAGGACAATTGAATGAGCTCATGTGTGTTTAGTGTCTGTAGTATAGAAGGCACTGGATAAACGAGAGATATATTATCACTCTTAATGATAACCACCCCCCCATTGTTGGACATTTCTATTATTTCAGCTTTTCGTTATCATAAAGGATGCTCTGATGAGCATCGTTGTAGATAAAGCATTTTTCATGGTTAGTATGACTTTCTCAGGACAGATTCTTGGCTCCAGTGAAGTTATCAGCCAAGTCAAAGTCAACTTGGTGCCTTTATAAATGCAGCCAAATCAGTCTTTCAAAGCTGCTTTGCTGAATGGGTTTGAATAGTTGCAGCTACTATTTATTAAGTGCTTACTGTATGCCTGCGATTGGTTCATGCCATCCCTCTGAGGTAAGTCCTTCATTATTCCCCATTTTCAGGACAGAAAACTAGAAGAGAGAGCCATCCCATCACTTGCCCAAAGTCATGGAATCTGGTTATAGCACCACTGGAGATCCAAGTTCAGCCACCTGACTCCCAAACCCCTACTTTCAACTGCTTGCTGCCCTGTTTCCATCTGTGGCTTTGGTTTAGTGGGCCAGCCCTGCCTCTCTTTCCCTGGCACCAGGCCTCTGAACCCAAGCTGGGGCAAAGAGCCCTCCACATACTCCCAAGAGGCTATGCTGGCTTGGGCAGAGCTGGAGTGGGGAGGCAGGAACTCTGTCACACCACCCTCCCCCACCCTGGGGCACTCCAACCTCTTACAGCTCAAGGGACATCTGGGTAACAAAATCCTAGAGAGTTAAAACCAGGAGGCACCTTACAGAGCCCTCAAGGAGGCGCCTTTTCATGCACAGGAAACCAGCTGGCATCCACCTCCTTGGGGCTTTTCTAAGCTAAGCCCTGGCCCTCCTGAGGTTGGACGAGGCAGAGCTGAGGAAGCCCTGCTATGGCAAGCAAGCCCTACTCTGGAGGGTCAGGGAAATGGGAGCAAGCAGGGCAATTCCTCCAGCCTGCCTTGCCTTTCCTCCCATCAGCAGTTTTGCCATGCGCTATGGAAAGGCTCATTGTGCAGACTTGGCCACAGAATCCTTGCAAACCGAAGTCATCCACAGGAGCCCAAAACTATGACCTCCAGTGTCTGGACCCCTGAGAGGGGAAACCAGTGCAGGGAGAGGAGGGATACAGATTTTTCCAGCTGGAAGTGCCCCCTGGCTGCCCCCAGATGCTGGCATCCCAGTGTGTCCTCCATCAGGATCCCTGGCTCCAAGGAGAAGTGGCAGGAGCCGACTGGAGAATTCAGAGCAAATACTATGTTGGGTTGGAAATCAGGTCAGGGCTGGAAAACTCAGTCCACGGCTGTTTCCCTTCTGGGCTTGGCCAGGGAGGAGATACAAGGGCTTCCCCAGAGCAGATGGCGGCCCGGCCAATAGCCGTCTGGTGCAGCTCGCCTTCACATTCTCCCACCCCACAGACCTCGAGGGTGTTAAGAGCCAGCCCAGGCCTGGCCGTGGGGGACACGCACTGGGCCCAGACCCATGGCCATCTGTAAAGTGAGCCCAGCCATATCTTGTTTGGTCTGTGCAGAGCTTAGACAAAGTTGAAATCTTGGCCAAGCTTTAAACGTTAGAAACATGATAATCAAGTTTTCTGACTGCAGTTGAAAAAAACCAAGAGGAAAGAGACAGATTTTCCATTTGCAGTGATGTTACAAAACTGCCCCCTCCAATAAATGAATTAAAAGCTTTATTTGTTGTTTGGAACAAGTCTCTTTAAGGGAAAGTGACAAGTCAGTGATATAATAGAGTAGGTGTGTGAACATACAGAAAATTGTGAGAATGTCACACACACACACACACACAAATGACCAAACTTGGGAGACCCTGTTGTGCATCGGGATGCCCCTAGAACAGGCCGAAAGAAGAATGAATCTGTAGGTCTGTCTGCATGTCTAAAAGTGTCCGATAGAGCAGAATTTCTGACTCCTTCAAGTGGTTTCCTGAGCCATGGAGTTCAACCAGCCACCAACAAATTGCCTTGTTGCACAAAAGACCCAGGAGAATGTGTTAGGTCCCAGAAGCTTTGCCATGAGTTAAGAACTCCAACGTGATAGGTCTGTGGTTTCCCACCCCTGCTCCCCTCCCTGCTCTTTCCTTTGCTGCACTAGGCAGCTTCTCCCTGGCAAAAAGAGAACACATGTGTGCCGTTGCATATTTTTCTGGAAACCTGCTCCCGAACTGTAGTCATAACTCCCGGTGACAACTCATTCCTGCAGTTCAGAGATCTTTTATAAGCCTATTTTAGGCATTTGATTATTGCCTGACTAATAATAGGGATGCATTTTGTCAAAGAATAGACTGGAGGATATAGTAGAAACCGTAGTGTGTAATTGCTCAGTGACTGCCATTGAGAATTCCTAGTTACTGGAGTAAGAGAGCCTCTCTCTCAGGTGTGAGGCACCATTTTTTTCACGTAATAATTAGGCTGTGAGAAAGCAAGCAGAGAAACCCACCCAGAGAGCAAACTTGTTCAAAAAGAAGGAAGAAAGGAAGCAAAGAAGGGAGGAAGGAAGGAAGGAAGGAAGGGGGGAGGGAGGAAGGAAGGGAGGAAGGAAGGAAGGAAGGAAGGAAGGAAGGGGAAAAAAAGAAGAGGGAAAAAGCAATCCTGAAACACCTGTAGGGTTTATTCACACTGCCTGGGGGAAGGAGAAGTTCGTGGGGTTAGAACCCAGGTCTTTCTGACTCGAAGCAACTTGTCCTCTGAAGGTATAGGACTTAATGAACTGCAGGACCCCTCGAGGCTCAGAGCCTCCCACAGCTGACCAATATCTCATCATTTTTTTAAATTCAAATGCTTGCCTTAAATGATGCTTATATTCACATCTGATCATTTAGGACGGTGGCTTTCAACCTTTCTTGAAGCAGCAGAATTCTGTCTCCAGGTGGTCCATTTGGGGGAACATCAGCATACACTGTGGATAAAGAACAGAGCTTTGGTTGCAGGAGAGGCAGAGACCAGGGCTCATTCCTTCCCCACTCTCTCTACACTCTGGGTCCTAATGGTAACCACTGAGGAACCTCCGGGAGCTCCGAGGGTTTCCGTGAACCCACTTTGGAAATCACTCCTTTGAACACTCATTCATACCCAAGTAAGACAAACAGCCAACCTCTAACTCACTGTAGACTTGACTCCCCTTCTTCTCCATGCCGCTGGGATGGTGAGTAAGGACACAGCCAAGAGGTCTGCCATAGTAATGGCGGACAGATTAGTGGGGCCAGGTGGGAATGACAAGTTCATTCATGAGCACAGGTGAGACTCCCTCTGTCGACTACCAGAAACATCTGGGTGAGGAGGCTTTGCAGGGGCCTGGGGATCTGCATCCTCAGAAGAAAGCCAGAGTCAACAGAATGCAGGTGATAGCCAAGGATGTCATCTACCAGTTCCCTCAGTTGGACAATTCAGGTTACAGGGCATTCTTGGTTACAACAAATATTTCTAAGAGTAAAAGACGGATTTTTATTTTCTGTTCTATTTCTTGGTTGACCCATCAGTGCCCCTGAGATGCCAGGTAGTTTCTAGCCTTTTCCTCTCCTTGGATGTAGACCTTTCTTTGAGAGGGACGGTGAGAGTAAAGACCAAGGCTCTGGAAGAATCAGCTTATGAATCCTCATCACTGGAACACCAGCAGGAGCTTCCAGAAGGTTCCCTGGGTTGCTATCCTCCCCCCGCTCCGCTTCCTGCTTATGGCTTCATGATGGCCTTGTGTCAAATGGGTAAAGCTGACAGTGGGGACATGTGTGAGGAGATGGGGCACAGGAGCAGGTGAGCTGAAGCCGAGCTGGTGAGACTGGGGGGGAGGGGGAGGGGGGAGGGGGAGGGGGGAGGGGAGGGCCATCGCTGAAGAGGAGCAAGACTCTCGCCAAATAGCACTAAGCCTGTGGCCCGGCCTCTGCACTTGGCTCCTCTTTGGCCTAGAGAAGCTCATTCACCCTCTCTGAACCTCAGAGGACACTGTTTAAACCAGGAAACTAGCCCCTATTTAAGATAGCTGCTGAACTTTCTGCACTGTCCAGAGGGGTCAGTGGGAGCGAAGATGCTTTGTCATTCTAGAGCAATCGTTCTTAACTGGTGGTGCTTTTGTCCCCCACCCCGGGGCTCACGTGGCAATGCCTGGAAACACTTTTGGGTTGTCACAAGGTGGGGAGGAAGGAAGGTGCTGCCAGCGTCTAGGGACTAAAGGCCAGGAATGCTGCCTCAATGTCCCAGAGGGCACAGGACAGCCCCCCACAATAAGGAATCATCCACCCCAAATGTCAGTAGAGCAGAGCCTGAGAAACCCTGCTTTTGACTCTACGAGCTGTGCGATTTAGACAGAGCCAGCTGTCAGTGGGCACCCAAGGCAGGTCACAAGGGATGGCACCCTGCTCTTGCTCGGGGGCGGGGGGGGGGCAGGAGGGCAGGGGGAAGGGACAAGGAAAGGTCTCAGATCTCCACTGCTGGACCTTCTCTGGAGCTTGAGCCCAGAAAAGTTGTTGGTTTTGGACAAAAAATAAATAAATAAATAAGCATGGCCCTGGTCACTAGAAGAAATGTCTTCCCCCAGGCTGGTGGCAGGCCAGGTAAACAGTGACAGCCTTCTGAAGAAATTCATTAATCACTGGGGATCTCCTTACCCTTGCTTCCCCACTCAAATTCTCCCCACTCCCCGGATCCCCACACCCCTCATTGCTAAGTGCCATGGCCTCCCCTTCAGATTCTGATTAGACCTTATCAGCCTGGTAGGGACCAATCAATGGCAGATCACCGGAAGATTGAGCCCCCAGATACTTCATGGGTCCTATCCCCAGTCGCCCCAGTTGCTGGCTGCCAACAGAGCAGATCTGGCTTTGGGTGATATCATTCCATGTCCTCAACCAGAGACATTGAGATAATAACTTTCCAAATATTGTCTTACGAGATGCCTATCGCTGTAAAACAATATTTTGTCACCAGGCAATGAACAAGGAGGAGTATCATCTTGCAGAAACCCGCAGGTTGGTGGAGGGAGGCGAGGTCATCCCTTGGTGGTGAGGGTTGGGGGAAGCAGCAGTGGGGTGAGATGGTGGGCTTCCCAGACACTCAACGGTCTTTGGGACAAGGGAGGGGGGCTTGGCCAGAGGAGCTCGTTTTCAGGCTGTAGATAATGCATGCCAAATCAGAGAGGAAATGCAATTTGCTCTTAACATGGGGTGCACTGGGGGACATGGATAGGAAAGACCCTTTCCCTGCTCGCAGGGAGTTTACAGTCAAAAAAGGAAGACACCAGAAGCAGATGCACAACAAGGTAGACAAGATCGTGGCCAAGTTGAGCTCACTGTGTAGCCCTGTTGCATCGTCAGATGACCACCAACTTAAGCTTGTCAGCAAAAATAAGATACAGAACCATACAATACCCAACCACAAACTTACTGGTTATAAGGTACCTTTAATTTCTTCTTGGTAACAGAGGGATCTTGCTGGAGGCAAGCTTCAGGTCCGTCACTCGGGAATTCTGAGTCTGGAGATGGGGAAGGAAAGGCAGAGGAGGGAAATGACCAGAGAGGATTGAGAGACACAGGTCAAGTCCTGTCAGTGTGTCCATAAAACCGCACCCAAGACTAAGGCTGTCACTCTCCCTTCCCGGACACCCACCCCTGCCATCAGAATTCCCTTGGAAAATTCCCTAGGGGACTCTTCTGGGGAGATCCTCAATAGGCTAATCAGATGGAAGTGACAGAGCAAAGGCAAATGCCATGTGTTTGGGGGTTTGAGAGAGGGGGGCAGTGTGGGGGTCTAGTGCTGCCAGGACATATTGAGCCAAACCCCTCATGTTTCTGGAGTGAACATCCAGTTGTGGTGAAGGGCAAGGCTGCTGGAGGCCGGCTGGCTCGGCCCCAAGTCGGACTCTACCACTTACTGTGTGACCTCAGGCAAGTTTCTCCGCCTCTCTGTGCTTTGGCTTTCTCATCTAGAAAATGGGCGGTCAATAAGGTTGTTGTGAGGGATTAAGAGAGCACGTAGAACGCTGCCTGCCTGACACATAAGGAATCCACCACAACTGTTAGCTTTTATTAGGACCCCTGCGTGACTGGAAGATTAAGTGGGAAATTCCAGGGAACCCACTCGATCTATTGGCTCACCACCTCCTAACACCAGGTTTAGGCAAAGACCACTGTGTGCAGGAGCTTATGGTCTGGTGGGGAAGACACAAGCTGAAGGATACTTTCAAAATATAATTTCAGGCGGCGATAAGAACTTTGAAAATGATCCTGGCTATGGGAAAAGGATGAAGTAAACCAGGAGGCTAACAGCCACAGGCTGTCTCAGACAGGGTGGCTGGCAGAGGTCTCTGGCTGGGGCTGACCTCCGAGCGGAGATTTGGAGGCAAGGAAGGCCAGCAAGTGCTCGGGCCCCAGGCAGCAACTGCCTTCTTCCTGGTCCTGGACACGTTCCTCCCGCATCTGTTGGAGCACGGTGGCCTTGAACGTTCTCCCTGCCCCCCAGGCCTTGCTCCTCCCTGATCCACTGCCCATCTTAAAACGGTGGAGTCGGTGACTAAAAATAAAAGGGGACCTTCGGGGTCTCTTCCTTTTGCTCCATGGCGCCAGATAGAGAGCCTCGCTCAAGGAAGGAGGCAGTATTTTTTCGAGGAGGGAGTTCTTTGGTGACCACATCTGTCATACAAAATCTCTGGACCCTTGAAACCCCAGGTCCCAGGTTCGAGTCCTGGCTCCTGGCTCTCTCGGCTGCGGACCATGATTGGATGATCACAGAACGTTCTGTCCCAATTGATGGAAGTGATGGTGTTGATGAGGACAATGGGGGCCACAGGTGTCCACTGTGCTGTCGGGGGCTGACCACAGCGTATGGTCGTCCTAGATGTTGGCCAAGTTACTGAATCTTTCTGAGCCTTGGTTTCCTCAAGGGTAAAGGAGGATAACCACGTCAGAAAGTGGGGCTGCCCGAAGATGGGACGAGCTAACGGGCGTGTCACCAGGGGGCCACCTGACACATGAAGAGGCGCTCCCCGCTAACGCCACACAAAGAACCACAGTGTCACACAGCACCTTCCCAGCTGTCACCTTCATATCTTTCTATCGGAAGGAGAGCAATTTTGAGAAACTACAGTCATTTGAAGTTCTTCTTCATTATTAATTTTATAGGGAGTTATTTTGTGGATCTGCCTTTTATTTTATTTTTTTATTTTTTTGGTAATTAGATGCTGTAAAAAATTTTTAGTGATTTTCTCTTCTTTGTAATTAGAAATAGCGATTAGAGTATCTTTTATATTACATGGCATTTTTCCTTTAAACAATTGTATACATTTTGTATTCTTTGCTTTTCTCCATACAGACTTTAATGAGAATGGATTCATTGTGTGCCATAATTTGCTATTATTATAGTGTGTCATGAAAATGAGTTATTTCCGTCACAGAAATATAATGCCCAGTGTAATGTATTTTTGCTGGTGGGTTTTTATTTTTTTTTTTCCCTCTAGGGACAGGGGAAATGTGTTTGCCAAGTTTAGAACCCGCTTGAACCTCAAAGGCTGGGGAATTGCAAAGCAAAGGGAGCTTTCTGGAGTCCGAGAGTGCTCCCTTCCTTGGGCGGCACAGAGCAAAGCGCAAGGCAGCGGAGAGCTGGTTTTCCACGTTTCATTAAAAAGCACACGGATTCTAAACAGTTGGGTCCCAGCAAATGGCATCTGTTCAAGCCAGGCTCAGGGAAGCCAAGAGCAGGTTGCTTCTTAAGACTCTGAGCAGGCCGTGTAATCGCTGAATTTGGAAACCCGTGGAAACTTTTGGAAACCTGCCTGTGTTTCTCCCCGCCGCCAAGTGCAAACCACCCACACAGCCCACCCTCCGCTGTAGGTGACACAGCCTGGTCTACCCACAGGACCTGCCAGCGAGCTTCGGGCCGGGGATGGTGGCCCATCTGCTCCAGCCTTCCAGCCCCATGTGGGAGCCCAGGCAGGGAAGGGGGAGGACACTGTCCCCGCAGCTCACCATGAGGTGGGTGCCCAGGGGCTGGGTTCTCCCTAAACCAGGCCACCTCCACGCTCCTGCCTACCAATTAAAGCGTACTCAACAAGAAGTCGCTCCCGGGGGACAAAGATGTAATTTGGACCTCATGTCCAGATTCTAGGAAGGCAAGGGTAGACAGGAATAGACTGGCCATAGTTGCCGCCCCCCCGGGGGGGAGGGGATTCTCTGTGCTGTGATATCTCATGACCCTGGTTAGGGTGGATGCCAGGGAATTGGAGCACGAGCGGAGAGACATGTGTGCCAAGGGCGGGGCGGGAATTCCAGCAGGATACAGATGGCATGCTCCGAAAAGGTCACTGGAGAGTTTATGATGGTCACCGCCCCCCACAGGTGCGGGCACTGGCAGTTCTGGGAGCACCCGGACGTTGGGCTGGGGACCGTGGCCCGTCTGGGGCCTGTTGCGGGTGCAGGGAGAGGGAGTGAGGAGCTGGCCCTTTTCTCTTGCAGGAGCAGCAAGGTTCACGCTTCCTCAGAGAGCAGAAGCAGGGGCCCAGGATGCTAACGGGTAACAGCCCTCCCTCTGCCCTGCCGACTCTGGCTTGCAAAGCCCGCGTCCTATCACCTCCTTCTACTGTCCCAACAGCCCTGGGAGGCAGCCCGTGGGGCCAATTCTTCCCATTTCGCAGAGAGGAAGATGGGAGCTTCAGGAACCGGCCTGGAGCCATAGCTCACCACCTGGGGAGCGTCTCAGCCCCTGCCTAGGGTAAGGAGCAGGCTGAGGGAGGTAGGAAGCCAAGGGCTGAGCTGGCTGGAGTAGACCCCCCAAGTTGCCTCCTGGGCACATTCACCCCACAGCCAGCCCTGACCCGGCATGTCCTGGTTAAGAGACTAGAATGTGCCAGCAAATTGCCAGATTTCAAATCCCAGCTCTGTAGCTTCCTAGCAGAACCTTGGGCAAATTATCTAACTTTATGGGGCCTCAGTTTCCCCATCTGGAAACTGGGGATAATAGCATCACTCTGGCGGGATGATAACGAGAATTAAATGAGCTGGTTCAGGGAAAGCCTGTGGACCAGTGCAGACAGGCTCCTAATGGCGTAGTGCCCAAAGTGCCGGTTCAGGGGTGAGGGGGCCATGACCCCCCCCCCACTAAAATTTGGTCACCTGAGCCTTGCACCTGTCCGCTTGTGTCTGCTCAAAGAGTGTGCCTTTCCTGATTCAGCCAGCCCAAGGGGTGCCTGCCTTTTTCTAACGCCTGGCTCTAGAAGGCCAGCACATTCAAGGTGCCCAATTAATAGTATTATGGTTTTCAGTTCTGAGGATGCTCCTTTTCCCCCTGCTCAAGCTCTCCTCTGGAAAGGAGCAAAGCCAAGCCTGGTTACTGAATTCGGAGGGAAAGATGAGATGTGGACTTCCCGAGTGTGACACCCCCCACCCCAGTAGATCCCTGTAAATAGCCCAGAGCTTGGACCCGGGCTGCCTCTCAGCTGCCTCGGCCTGGTCCATGGGCTGTCGTGATGCCCCAAGGCCCCCCACCTATTCCTGCAGGACATGAGAGCAGATGAGCAGAGCGCAGCCCTTGATCTTAGATCTTAGAACAATTCCCTCTCGCTTCCCCCATGTGTGTTTGCGACTCTCTTCCCAGCTGAGGACTCATATTTAAACAGGGCAAAGTGACATTCCATCATTAATACCTAATGCAGTTGTATTGAGTTGTGTAAACATGCCTCCTAGCAGAGGGCCCTGTCCCCCCTCCTTGGCCCCCTCCCCGTTATAATTGTTTTCGCTCCCCTAAACTCAGATGTAATTCAAGTAGGAGAAATCGTGGCTGGGATTACATCTGCAGCCAGGGAATTATTAGTATGACTTTTTGGCGGCATGACAGTGATGTTTCGACAATCTATACATATTGATTTAGGTCGATAATAAACAATTTGATTAGCCTCCCCATCCATGGGCTGTCATTTCAATCACGGACAGGGGCCCAGCAGAGTGGAAGGCAGGCAGCACACGCAAGTGGCAAGAATTCTCAAAATAAGAAACTCCGTCCTGATTAGAGGCCTGGCTTCAGTGAATTGGACAAGACAGCTCAGCTGCCACGTTATTAACTCCCTGGGAAAATACTCGGCTGGTCCCCGGGGCCAGCCCGCATATTCTGATGTGGATCGATAAGCAATCTCCGGTGTATATGGAATTCAGACTCAAATCATTTGTCTCTGGCTCCTTTCTCCAAAGGGAGCCCCATGGTCGGACCTCGCCTGCTGCCCCAGCACCCCACCCCCCGCCCCCCCCCACTCCCCTTTTAACTAATGACCCGCCACGGAGGAGGCCAGAGAGCAGAAATCTCTTCCATCACCGAGAGAGGCTCTCTCAGGTGGGCCTAATGATGGTAATGGCCTCCTTTCAATTTTTTAAAAAACGACGCCTGCCCCGACATCTTGGGGGTGAATTTGTGTAAGTGATGGGCACGCCCCCAGATGACAAATAGACAGATGTCCCAGTAATGGACACACACCCTTCCCCATACACACACACAGTGTCCACACCTGATGGTGACGCTGAAACAGAGCAGGGAAGGGACACTTTTCCCAGGCCTCTCTGGGGGAGACAGAAGGGTAGTAGGTTCCACCCAGTGGTCCTGGTGGTCTGGACTGGGGCTGCTTCAGGAGAGAAGAGGTCATGTCAGGGCAGCTCCAGGCTTAGCTGTGAGCTGGTTGCGTGTCGCTCACCAACTGATGGAACGTCCTGGGCCGCAGAAACATTTAGTGACCTCCGGATGCCTCTTCCTTTGGTTCCAGGTGGAGACTCGACTGAACAGGGTACTGAGGCCCAGGTCCTGCAGGGGACCGCGTGGCCAGTCAGCTACTGGCAGGGACCCCGGCTCTCCCCACGGTCAGGAAGGCAGCGTGGTTCAGTGGTTAGCCCAGGCGTGGGGGCCGGCCAACCTGAGAGTTGTCTCGGGCGAGCTACTGCACCTCTTCGAACCTCTCCCCGTGTAAAATGAAGCTGCTAGCAGCTACCTGGCATGTCCGTGGTGAGCATGTATTGAAATCCTGCAGGGAGGGGGTCTAGCACGTTGCTGGGGCATAATACATGCTGGCTGGTTATTGGTTTCCGCATCCACAGGAGGTGGCGAGTGCAGGGAGGGATGTACATTTTTACTGACATGTTATCACTGTTATTAATCAGACCCCTCTTTTAAACAAGAAAATCTGAGAAGCCCAACGTGTAACACAGACAAAAGCAGCTGCTCTGCTTAGTGTTGAGGCTGGAGAACCAGGACCCCGCCTGTCCCCTGGCCACGCCCCCTTCCACCTTGCCACCGCCCTGAGGAGCCCTGAGCGCTGAACCAGTCCAGCGTCCACTAGGTCAGTGGAAAGATAATGATAGCCGGAGGCATAAGAATGGGCTCCTGACTCCAGCTCCAAGATACTGGGCCTACTGCTCTCTAGAGGCCTTGGTTTGCCCAGCGGCAAAATGAGGGCAGGCGGAGCAGTCCCTGAGGGTACCTCAGCTTCCAAACTCTGTGCATCTGTAGAAGGAAACTAGAACCTGTAGAGTCCCATAAAACTGAAGATTCATGACACCAATGCCATGGAGCAGTGGTCTCCAGACCGTGCTTCCTGCAGAAGGGCTGTGAGGGCTTCTGGGGTGAGGAGAGGTCAGGGAGCAGGGACCTGAGCCCTCAGCCCCACACAGCAGCCTGGATCTCCACCTACAGAACCTGTGCCCTGAATAACAGCAAGCAAAGGGCAGTATCATTACAACTGGATTTGTCTGAGGAAGAAAGGCCTAAAATAATAAGACTTACACAAGATCAGACTTTATCTTTCTTTTACATACAAGCTGGAAGTCAGCTGCCCAGGCCTGGTGGTGCTGCTCAGGGACCTGGTTTCCTTCCAGCTCATAGCTCCACCATCCAGGGTCATGGGGTTCACTTGTCTTCCTGTTTTAAGATGGCAGCCCACAGATCCATGTTCCAGGAAGTAAAATGGAGGAAGGGCTAAAATAGATTGGGGCAAAAGCTGCATGCAAACTCTTTTTTTATTAATAATTATTTTATTTTATTTTATTTTTTATTTATTTTATATTTTTTTAAGATTTTATTTATTTATTTGAGAGAGAGAGACACAACGAGAGAGGGAACACAAGCAGGGGG
>NC_058418.1:27183181-27196085 GCF_002201575.2 Neomonachus schauinslandi | reverse complement strand
CTCGATCCCAGGACCCCGGGATCATGACCTGAGCCGAAGGCAGACGCTTAAGGACTGAGCCACCCAGGTGCCCCTGAACATGACTTTTTTTTTTTTTTTAAGATTTTATTTATTTATTTGACAGAGTGAGACACAGCGAGAGAGGGAACACAAGCAGGGGGTGTGGGAGAGGGAGAAGCATGCTTCCCGCCGAGCAGGGAGCCCGATGCGGGGCTCGATCGCAGGACCCTGGGATCATGACCTGACCCGAAGGCAGACGCTTAATGACTGAGCCACCCAGGCGCCCTAATTTTTTTATTTTAAATTAGTTTTAGATTTACAGAAAAAATGCAAAGATAGTACAAAGAGTTCTCATAACACCCACATCCAGTTTCCCCATTATTAACTTCTTGTGTAAGTATGCTATATTTGTTAAAATGAATGAACCAACATCAATATCAACTAGAGTCCATACTTAATAAGATTTCCTTCATTGTTACCTAATGCCCCTTTTCTGCTCCAGGATCTCATCCATGGTGCCACTTTACATTTAGTTGTCACATCTCCTTAGGCCCCTCTTGGCTGTGACAAATTCCTCAGACTTCCCTTGTTTTTAATGACCTTGACAGTTTTGAGGAGCACTGGTTGGGTATTTTGCAGAATGTCCTTCAGTTGGAATCTGTCTGGTGCCTTTGGCTTGATTAAACTGGGGTTAGGGGCTTGGGGAGGAACGTCATCCTCATCACATCACGAGAATATCTTGGTTGTTTCCAGTTTTTAATGATTGTCAGTAAAGCTGTTATAAACATTCACATGCAGGTTTATTGTACGACATACTAACTCCTTTTTTTTTTTTTTTAAGATTGAGTGATTGATTTTAGAAAGAGAGAGAGAGCGCAGCACAGTGGGGAGGGGCAGAGGGAGAGGGAGGAGGAATCTTAAGCAGATTCTTTGCTGAGCGTGGAATCTGACCCAGGGTTCAATCCCCCGACACTGAGATCATGACCTGAGCTGAAACCAAGAGTCGGATGCTTAACCAACTGCACCATACAGGTGCCCCCCCACCCCCTTTTTAAAGACAGTTCACAGAAACTGTTCTGCAAAATTTCACCTATATCCCATAATTTAGTAGTCACCTGCAAGGAAGGCTGGTAAATGTAGGCTTTATTCTGTGACCAGCTAAAATGTGAGTTTTCTTACCTTGGGAAGAAAGGGGAGGACAACCAGCGGTCTCAGCCAAAGGACTTATTGGAGAAGGAATGAGGCAGCATGGGGCAAGTATGCGGGGCGTGGGCTTCAAATACTCAGCCGCCTGTCCCCGAGAGGATTAAGAAAAGCCTGGCCAACTGTCACTGAGCTATGAAAAAAAATAACCTTGTGGTAGGGAAATGTTCAATAACTCACTCATTCAAAAAGATGTATTACGGTAGGGGCGTCTGGGTGGCTCAGTCGGTTAGGCTACGACTCTTGGTTTCAGCTCAGGTCATGATCTCAGGGTCATGGGATCAAGTCCCGCATCAGGTTCCCCACTCAGCAGGGAATCTGCTTCTCCCTCTGCCCCCCACCCACTCGTGCTCTCTCTCTCTCATTCTCAAAATAAATAAATAAATAAAATAAAATCCTTAAGAAAAAAGAAAGATGCTTTAAGCATCTCATGGAACAAAGTGGGAATGGCCCATCACCCTCCTAAGCTGTAGAGCCCTGTGATAAGAGTCTAATGACATCTTGTTTGAGAAGAAGGTATGTGATGTCTGAATAGTCCAATAGGACAGGGTGGGAGCCTGCTGACCATTCTACAAATTCCAAGATCCATGAACCATTCTTTAAGTTTGTTAAGATTTTGTTTGTTTGTTTGTTTGTTTGTTGTTTTTCAGCTTGTTTATTTATTTATTTATTTATTTATTTTGGTTGGGGGCACAGAGGGAGAAGGAGAAAGAGAATTCCAAGGAGACTCCACGCCAAGCACGGACCCCGATGCAGGGCTCACTCTCACAACCCTGAGATCACGACCTGAGCCGAAACCAAGAGTTGGATGCCCAGCCGACTGAGTCACTCAGGTACCCCAGTTTGGTCACATGTTTAACTGCGAAGTAGTGATTCTCTTTGAATGGCAGCACGGGACAGCTCTTGGTTTGCCGGGCTGTCCATTGGTGTCCAGTCTTCCTTGGGCCTGGAAACCTGACATTCAGCTTTGTGGGTTTGGGAAGTGGCTCCTCGGGAAACAACAGGGTTCTTCCAGCTGAGATTCTGCCTATTGCTTCCCTGGTTCTCCAGGGCTTCCAGGAATTTTCCTGGGAAGTTAGTTTGATGCCAATTCTGAGACAAATGGGGATCCCCTGGAATGGGCTCCAGCTATGGGCAAAGTTTGATTTCAGGTGAAATGCAACACTTTGGAACATTTATCTGTTTGTCATTCCAGTGACGCCAAGTGGTGTTTCTCGTTTAAGGAAGGAGCACGTTTGAATCTTCCTAATTGCCATCTTCAGAACACCCCTGAGGTTTTTGATAAAATCAGAGGATTTTCCTCCAGAAGTCCAGGGCCTGGAGCTAAAGGTGCTTACAAATACAAAGGTCGAGCACACGGCTTCCCAGGCATTGCTCAGGACTGATGAGCATGGCAGGGAAGTGCAGTTTCTGAAAGGAGTCACATGCCGCACGATGTTGCATATCAACACAAATCATACACATAGGAATTTTATTTACTCTGCCCTTGCTGGGGATCCTGAAACCTCCATTGTGGCCCAACTGTGTCTAGACAGTCCAAAAAAACCATCATACGATATTTCTGACTCTTTGGTCTCTAAGTTAAAATTTAGTCTCCCTGCCTCTTTTGTGCCCCATAGTAACTTGTGGCTCACAGGACAGGGATAGCACTCATTTTGTCCTGTTTTATCTTACTGTGAATTGCGTGCATGTTTGGCTCCCAATGAGATGCAAGCTCATCCAGGGTCTTGGATTTGGTCCCCCTTTACCTTGTCCCGGATGCCCTACCTTTAGCCCCTGGATGTGGTGTGCAGCCCAGAGACCAAGCTTTCCTAGCCACACGATCTGCGACCGGCTGCCAAATTCACCCGAGCCTCAGTTTTCCCCTCTGTACAATGGAGCTAACACCCTCTAAGGGGATGCATAGTGCTAAATAAACAGCATAACGTACCCAAAGCCCGTGCACGTGACTGGCCCACTGCGAATGTCCAGGAAGTAATGATGAAAACAAAAACAGAGGCCCACGAGGGTCGGAGGGATGAATTCACGAGTGCATGGTTGTTTCTCTCCGGGGTGGTGCAGGCAGCTCCGAAAAGGCCTGGTGTTATGTTAATTTCCATTAATATCCTCAGAGGAGGTCGGGGACGAAGAAGAACCGGCGAGGCTTGAAACCCAATCAGATCCCCGTTTTATCTTCTGTGCTGCAGCTTTATTGTAGTGAAATACGTTTGCGCTGGCAGAGGGCAATCACCCTAAGCGGACGACGCGAGAGGCATGAGATGCCAGTGGGGATTTTCAGAGCGTCCGCCCTGGACGCCCCGCTCCAGGCCGTTACGGTTTATGTATTAAAACTGCCCACAGATGCGATTGTGCACAGGCCTGATGGAGATTTGCCTCGGTTAGGCTGCATTAGACTCAATTTATCTCCCAGCACTCATTGTTGCCATTGATTGATTTTTAAATTAGATGAAGGCAATCAGTAAATACCACCCAATCAAGTTCTAAAAACATACAGGAGATTAGACAATTTAGGGTAATCAATGGAAATATTCCTTGATTTGCTACCACTCAATTTTGACCATAAATTACAACTATAACTTGCGAGTTAGTCAGCTATAAAGCAAGTGGATGTGACACGAAAAACTATAAGAAATGAATTAAGGGGCTGAAGAAGAGCTGCCGATGTCCTATAACGAGGCAAAATGACTCTTCCTTCATGTCGTGCATTTCTGGGTGGGCCTTGTCACCGGGGTTGGGGCAGGACGTGCAGGAGAGCTCAAGATTTGCGTGGTTTTAAAAACAAAACAAAACAAAACAAAACAAAAAAACAAAAACAACTGGGAGGAGGGGATGTGGAAAATTGGTGCAGGGTGGGGCTAAAACCTAACAGTCCTTCTCTCCAACAGATGAGTTTGAACCATAACTGATCAACCTAATTTTGTGGTTGCAAATAATGTCATGTAATTTTAGGCTCAAAACCCCACGGTTTGTTAAAACCCTCACCTATAGCTCATAGACACTTTCAATGCTAATTGGAAAGTCACACTTCTGTACTGTTATTTCCTACAAAGTCTGAAATGTAACAATAATTAAATGTAATTTTAGACCAAAGCTTCATACTCTTCCAAAGCTATATTTGTCTGATTGCACGATCATCTTCCATATTTCTAAGAGAAGCACATTCAGACTGTGAATTTTATTTTTTCCTTTCTCTGTGCCATGGGCCTATGCTTTGGAGGAAACGAATTTGCTTTCAGGAGCTCCTGGTTTCAGAGCAAAGGCAAAAATCCCCCAGCAGTCTGCATCCATTCATTCCTCGGTGCAACTGAACAGTGAAAGCATCCTTCACGTTTGCTCATCCTCTTTCCTTTTCCTGGTGCTCTTAGGAGCTTTGTAAAAACTGGCAGTGAATAATCAAACTGTACTACTCTGCCTGTACCCAGCAAATCATCTGAGAACTTTCAGAGACATGAGGGTAAGCAGGCCAATTCTTTGACATGGGCATTGGGCAGGATGGGCCTGGGATGAGTCTGTTCTCTCTTGAGGGCAGTAATGGCTTGTGAGGACAGAGCTCAGGCCCGGTGGGGCCCACTGACAGTCAAGGGACCGTTTGGGGACTCTGCCAGGACGTCATAGGACCCCTGCTGCTCAGAGATTCCCTACTCTTGGGACAGCCTTGGGAATCCCAGACAATTGGAGGCCTCCAAGGGCAGGGGGTTCTTTGGAAAGAGTTGGCTGGGCTGGGGAGGGCAAGTTTAAAGCTAAAATTCTTTTCTGGAAGACTGGGAATTTAATTTTTTTTTAAAGATTTTATTTATTTGAGAGAGGGAGAGAGCACGAGCAGGGACAGAGGGAGCGGGAGAGGGAGAAGCAGGCTTCCCGCTGAGCACAGAGCCCGATTCGGGGCTCGATCCCAGGACCCTGGGATTATGACCTGAGCTGAAGGCAGACATTTAACCGACTGAGCCACCCAGGTGCCCTTGGGGATTTTTTTAAAATAAATTATCCTGCTCTGATTTTTTAAATTAATACATGCTGACTTTAGAAAATTCAGAAAACTTGGAAAATTGTAAGGTAGAGAATTAAAAGCACCTATAATCCCAGTACCCCAAACTGTTGCTGTTTTGACATATCTTCCTCCCTCCTTCTTTCCAGCTTTCAGCCCATGTATACAAAAATAAAGTTAGCCTGTCTGGTGCCTGTTTTTTTTCATTTAAAGTTGCGTAAGAAACATCGTCTCATACCATTAAATTTTCCAAATAACAGACTTTGCAGATCCAAATTCGCCATGATTGTGGCGATATTCACTGAAGCCTGACTATGACCAAGAATTTATGGGCATTCTGGTAGTCCTCATAAAAGCCCTGTGACGTAGGTGGGACTGTCATCACCACCATTTTGCAGATGCTGTGACAGGCTCGGAGAATTTGAGCAATATGCTCCTGGTAGAGCAGCGAAGGCGGGATCTGAACCCCACTGGCCAACTCTGGAGCCTTTGACTCTAACCAGCCACAACACGAGTTATGCTCTGGGTCCTGCAGACATAGAGAAAGCAACCTTTTTCAATACCAAAGGGAATCTGAGTCCTGGTCCCTGAGCACTTTCCTGACTGTTCACACCACGTCTGAGTTGCCTGATTTCTTTGATGCTTCATTTGCTCCAACACGCTCTTGCCCGGGACAACGGCTGACCCATGGCCCATCTCAGACGGGTGACAGCCTTCCTCCCAGGACTGTTAGGAGCACCAAATGAGGTCTTTTCGGGAAAAGTATTATACACACTGTAGAGCGCAGTCCCCAAGCAAAGGGTCCAGTCAACCAGCTAACAATGGTGCACGACGATGCTCTAAACCCAAGGTTGCTGATGGCCAGGCTAGGGTCCAGACTGGGCTAGCCGATGGGTTTCCTATGACCTGCATGGTGCTGAAACTTCTTTGAATTAGTGGCTCACATTTAAAAATCAGGAAATTTCCAGGGAAGAAAACCCAGATCTTTCCCCATTCTCTAGGAAAATCAGGAGATGTGACCACTGGGTCCACCTTCCCACATGGGAATGGAAGAGTAGCCGTGGCCATAGACAGGAAAGTGATGGCTGGGCCACATCGGGAGTGTGACACTTCCTTTGTGACACACCAACCAGCTTCATGCATTGACATTATGTGCTCACCTTCCGGGGGAAGCATGAGTTGACCACCCTCACACTCAATATCTGTGGGAGCTAGAAGGCTGTAAGCCCCGAAGGGGATGGCCGGTCTCTGTTTCCTGCCACTTGAATATAAGCTCTGCAAGGTCCAAAGTCGGTTCTGTTGTCTTCTTGCTGCATTCCAGCTGCCTCGAGCTGAGTAGGCACCCAATGAGCATTTGTTGAATGGGTGAAGAAATAAGGAATAAGGAGGAGGCTAAAGAGGTCTGTAAGATGCAAGCAGTTTCCAGAGTGATGCAAGGGAGAAGCGTGATGAACCAAGGGTCTTGGCGTCCCAGCAGGTGCATGAACGTACCTGTGCACACCAGTCAGGTACACTGGGCAGGCCGGGATGGAAGGTAAACTGGCCTGAAGCCAACTGCCCTCCTTGGTCTCCACCACTCAGGAATGAATTCCTCTGAGCCCTCCTGCAGCAGGAGGGAGGGCAGCCAGACTGCAGACAAGGCTTTCCCAAGGCCTGCCGGGGCGGGGATGATTCATCCTTCTTCAAGTCTGTTCTTTACTTTGCAGATTACAAAGCATCCTCTTGCCTTGTCTTTTGAATGCCTCGTCACCACGCTGGGGAATGAGGAGCTCAGGCCGGCAACTTGCCTGATGTGTCAGGATGAATAAAGGGATAGGGCTGAGCCTCCTGGGTCTCCCAGCTCTGGTCTGGCCCTCTCTGCCTCCAAGACGTGGATCCGTGATGGCGGGGATCTGGCCTTCTAAGAACAAAGGCTACATCCCGCAAGGGAGTATCTGGGTGCAGGCCCAGAGGCTCTTCCTACCTCCAGCTGTAGAGTCATCGGTTCTGAACAGAACCAGAGCAGCTAGTTCCTCCCAAGGAGATTGGGTGGGGGTGGGGGTGGGGGTTCGGGAAGCCTACCAGTTCAAGGGCGGTCTATCTGTGCCTGCTCCTGGCCCCACCCTCCAGCAATTTACTTCCCTCTCTGTGCCTTCGCTCTCCCTACCTGCGAAACGGGGATATGAACATTACCTACTCCTTGGGGCTGTGAGTGGTATCAATGCAGCCCGCACACCAAGAGCTGATATTCATGGAGCACTTATGACGTGACAGGTGCTGTTCTAAGCCTTGGACACGCATTCACGGGGCTTCACACATAGGAGATACCATATGAGCCCTTGTTAAATGAATCACCTCCTTGTATCCCCATCACCTCGGGAGCTAGGTTTCCTATTGTCCCCATTTCACAGATGAAAAAACGGAGGCATAAAGATGTGATAAAACTCAGCCAAGATTGCATGGCTGTTAAGTAGAGGAGCAGGGCTCCAAACTGGCCAGCAGGGTGGCAGAGCACCCTTTCTCAGCCTCTGTCTGCCTCTCATTCCCAAAGTGTTCTGCATCTGGCACCAGGTCGAACTGTGCCAATCGGCCATCTCCATGGGATCTCAAATGGTGGCACATCGGCAAGAGATATTGTGACGGGAGAGGGTGTGAGGGTGTGTTCCAGGCTGCAGGTCTGGCCTCTCCCCGAGGCTGGCCTTCCTGGGTTGGAGGGGTGGGTTCCTCAGAGAGCTGGGAGCCATAGAGGAATTGCCTGGGAGGTAACCAGGAGAAGTGAGCTTTACTTTATCATGGTACGGAACTAAAAGGGCAGACCAATTAATCATGGAAGTTTCTAAAAGTGCTTTTATTTTGCCATTTAGTATGCCAGCAAGATCATTTCCCTTAATGTATACTCCTGGTATTAACATGCCTTAATCCATCACACGTGGTATTATGAAATTACTGTGTTTTACTCCCGGGTCCTGCAGAAGATCATTAACCCAGCTCTTCTCTGGGCCATACATCACCGGAGGGATTACCTCATGGGTCCAGAGACCCCTCTCCCTGGGCTCTGCAGTGGGGCTGCCCCAGTCATTTTTCCTCGCCTGGCCTGACAGACAGGCTATTTGCATTAGTGAACAGATGGCTCCTGAGTGAGAACCGACGTCACCTCCCGCTCTGCACCTCTCCTTCCAGTGACCCAGCTTCACAAGGGACTCAGCTGAGAGCGAAGCACAGCTCACCCAAAGCTGCCCTCCCCCTAGCTCTCCTGATGCCCTCAGGCTAGCCAGGGACTGCATTCTTCTGTCCTTGGGCCATCGGAGATGCTTGCTGTCAGATCTCCCCATCCAGTGACTCATTTCCGGGGGACTCTGCTCTGGGATCTGGGGGAGGCAGAGGGTGGCCATGGCATCCCTGCTTTCACCAGGTCAAGGGATCGCCCTGTGTTGTCCGTCCGATTGCCCCACCCCCTTCCCCAGCCCATTCCTTCCCCCCACCCCCCCATCCCCTGATGCCCCACAATCTACCACAGACTTGAAGCCAAAAAATCTGAGAGGTCTTCTCCATGCCTCTCTTGCTCTGACTCACCCTGGTCTCTCTGTCGGCAGCTCTTACTGGCTCTTCTACCAAAAAGTGTCCCAAATCTACCATTCCTCTGTTTCCACCGCATCTACCCTAGTCCAAGCCTGGAGGCACCCGCCTCTAACTGGCCTCTCTATTTGGACACTCACCTCCCTGCACTGCATTCCCCACAGAGCAGCCAGAGGGATCTGGGGACAGCACAAACTCCTGGGGTTCTAGAACTGTCCTATATTTTGACACGCATGCAACACAGGTGTACATGTAGGAAAATTCATCGAGATGTTCCCAAGATGTGTGCACCAACACACCCCCTGAATCTATTTTATACTTCGATTTTTTAAAAAATGAGAAAAGAAAATAACACAAATCAGATCATGTCTGATCTGATCTCACCCCAGCGAGAATCTTCCAGTGACATCCTCTTGTGCTTACACAGGGCTACAGGGCTCCCAATCACGACCCCAGATGCCCTGCCCTGCTGTCCTACCTGACACCACATCTTGCCAGGACCCCTTGTGCCCACCCTCCAGACCCCCTGTCGTCCTTTCCAGATGTGGAACCCACTGAGCCTGGTCCAGCCTCAGCTGACCTGCCCTTTAAAGCAATCTCCCCTCACCCATCAGTTCCATTACCATGGGTTTGTTTTCTTCATGACGCCCACTGCTACCTGAAATCATCTTGCATATTGGTTATGGTCTACTCTCGTTCGCCTGCAAGCTTCACCAGAGCACGAGGCATAGCCGTCTTGTCCAACCCAGTCCCCTTAGGGCCCTGCCCATCGTTTCCTGGCTTTGCCCTGCCCATCCTCTGGCTGGAGTGATCATAATGTCACATTTGGACTCAGAGGGAAAGATGGGGGGATGGGGATCCTGGGCAACATTGGCCATGAGAATGGCCTGGGGAAGTAGCTGCCAGAGCCACAGATGCTGGCTGTCTCTGCACAAGTTGAAATGCAAGGGCCTTTCCAGCTCTAGATTTCATTGAGCTAATGTGTCCCAAGTAACAGGACACCGAACGCTGGGACATGGAGACATGAGGAAGAGCTAGTCGGGCCGAGGGTAGCTCTGTGTGATTCAAAAGACTTCATGTAGGCCCTGAGCGTCATTTAAAAACCCAGGAATTGAGGCTTCTGAAGACATTCATCTACATAAGGAAAGAGGAAGAGGGTGGGCCGGGGGCCAGCACCTTCAGCTTTTGCCCATCAGCAGGAGGGAGCAGAAGACATAGCTTCCCCCTGCCATCCTCAGACACACATGCCAATGCTGGGGTGCTCAGCTGAGCCACACGGGTGGCCTTGCTCTGGTGGCTGGGGCCTGCATCTATGATGTGCAGGGGCGAGGCCTGGGAGGTGAGGCACTTAGGCCTTCTCAGAGGGGAGAACGTGTGAGCACGAGCCTCTGGCCACCAACACAGAAATGCCTCAGCTGGTGGCATCAGGGCACAGTGGGCCCCAGGAACTTGGCAAAGGCATTTCAGGCCTTAGTTCAGGTCTCTCGAAAGGCAGATCCTCGCTGGATACAGTAGTTTCTCAGGGGGCTGATCCCAGGAAACCAGCAGGTAGTGGGGAAAGCGAGTCGGGGAAGGAAGGAAAGTCAACCCAGGGTTTGTCAATGAACAGGGCTGGCCGTGGGCAAGGGGCTTAACCCCACGGGGGCTCTGTAAGGAACTGTATAGAAGATACCTTGGAATAATTACCTGGATGACAGGGGGCGGGGCACACGCACTCTGCCCGGTTACACTGGCCCTTGCTCAAGCCAGCTCCCTTGGTGCCCGAGAAAAGAGAATGAGGAAGAGGTAGCTGCTTGGGGCGGGCTGCTGACTGCCTTCCGGGGGCTGTGTGCCATGCAGGTCAACTCGGGTGAGCCAGTGGGATACAGGACGGGGCACCACCGACATCTGCTGGGGAGACACAGCCTTGGGGGCTGTCACGTGGCATCTCACACCGTGGGTCACGACTCAGCTCCTTGTGTCCTCCGGGAGGACGCATTTCACCAGGGCCATGGGCTGTTGACAGCAGCAAGGCCAAGTGCTCCCCGCCCCCTGCCCCTGCCAGGCCTCATCATCACCCCTTTCAAGGCCCACGGTTACAGCTCAGGGATTGGGGGAATCCAGCCTTAAGTAACAAACTTCATTACTTACTACACCTGCTAAAGGGCATGTTGTCTCATTTCATCCTCAGAGAAACCCTGAACAGCAGATACCACGAGTCCCCCATTTTAACATGAAGTAAGTAAGGCACCAGAGAGAGAGCACACTCGGTTTGTCTGAATCCGAAGCACGGGCTCCGAGCAGCTGTGGAGAATGTTCCCCGGCAGGAGGGCCTCATAAACCATGGCGAGTGGACCAGGCCAGGAGCCCAAGGCCTCTGCCCCATCAAACTCACTGACCTGAGTTTAATTACATGAGCACCTCAACTCCCCATAGGCCATACTCAGCACCGATCTGAGCCCCACAGAGGGTTAATGCCAGAGTTGCACATTCCCCCTTACCTTCTAGAAGGCAAGCCCCTGGTCAGAAGGAGAAGGGGGAGAGCCACGGGCCCTGGGCAGCTGCTCTGACAGAGGGGCACAGCCAGACCATGACATGCCAAGCCCATAGACATGCCACCAGGCACAAGTCGGGACCTCATTGCTCTCTTGCCCTGGAACTTGGCCAGGCACGTCGGAAGCACACGAAGCTTGGCCTTCTCCCTCCTCCCAGGGCTGGAGCTGACTGAGATAGATGGGGGTCATTACCATGGTTCTCTTTTCTACATCTTGGCCCCTGCGGACTCCCTTCTTGGGAAGGAGTAGGGTCTCAGGAAATGCCAGAAGAGGCAACTGTGAGGAGCTGACATCCACCGGTAGGCCGGCAAAGTGACATAATGATAGGTGACTTTATCATTAGTCCCTTGCCCAGATAGTAGGTTTGGTTGCTTTCCCAAGACAGCAGGGAAATGCTTGCTCACAGATTCGTGGTCAAAGCCCCAAGCGTTCCAGACAAATCTGGGGGAAAGTCGGAAACCACAAGATGGTCAACGGGGCTTATCAGTAATTCCAGATTGCATTGTTCTTGGAAGAAAGGACGTGGTTGTGGGCTCTGGGCTTGGGCACACCAACACCAAAATGGCCTGGTTGGTCGGGGTTGGAGAAACCAACAAAGGAGCACGTAGTAAGAGCAGCACTGGCTGGGGATGGGGGACCATGTGGGCTGACCTTCTGAGATTCCCGTGAATGCGGCAGGTGAGCTGTGGCTTGAGTGGTGGAGGAGCAACTCTGGGAGAGCAGCCAAGAGGCCAACGATCTGGCTGGACCCCATCCTAAACTCTCCAAGTGATTGAGCCCAGTTTCCTTGTCTCTCTTGGCCTCGGCTTCCTCCATATGTACAGGAAGCTAGCTGTAAAGGGAAGCATCACCTACAGGGCATGACTAGGGATGAAGGCACTCATGCCCCTCAGGTACTATTTGAAACAAGGAATGTTTTATCCCCCACAGGTGCCCGAACTCATTGTTTTCTGGCCAGAGTAATAGACATCCCTTACAGTGTTGTGCAAGGCGTCTGAGAGCCACGGAGACCACTCCTGACGTCTTGTCAGTAACCCAGCTCAGCAGCAGGGAATGGAACTCAGGTACTTTCCTGGCCTGGGACCTGGAGCTCACATTTAACCCCTTGGGTTCCTCAGAGATGAAAGAAAAGCCAAACTTCAGAGTAGCAGTGCCTTCCGGGATTCCAAAAGAATGGATGATGGATGAATGCCATAGTCCCAGCTGACCCCACTGCACGGCCGTTGGGTATGTTCCCTTTGCCTGAAATGCCCTTCTCCCCAGTCCTTTCATGGCTGCCCCTTCTCATTATCCAGTCAGAGAGGCCATCTCTGACCTTTCTAACTAGGGCCTCCCCATTGTTCTCTGTCAGCATCCTGTTCATTTCTGTCATAAAATTTGCATTTTATCATAGCTCTTTGCTGCCTCCTCTTTTGTCTAGGGTCTGTGTCTCCCACCACTCTCTAAGCTCTTAAGAGAAGGAATTTTTATATGTTTTGCTCACTACTGTATAATTAGCTGGTGCTAATCACAGGATGGATGGATGGATGGATGGATGGATGGATGGATGGATGGAAGGAAGGAGGGAGGGAGGGAAGGAAGGAAGGAAGGAAGGAAGGAAGGAAGGAAGGAAGGAAGGAAGGAAGGA
>NC_058418.1:27108246-27183171 GCF_002201575.2 Neomonachus schauinslandi | reverse complement strand
GGAAGGAAGGAAGGAAGGAAGGAAGGAAGGAAGGAAGGAAGGAAGGATAGATGGTAAGAAGGAAGGAAGGATGGATGTATAGAAGGAAAGATGGATAGAAAGTTACCATGAGGAGCAAATGAGAGAGCATGTGTAGAAATACTTGGGAAATTATTAAGTATTATATCATCATAATGCCTCATTGTAAAATCTTAGTGCCTTGGCACTGTGACAGATGCTTTGCATACATCATTATCTCTGATCACCCAACTCTGCCTTATGGATACTATTATTCCATTGTACAGATGGAAAAACAGAGGCTCCGTGAGGTTGCTTAACCTAAGATCACAAGGCTGTTAAGGTAAGTCCACCATAAAGTTTACAATCTTCCCACTATATCCTAAAGTACTCATCGTTAAAGAAAATGTACAGGGAAGCCCTATGGTTACATACAAGTGTGCAGCTAGATACCTTAAACAACATATCCCCAAAGTAATTCTCGAGTTACTTTGTCTTCTCTTGGAAGCTTAATTTGCCTCCTCTCTCATGGTAGGTTGTCCTTTCTTGCTGCGGTCCTCAAGGACATAAATTTCATAAATTTTTTTTCATAAATTTCTTAAGAGAACCAAATGAGAGAGTAAATATGACAGTATATTGAGAAAAATGTATCAACTTGAAGATATAGACATTTAAGAATATGCTACTGGGGGCCTGGGTGCTCAGTCGGTTAAACATCTGCCTTCAGCTCAGGTCATGGTCTCAGGTCGTGGGATGGAGCCCCACGTTGGGCTCCCTGCTCAGTTGGGGAATCTGCTTCTCCCTCTCCCTCTGCTCCTTCCCCCACTCATGTGCTCTCTCTCTCTCTCTCTCTCTCAAATAAATGAATTTTAAAAAGCCTTAAAAAAAGGAATATGCTACTATTGTTACTGATTAACATTTATTGCAAGCTTATTACAGTACCAAGACAACCCGACCACATTTTATTTACTCCTCACATAACCCTCTAAGGCAATATGCCCATTTTACAGAAATAGATGCCGGTTCAGAGAGAATAAAGGTGAGTCTTCATGGGAGCACTCATCACCTTGACCTGGCCCTTCTGAAAATGCAGATTCCTGGGCCCCACTCCAGATCTTGAATTACAATCTCTGAGGTGGGACCTAAAAATCTGCATTTCTTAGCAAGGTCCCAAAGGAGAATAAGGAGATTGGCCAATTTGGAAAATTAGTGTGGGAGAGAGAACCCCTAAGTTTGGGTCTGAATAGTGCACCCCCTCCCAAATTTATGACCATCCAGGACCTCAGAATGTGATCTTCTCCAGAAATAGGGCCTTTGTAAATATAATTTCAATCAATTCTCATTATTCACAGTCATTATGTTCTATAAAGTTGCTGCAAACACCGAATTAGTGAATACTGAATCCATCACTCCTAGGGGACATACAGGGTTAGGTTCCTGGGAGCCTCTGGTTCCAACATTTCATCAACCAATCATGTACATTTTTGCATGTTTTATGTGTATTTCTGCTTAAAGACATCTTCTTTACTACATACTGTTGTTTCATTAACACTGAACTCATGTCCAACAGCACTGTGACTCGTGCCTGAATGAAGCTTATCTAACTCACGTATTTTCTCCATAAGGCTCATCACCACCTTCTTGCTCATAGGAACTAAACAGCATTTCAGCACTGAGAGCCATTTAAACAGCAAAATTACCAACAAAAAGCACAAAATTAAGAAAAAAATAGTACTAAATAAACTAAAAAAGAAAAAAAAAGGAAGGAAAGAAAGAAAGAAACTTGTTTATGAGAGCTGAAACAAGAAGGCAGGGCAGTTCTACCTCAGCTGGGAATATGCGTATTGGGCGGTTCATATTTTTTGCTGCCGGTGCGTATCTGTAAATGACCATGCGTATTGGTGGCATCTGGGTGCCTTCCACTCAGGTCATGATCTTGGGGTCCTGGGATCGAGCCCCACATCAGGCTCCCTGCTCAGCGGGGAGTCTGCTTCTCCCTCTCCCTCTGTGCGCTTGCTGTCTCTCAATCTCTCTCAAATAAATAAATAAAATCTTTAACAAATAAAAAAAATAAATGACCATGCGTTTTGATATAAGGGTTACAAATAAATTTTAGCATGTAGGTGAATTAGCAAGTATAGAGACCACAGAAGGAGGATCTACTGTAGTTAAGGTGAGTTCATCCTGGGTTAGGATGAGACCTAACTGCAACATGACTAGTTCCCTTATAAGAAGAGGAGAGGACACACAGTGACAGAGAGACACAGAGGGAAGAGGCTATATAATGGCAGGGACAGAGTGGAGCCACTCAGCTCCAAAGACTGCCAACCACAAACTGGAAGAGGCAAGGAAAGATTCTTCTCTAGAGATTTCAGAGGGAACCTGGTCCTGCCAACACCTTGATGTCAGACTTCTGGCCTCCAGAACCGTGAGAGAGTAAATTTCCATTGTTTCAAGCCCCCCTTCCTGTGGTACTTCGCTCCGCAGCCCTAAGAAACTAAACAGGGTCTGACCATGCCAGTGCCCGACTGCTTCCAGGAATGATGGGCCACGAGGTTCCAGGGATTCCCTTCCCAGTGAGGAGCCAGGCCAGCTGCCAACCCGACAGCCTTGCTTCAAAGATCAATGAGAGAATGTTGGGGAAGAGCTTAGAGAACTGGAATGTGTGAGATGGGTTCAGCAAATTCTTATTCAAGCCCTCAGCAAACCCCTCCGCCCCCGTCACCTTCCAATGGCCTCATAGCAACTTTCCCAAATGCCCTGGGTTCCAGTAGGACTGAGCTCTTCACACCCTTCCAGGCAAACATTTGGCCCAGGGCTTCCTCCAGACATTTATTCATGCTATTCCCTCCACCAGGAATCCCATCCCTCAAATGCTACATCCTTGCTTTGCCAAGAAGGTGAACTTTTTTTTCTCTCTTCTCTGAAACAGCAGTGACATAGAGAGCATCTCCCCCCTGGTATCCTATAGATTTTGTCTTTGGTAATAATTTGCATCCGTCCTGCAGTTAAAATCCGCAATGCAGGAAATTCATGGCTCAAGGGTTTTGCACATACCTGGTACATGGCAGGTGCTTAATAAATGAGGTGGAGTGGTCCA
Source organism: Neomonachus schauinslandi (assembly GCF_002201575.2). Classification (NCBI taxonomy): domain Eukaryota; kingdom Metazoa; phylum Chordata; class Mammalia; order Carnivora; family Phocidae; genus Neomonachus; species Neomonachus schauinslandi. Next base: position 27,180,074 of record NC_058418.1, on the reverse strand, counting down.
AGCACTCAGTGGGGATGCTATGGAAGATGCTCAAGGATAAGAATATTTGGGCCAAAGGATCCTTCAAGTCCCCTCTTACCCTCATGTCAGGACTTTGGGATTGTTGGATGAATGAATGAATGAATGGTTTATTTTAAGTCCTTCCTATAGCATATGAGAAGTCAGAGGCCCTGGGGCTAGCACAAGACCAAACAGCTCCTGAACTCTCAAGCCCAGTTGGAAGGGCCATGTTCTGACACAGCTTCTGGAGGCTAGTTCCAGCCCTACTACACACCTGCATCAGGCATCTGGGATCCCTGTGCCCGGGGCCTGCAGTAATGATGCTTATGCTGATGTCCTGGCTCAAAGTAGGCAGGCAGAGAGGACAAATTTCCCCTTTCCCTCTTCCTCCACATTTTGTTCTATTCAGGCCCTCAACGGATTGACAGATGCCCACCCACACTGGGAAGGGCATTATGCTTACTCAGTCTGCTGATTCAAATGCTAATCTCATCTGGAAACACCCTCACAGACACACCCAAAAATATTGTTTCATCTGGCACTCCATGTCCCATCAAGTCGACACATAAAATGAACCATCACAGGGGTCCTTCCCAAGAATCCAGACCTCTGCTACAGCCAGGTGGGATGCCAAGTCTGCACCCCTCCTATCACCCTCCTTGAACCACAAAATGTCAGAGCAAGGAGGACTCAGAGGGGTGGCTAATTGGGGATCACACACGCAGGACCGGATAGGATGCCACCATGGGTGACTGGACCAGGTGTGTGCCTCCAGGGTGGGGTTGGCCTGTGGACTTTCCCGGAGAGCAGGTGCTCTGCCTGAAAGCATGTGGTCACCATCACCCGTAATGCTGCCCCAAGTACAAAGCACCTGGCGGGCCAGGCTCAGTGTCGTGCTCCCTGAATCCAATTCTATGATTGTCCCAGTGGAAATTCTGGCCCCTAGAGAGAGGTGGGGCCCACTTGGGGTCATGTGGTGGCAAGAAATGGGCAGCCTCAGGACGAGAACCCAGTTCGCCCACACTCAAACCACCATCCTGTGCTGATCTGATCATTTAATCAGCAAACTCACCACGAGCCAGGCAGGGATGAGACCCAGAGTGTTTCCAAGAGCTCTGGAAATCTGGACATAGCAGAGCTGGAAGGACCTCAGAGAAAGCCCCATTATACAAGGCAGAAAAAATGAGGCCAGCCGAGGGGAGGAGATTCATTGAGCTCACTCAGGAAACTGGAGAGTGTCAGGCAGAACAGAGACTGGAGCTGAAATGTGCCCCATTTGTATGTGCATGTAGAAACCATGACATTCATTTCTCTTAAGCTTTCAGTGAGGACTGGGCATGCTTGCTAAATACATGGTTTAGGCACCAGTGCAGACCCACGGATCCTGCTCTGGGACCCAACAGGCTGGCATCCATTTACCCTTGAGGCTTCTGGGCTATCCACATTTCCCCCCCAAATCCCTGAGCATTCCCTTTGGGTGCCAAGTTCGATGTGCCCTCTTCAAATTCATAGTGCGTATGGAATCAACAGAAAGCAGCCCAAGGTGAGTCATTTATTAATCATAAACAAAACAGACCCTGATCAAGGACACATCAGCAAAAACCATGGAAAGGAAAAGGGGGGAGGGTTGCCCAATCACTTTATTTAATATTAACTACGTTATGTGTTTTCATTTGAATTCTGAGAAAGAGTTCCCCGTATTCCCTGGTTTTCTATGAACTCAATCCAAAGTCAATTTTCCCTGGATCCATGGATGCTGGCTTCCTGGGTGCCAACAGTGAAACAAGGCACTTTGGAAACACGGTCTCTCAGCTGGCTGGACCTCCTCTGCGTGGCATGGAAGGACCTCGTCCTCAGTCACTTTTTTCAGCATTGCTTGATGTATTGGAGGGAGAACACAGACAACAAACATGAGGATCAGTCCTTGGAAGGTGCACACTTCACTGGGGTAGAAATTTCAGGTGCCCGAGGACCCGTGAAAACAGCCATTTGTATATGGATAGGCTGTGGCCCATGGAGGCACGGCCCCACTCAGGGGAAGGGGGTTGAGTTAAGGGAGCATGGATGTTGTCGAGTTGTAGACTTTCTAATTACACTTGCATGTTTTTTCTCTGTTGCTCCTCACCGGCGTCCTATGATGTAGACAGGTCAGGGGGTACAACCCTATTTCATCATGGGCCAATTGAGGCTCAAGATGTGGAAAAATGCCCCACAGGGCTCTTTCCGTTCCCCGAACCACCTTCAAAGCAGCATGGCAGGGCGCTCCATGCTCCCCAAGTGCACTTGTTAGTTCATGACTGAGCTTCTGTCCCTACCAGGGCTGCTTGTCTGCCCAAAGTGGGAGACTTTTGGCTTGGCAAGGAGTGCCCTTTGCTCTCGCTGTGATGCCCGAGCAACTTGTCCCTTCGGTGGAATGCGCAGCCTGCCATTCATCAGCCCCATTGTCTCCTTCCAGATGGGGAAATGGCTGAGCTCTACCGTGCGCCCTGATTAGAGCATGCAGCTCCCTGTGGAGGTGGCAGGGCCGTGTGGTGTGGGCACGCCCCCCGTGTAATTTGCACAGCATGGAGTACTGTGATCCAATGTAAAATTCAAGAGTTTGCCCCCTAAAAAAAGCCCACAGATGGAGGGGAAAGGTAGGGAGATGAGAATAAAATTTGACACAAATTACCTGGTGCTTGCTGGAGTGGAACGAGGCAGTGGGAGCTGCCAAGGGCAAATCTGGTGGGTGCCATGTCAGTACAGAGAGAGGCCAGCCTCATGGGTGGGTGGCGGGGAGGTGGTGAGGGGGAGGGCAACTGACATGGCCTTGGGGTGGGCATCATTCAGAAATCCAAGGATGTCAGAACTGGACGGGTCCTGAGAAGTTTTCCTGCCTAAGAGTTCCAAATGCCAGGCACCTAGCAGGGTACAGTAGGATTACCTGGAAGCTTGCTAAAAAAATGCACACGACTGGGTCCCACCCTCCAAGATTTTGAGTCAGAAAATTTGGAATAAAATAAGTAAGTCCTGGGGATAGAAGGTCCAGTGTGGTGACCATAGTTAATAATACTGTATCGTACATTTGAAAGTCACAAAGAGAGTAAATCTGAAAAGTTCTGATCACAAAAATTGTAACTATGTGTGGCGATGGATGTGAACTGTACCTACTGTGGTGCTCATTTCACAATATATACAAATATTGAATCAATATGTCATGTACCTGAAACACATACAGCTGACGTTCAGCAACATGGGTTTGAACCACACAGCTCCACTTGCACGTGGAATTTTTTCAATAAGTCCAGGACTACAGGTGTGTTTTCCTTATGACTTTCCTAATGAGATTTTCTTTTCTCTAGCTTACTTTATTGTAAGAATACAGTATGTAATATACATAACATACAAAATGTGTGTTAATCTACTATATTATTGGTAAGGCTTCTTGTCAACAATGAACTATTAGTAGTTAAGTTTTGGGGGAGTCAAAAGTTATACCTGGATTTTTGGCCATGATCCCACAGAGAGTTAGAAGCAGATCTTTCCATGGCCTCTTGCTTACTCCCTCTCTCCCTTCCTCCCTTCCCTCATCCCCTCCCTTCATTCATTCATTCCTTCAGTAAACATTTGTTGAGTGCCTGCTATGAGCCTGGTACCTTGTTAGGCGCAGAAACAGCCCAGATCCCTCCCTGCTGGAGCAAACACCCTAATGGGAAAGACCAGCGTTAATCAAATAATCACTCACAAAGTGTAAAAGTCCATTTATGACTGGGAGAGGAACACGAGAGGCTGTGTCAGGGGAATTCAACATTGCACAGTGTCCTCATCTGTAAAATGGGGTGTCCTCACTGGCCCTCCCTCCTTCTCCACCTGTAAAGGTCACACAGGGTGTTACCCAGGAATGGATTGCCCAAACATAAAAGTAATTCTCCAAATGCTGGGCTTATCCTGACTCTGATAGACACTCGATAAATATTTGTAGAACTGGATTGCTGAATTGAATTATGCTACAAAAATAAAGCAAGGATTAGCAGGAATCCCCAACACCAACCCCGTGTTCACTCAATTTTCCTGGTAGTGCTGACAAGACACAGCTGGGTTTGCCAGACCTGAATAAGGACCAGCAGAAAGACTGCCTTCTACAGATCTCTGGAATGTCAGAGTGGGAGGACTCCAGTATCATCTGGTCTGTGCCTGTCCTCAGCCTCACCAAATGGGAAACAGAGGCCCAGGAAGGGAAAAGATTATTCCAGGTCACACCCAGGAAGAGTGGCAGAGGGAGGGTCAGACTCAGGCTTCCTGAGTCCCAGGACAATGGAATGGATGATAGATGAACAGAAAAATGGGTATGTCTTGGGTAGCCAGATGCTAAGAGCCCTTATTCTGTGTGTGGAAAATCTTAGATGTTAGAAACATCCTCCCTGTGCTAATTAATGCTCTACAGTAGAACCAGTCCAGGATCATTTCTCCACAGGTCAGAGTAAATGTCTACATATGTTTGGTAGACACTGATAGCTCTCACCGTTTTCTGTTCTAGTAAAAGCACCCATATTTCTCTTTGGGGAGCCACTCTCTCCCTTCCCAATCTGTCTGTGAGGCTTAGGTAGGGTTATTCATCCACTTCCGGGGGAGGTTGGCACCCATCTTAGGCCTGGCCAATCTTCCATCTCCCTGAACACAGTGATTGGTTCAGGGAAGGACATGTGACTCAAGGTGGTCCAATAAGAACCAGCCCTGGGATTTGGTCTGGAACTAATGAGAAAGAGGCACTGTCTTTCCACTGGTTTTGCTGAGCTGGGAAGATGTTATTCTGGACCTTCTGGGCAGCCTCCTGCATCAAAGCTGGAGAGCCTTTTTGTAAATGAGTCAACACAATTGGGGGGGAAAAGCCGAGAGGTGAGGGAAAACTGATTCTTGATGATGTATATATTTTTTGGACTCCTGGATGCAGCCATTCCTGATGCAAAATACTCTGTACCTTGCAGTTAAGGGAGGCAGCAAATTCCCTGTAACTGGTTAACCCGGTATGGCTACCAGAGATTTGTGAGGCTTTTGCTGGGAAGCAATTACCCAGTCAGAGACTATTTCCCAGCCTTCTTTACAAGTGCTATGCAGTTGAGTTCTGGACGGTGAAATTAGAGGCAGAAGGGACGAGCACCACTGCCACAAACACCTTCCGTGCCATCTTTCACACTTTTTTCCATCCACTGGCTAAGTGTAAAAATACCCAGGATGCCTTGGAGAGCCATATATTGGAAATGACATTGGGCAGGGTCCCTGAGTGACCATATGGAGGAATGCGCTGCCTCCCCCAATGTCAACTGGACTGAGGTGAGTGAGAAGTAACCTTCCACTGTGTTAAGCCACCAAAATCCTTGGTCTTCTTTGTAATAACCATTATCTTAATCCAACCACCCAGGGTTTCAATCCGAGTTCTCAGTCATAAACAATAGAAATCAACTCTGGCTAACTTTAGCTGAGAAGGAATCCAAGAAAGGGATGGTAGCTGTTCACAGACACTGAGAACAAGAGAAGCAGGACCAGGAGCCACGATGCTCAGAACAATGTCCAAATTCATAGTGTTCGGAACTGGAGCCTGAGCAGGGGGTGGGGAACTCCACTGGGTGCCAATACCTCATCTTGCCTGTTGACATTCCCAATGCTCATGGGCAGCTATAGGACCTTCTAGTGTGTGAGGCTATAGAACCTCCTGAGAAGGCTCATCCTGAGGAAGAAGTCTGGGTATGGCCAGCTTGACCAAGGAAGAAAACTGGGTTATGGGATGTTATGGGAAGAATTGGGATTCTGGGTATGATGGGGGAACAGTTCGTTCTTGATATGGGTCAGCCTTGGGGACTACTGTCAGGGTCCTGGGATCTTGAGTGCTGAAAGTAAACACTGAAAAGGGTATTTCACTCAAAACTTCACCCAAGACACTGAGTCCACATCACTGTTTTGGGACTCCTGTGGTGGGGGTAGCCTGAGATGGGGAGACCTCCCCCTGCTTTTCTGTAGACCACCATGAAGCTTCATACCACGAGACTCCAAACACATTGGCGGTGGTGCCCAGAGCGGTGTTCCCATGCAGCGTTCTGGAGAAAACTTGTTTGTGAGACACTAAGACTTCCTCTGAGAACTCTCGAAAATACGTGGATAGGGAAAGATTTACAGGAGCAGGGAAGGCCTGGGGTAGCAAGTGGGGACAAGAGACAATGGAAATTGACCTCTGAATGTCAGGGTGAGCTTCAGTGCTACCCACAGGCTGAGTCAAGGGCAAAGGAGCTGAGTGCCTTTTGTTTGGTGCTCCAAATCCTCTCTCCACATTTCCCATCCTGCTCCAGGCCCCAGGGACTGAGAGTTATGAAATAGAGAACCAAGCTCTTGTCTTTTGGCTTCTGGTGGAGTTCAGCCAATGAGAGGCACTTGGGGATCTGCCAAACTGACACCCCTGCCGGGGAGTAGCCATGACTGTGAGCTCCGCCACCTCCCCAACCCTCCAAGATCACGGTTCCTGCCACATGGCCTTCTGCAAACAGCCATCTGTCCCCATCCTGTGCTGCCATAGATCTAGAGAAGGTTCTGGCCACCGTCATTCCCAGCCCCATGTCAGATGGGAGTCCTACAACCTGCTCACACCTTTGTGAAGAGTCCCAGAATCAAACTATCTTTGAGTTCCCCAGTTTGAGTGCGCCATCTTTCTCCAGCTGGGACTCTGACTGATAGAAAGAAACTTGGATCCCACTGAGAGATCGTCTGCTTCATGATTTCGAGAGGCAATAGCATATTGAACTTTTAGTCATCCTTTCTTTTTCTTCTCTTTTCCAGACAAACACGCCTGCACCAGAATGTTGGTGGGGTTTTTGTAACATCTAGTGATCTTGTCTCAGTGCTCTTGTTACTCTGGGGCCCTGTCCAGTTGGCCTCACATCTGTCGCTGTTAGGAAAAATGTCATAAACCAGGCAGTTCCTACTAATGGCTGAGGGAAGATGTCATGGAAGCTACTCCAGGGGCTCAAGAATACTCAAAGCCAAGTTCTTAAAGGCACCAAAATGATGAGCTGGGCCGGGCTGACTGGTGATGGATTTGGGTTTGGAAGGGGCTTTATGTTGTACCTGGGGCTGCAGATGTCTGAACACCCACACAGAAGAGGGTCACTCATGTTTCTTCCATTGAGCGTTCCCCCCATCTCATATGACCCTCGTTTGACCCACTTGCAGATGGGGCCAAGTGGGAGCCGCGGGCCTCCACGGATGGCTACGCAAGTTGCCTCGCACAACGGCAGGGGACATCAAGTAGGTGGAACCAAGCAAGAAGCAGCCTTTCTAACATCGGCAGCATGCCACCGTCTCTGCAGTGTCCAAGTGGCTCAGGGAACCCAGGCTGAGCAGGGCAGGCGAGGGGTGGGGGGTGCAGCCTGGGACCACCCACCACCTCCCACCCCAGTCAAGAAGCGGTTCTGAATGTGCTTGCACATCCATGAGCTCACATTAGTCGGGCCTGTTTTTAGGACACAAATATGCCCACTTCTGGCTTAGGCCCCAGAATCTCCTTCCTCGCGAAAGCCACATCTCCCTCCGGCCACACCTCCAGCTCTGCCCGAGGGTCTGCTGGGAGTATTCCTCCCCCGGGAACGTCTTGAGCCTCCATGTGACTCTCTCGGGTGCCTGACTGGGGGTTACTACCTTCTAGAGACAGCATCCTCTAACGAGGCACTCCCGTGAAACTTGCGGGCCCTTATGAGTTCAGGCGCCACCCTAGAAAGGGGCCATCTGCTCCAGGTTAAAGCCGGAACATCCACCTGCTCAGGGATTTTTGCCCATCAGTTGTGTCAACTAAGCAAGGATGGGGGTTAGACCTTTCTCATCTGAAATCTGAAAGAAAGACAAACAAATCTGAAAGACAGAGCCCCACGCTGCCGGCTGACATCCCCCGAGGGCCTCCACGGACGGCAATGCAAGTTGCCTTGCACATCGGCAGGGGGCATCATTCCCCGCACGGTCACCCTGGCTTGGCATAGCTACTCTTATGACTGTTTCCTGGTAGAGAAGGAAGGGGCGCTGTGTCTATGCACCCATTTCAGTGGGACCTCAGCCAACTCCTGAGACACCAGACCAGAAAAGCTGTCAGAAGTACGAGGGTGGAAAATGTTCCCTTCTTCATTCTTGGAAAGGCTGGGACTCATTCCCTGGGGCACCTTTGCCACCCAGGGTCCTCTGATGTGGCCTTCCTCTGCATCTATCCCCACAGAGCGGCGTAGGTCCCAGTAAGGCCTCGGGATACCACTCCATAAATTCTCTTTTCATTGGAGGCCTAGCAGATAATAATTTAAAGAACTAGTCACTGCTTGCAATTAAGCCCAGAGAAAATAGATCAGGCCCATAATTTATGTCTGTGCAAGGTTGGGCTGGATTTGTAATTAATGTTTGCTCCCTTTAATGAAATACTCCAAAGGTCTGCACTTCTGTCATTCATGAAGGTAATTTTTCAATTGATTAGTAAAATAATACTTGAAAAGTAAATGCACCTGCTTCTTCCCCGAAATGTCTCAGTCAACCGGACACTGGTTGAGACACTAAAAAAATACCACTCCAACCCAGTGGAGACCGGGCTCCGCACCATCAACATGCAGAGTGCCCAAGAAGGAGGCCGAATGAAAAAGCAATTAGAGCTGCCACAGTGACCGGAATCCCTGGGTGACCAGGGGTTGCTGAGCAGCTGCGACCATCCTACCCAGCTCCTGCCTGCTTTGGGGGAGTCGGGCGGGAATGCGAGGTTGCTGAGGGGGCTGGAGACCCAAGCATCCTGATTTTCACAGCCCAGGACCACATGGAGGCATTGAGCCGGGCTGGGACGGCCTTGGGGAAGACGTATCAGAGGCCCAACAGTCAGAGACACTGTGGCCCACGGGGATGCGGGCTAGGCACAGAACAGATGCTGTTCCCGAATATCTTCATAGGCCCAGAGGACCCAGTTCCTGTTCGAGGCTTAAAATGGGAGCCAACATTTCTTAGGATCAAAGGTTTGATGGGGGGCCTTGTCTCTAAAACTGGAACTGAAAGTTATAAACAGGACTTTGCTTTATGTGCTATGGACAAAAAAATATAGGCAATTACATAATACAGTGTTCATTCGTAGAAGCAGGAAAGACTCTGGTATTGATCTGGGGGGATTAGTTTTTAGTCAAAAGTATTTAATAGCACAATATAAGATCCTTCCCCTCATGATAGATTTTCCCAGCACAGGCATAAAGAGAGCAATTTGGGCAAAACCATTCAAAGGCTGCATCTGGTTTTTTTGTTTGTTTGTTTTTCTTAAGTACGTTCTTCATCTCTGACACCTAAAGGACCTGACTATCAATGACCGAGCACCAACTATTAAAGCCCTCATGCCTTCCCTGACGCTCGTTTTCCCCTTCCAGGGGGTCGACGTTCGCCAGTGGCCTGGTCCAGAGGTTCTCCAATAGCACTGGGACGCCTTTTATGAAATCCTGCCTCTTTGGGAAGATCAGCTCTTTCTGTAAGCAATCAGTTAACGTTTTCATGTTGAGTGTTTGCCACAAATAGGGATGCCACCAGCAAGGAGAGGAGGGGCTGTTGGCGGGACAGGACTTTTACAGAAGGTCGGTTCATGAAGGACTGGCTAGCTCCAAGTGCTCTCGCACATGGAAGGGGGGCCCCTGGGCAGGACGCAGTCACATCACAGGGACCCCCAGGGACCCGTGTCCTACACTTCTTGGACAAAGTTGCTTGGATGGCGCCTTTCGGGGAAAGCGTTAATACTTAGGATCTCAGTTGCAATCGACAGAAATGGACTCGCTGATTTAAGCAGAAAATAAGAGTGGGAAGGTCACTCTCTGAAAGCCCCGAGGGGTCACCAGGAGGACCAGGGCTCTGGTTTGTCTGTCTCTCAAAAGGAGGAAAAGCAAAGATGGGCCACGAGGGCAGCACGTTGCAAGAAAAATGCAAGATGGGGTCTTGATTCGTGTACCTGGTCGTCTTACTGATCTTGATGTCACTTGGCCAGACCCTGCAGAGCTGGCCTTCCAGAGCCCGCCATCTGGGATGCTCTGTCCCTCAGTCCTGGCCGGTATAGGACAATTTGCCACATGGGGCTATTTGGATTTAAATTTAGATTACACACACACACACACACACACACACAAGTAAATAGAATAAAGATTTCAGTTTTTCAGGCACACCAGGCACATTTTAAAGGCTCCAAAGCGCTCATGGCTCACAGTGACTGTGCTGGAAGGCCCCCTTTTTAGATGTGGGGTGAAGTTTTCCTGCCCAGCACAGCTCTACATCCCCCACCGGACCCCCGGCCCTGCCCCAGGGCCCGACTGTCCCATTCAGCCCAGCAGCTTTGCCAGGCTCGCCAGCCACCAGGGCACTGTGACCCAGGGCGGGGCCCCTCCGTCTCCGCTCCGCCGGGGCCCTCCACCTCCTTTCACACACGAGACTGATCGCTATATGCGGCTCCTTTACTCCGCAGGAACAATGATGAGCGGCCCCGGGAAATGACTGGATCCCTTTCTCCAGCACCTCTTTTACGAGCTCCTTAATAGGTAGAAACGCTTGATTATTTCAAATGAATATAATTACGAAATCCTCTACTTAGAGTAATCTTCCTCCTTTGTGGGAGCAGACATCTCCTTTCTCTCGTTATCTCTACTCTGAGAGGCACTTCACTGCTTTGGAAAGTGAGAAATTCAATGGTCCTGACAGGACGGTCTCTCTCACACACCACCCACTGCCCCCCCCCCCGAGGGCCACAGCAACTTCAGAAGGGGCTCGTGGCTCCGATCAGGGTCCCCAGGGTCTTTGGGTGAGCACAGTGCGGCAAGAAGCCATGTCCTTAGAGGAGCCACGGGCCCCAGGGCTCCTCGGAGCATCCTCATCCACCTTTGGACCTCAGACGTGCAACCCGCCCTCCCCATCTGGGCAAAGACGTGCGGGGCCTCTGTCCCTGCTAGCCCCACTTGGGAATTCCCCTCCCTGCTCTGCACCTGGGGAGCAGGTTGGGGGGAAGCCATTGGGGAGCTATTGCTGACGACTTAGGGTGCCATTGCTGATGACTCCCATGGGGGTCCCCCCCTGTCCAGCTCCACAGCCCATGCCCCCCATGGACTCCCAGCATCAAACGTCCTTCATTATTATGGAGACAGCACAAGCTATGCAGCCAGACGGACTTGAGTTCAAATCTTGCCTCTCCCACTCCCTGGTGTGTGGTCTTTGGCAATGTAATCATCTTCTCCAGGCCTTAATTTCTCTACCTTTGCAAAGGAGATACTAACCACCATGCAGAGTGCAGCCCCCTTGTTCGTACAGTGGGACTCCACCTCCTGGTCTTAAGAGATTGGTCTAGAAATGGGCTTATGGCTCCTTTCCCCCAGATGTTTGCACATGGAACAAGGGTGTCCCGTGCAACTGTGAGATGTCCCCCTTGGTCTGCAGTCATGCTTTCTCCAGGCAGAGAAAGCTGGCCAGGAAGATGGAGCAAGAAAGAAGGCAGGACACCCAGAGAAGCCTGTTATCAGCCCACAAGGGCAAGGGCCTTGTTGGTTCTGTTCAGTTCTATTGACCCAGATCCTGGCAGGACGCCCAGCATGTAGTAAGCTCCCAGCAAATGCTGGTGGCCTTGTTGGAATAATGGAAGACAGAGAGTGTGAGCCCCAGGGTCCCTTGCCCTGAGGCTCAGACGTATTTCTGTCCTCCCATGTACTGGACTGTCCTACCCTTCTTGGATTCAGCTACTCTGGCCTTTTGCTGCTTCGACATCAGTTTCTGCCCCTGGCGACCCACAGAGCTGTGTGCACACTGCCCGCCCTTCCCTACCTCATACCAGCAAATGTGCACCAGGGCAGGGGGTGGGAGCGTCCACCCTCTACTTTCCCATCCTAAGGAAAACAAAAGCGATACAGGACTTGCCAGGGCCTTGCTGAGAATGGGTGGCACCCCAAGGAAGGCTCACATTGCACCAGCCTCCTGATGCATGCCCCTTTCTGTCCCCTTTCTCTGCTCATTCCAAAGGCGCTCACTCTCTGGATAGCAGCATTTTCTCTCCCAGCCAGAGCAACCTTCCTGTGGGGAAGACGTGGGCCCCGGGAAGACGCAAGCTCAGCTTCCATGTCCAAATGCGCCACTGAGCAGGAAAAGAGTTTACCCCCCATCCTTCCACATCCCCTCATCCCAGCAGCTACAGAACCTCTTCCTTCCTGATCCTACACACTAAGAGGGACACCTTCAAATCCAAGGACATACAACTGAAATGAAGCATGTTCAGGGGCACCTGGGTGGCTCATTCGGTTAAGTGTCCGACTCTTGATCTCAGCTCAGGTCTTGATATCAGCGTCGTGAGTTCAAGCCCCGCATGAGGCTCCATGCTGGGCGTGGAGCCTACTTTAAAAAAAAAATGAAGTATGTTCACCGAGCTGTGAGCAGAGAGAAGGCCTGGCTGATGGGTGGTCAAGTATCAACCATAGACAGCCAGGCATCCCCTTAACCTCATGCCTCCCTTCCAGACATCTGTGTGGACTCCTGTCTCCTCTTTCCCATCGGTACTGCCCCCCATTGTAGAACCGCAGGGTCCAAAGAGCATCCACTGATGACCTGTGTGTGGTTTGGGCCTCAGGACCAATTTTGCTTTAGGAATGAGGCAGTGTGATCTGGGGACAGATCTCGGTTCAGGTCTCAATTCTGGAAGTCTATCACCACTGGCTATTCAGCTACTAGTATTAACTGAGCTCCCCTGGTGAGCCCAGGAAACTGGCGGGCGTGTCTGTGAGGCAGAGACAAGTGAAGGGCCCCAGGCAGGCCCAGCGTCAGCATGACCTGAGGATCAGGGCGGGCTTCCTGGAGGAGTGGTCATGTAGCCAGACAAGAGATGTGGAGGGTTTGGATAGTCGTGGCTGAGGTGGGAGATGAGGGGAAAGTGCACCCCGGGCAAAAGAAACACCAGGAGCAAAGGAAAAAACGTCATCCTTCTTTGAGAGACGCTGAGTCCAGGAACAAAAATGGCTCAAGACCACAGTGTTTCTTGTCAGCCAGCTGGGCCCAGGAGAGCTAATGAATTCTCATTCATTGTTTGATTCATTCATTCGTTCATTCATTCATTCAGCACGTATATATTGAGCCTGGTAAAACCACACCCAAGACCATGGAGATAGAACTTGAAAACTGTGTTCAGAACCGTTTTGTTCTTGGTATAAGGTAAACAAATCACGGTCTCCACCCTCTACGGGGAAAGGAGGGAGACAAGAAACAAACGTAGAAACTAAAAGATCCAAACAGGACTTCATGTTGGAGTGTGCTGGAGGGAGGGCTCAAGTGGCCAGAGAAGGACCAAGACCTGAAATTTGAGAAGCAGTCCACCAGCCCAGAGCCGGTCGGGGAGAGAATATTCCAGACAGAAGGAAGAGCAAGTGCAAGCTGTGAGAAGCAGAACAGCAGACAGAAGGCCACGTGTCTAGAGCAGGGTGGCGTGGGGAGGGGAGCGTGGGAGTGGAGGGAGGGAGGCTGGCAGGGTGGGTCACAGGTCACAGACCTGTAGGTCATAGGCCAGACCAAGGGGCTGTGGGTTTTATCGTCTGCTTCTGCCCTGACGCCATAACACACGGTTAATAAAAGTTATGTGAGCACACGCTTCCTCCTAGAAGAAGAATCTGCAAGCAAACAGGGGTCACCACCTGGTTTTGTCCAGCCCGCAGGCTAGGAATGCTTTTCCATTTTTAATGATGCTTATATGAGCGCCTCCATCGCATCGTTGATTTTACCTCTTGACTTGCAAAGCCTACAAGAATGACTATCTGGCTCTTTCCAGAAAAGTTTGTGGCTCCCTGGCCTAGGATGACACCAGATAAAGCAGTTGGGCTCTAGGAACAGGCAAATCTGTTTATCATCGCAAGAGGGGAGGAATGTTCTCTTTCAGGAGGAAAAGGATAAAAGAACCCAACACTATTTGGTTAAGAAAAGACACGCTCGGGCGCCTGGGTGGCTCAGTTGGTTGGGCGACTGCCTTCGGCTCAGGTCATGATCCTGGAGTCCCGGGATCGGGTCCCGCATCGGGCTCCCTGCTCGGCAGGGAGCCTGCTTCTCTCTCTGACCCTCCCCCCTCTCATGTGCTCTCTCTCTCTCTCTCATTCTCTCTGTCTCAAATAAATAAATAAAATCTTTAAAAAAAAAAAAAGAAAAGACAGGCTCGTCAACTTTCCCATGCGTATTATGGGTGCAGGGAAGAATCCAGGCCCCTGCCCACCTCATCCCACGTCTCCCCACCACTTGGCCCTCCCAGCCCCTGGCTCCCAGAAATCCAATTTCCTAGTTTATAGCTGTGCTTATTAAAAGCATGACTGCAGAGGCTGTTTACCCCGAGATCTATTTTTGTCATAACTGTTTGTAATGGTTAAGCCTCAACAACGTAAACACTCCATACAAAATAATGCCTCTTCAATAAACTGAAATATTAACCAATCATATGTAATGGTTCATGCCTAACAAATGCCCAGCTCGGGGTCCTCAGGGCATCGTAGAAATTGAAAATCGTATTGATGGACTGGCCAGCCTTCAAATTACACTGTGTGGGGATGAAAAAGCATAGGAAAAGTTCTCATTATGGCTCCCTGACATTAATTTGAGCATTTTTATATGTGTGTCCTATTAAGCGCTTTAAGTGCTTTTTGATAATTGTGCTTTGTAGTTTTTACAGCACTTCAGTCTATTCCCAGTTCAATTTCCTCTTTTATCCGATGTTTGAAATATTGATTTCTGACAGATAAAAGCAAACCTTATAATCTCAGCAGCGAGTAATAAGTGAGTGGGACGAGGCTTCAGAATGCATCGGGGAATGGTCATATTTGAAACAGTCTTTGTTTTATTACATTTCGTCAACAGAATTTACTTACTGCTTGCTGATATTTATGTAAAAAGCCCGGCCGCCGAGAGGGCCGCGATATTGCCAATTTCAGCTCTACTTTTTGCATTTAGGAAGATAAAAGAAGCCTCTCCCTTGGAGCCCGATGATTGCAACGGCTTAAACTGCTGTCAGCCAGGCGCAAGTAACTGTGATTTATCTTCTTCAGATTGTGCCGTGTCGTGGCTGCAAACTTTTCCTTGGGTTTTGCATTAAGAGGCTGACAGGCGGTCAGGATGCGGAGAGCCTCCCCTCCCGGGCTCGCCGGGGGCCCCCCGATGGACACCCTCACCCCGGGAGGGGAGCCGGCAACTCTTGCTGAAGCTGGACGTGACCTCGGCCATCCCACCCCGCAGCTCGCGGACCTCTGAGGGCCTCAAGAGGACTCCGAGAGCTGCACAAAATCCCGCCCTCCCCTGACTTTAGGGATTCTCTTAGCCATTCATTCTGCTCCACGATTATTCCTGGAGTCTGGCGCAGGTTGCTGGACGCACAAGATGAGCTCAGAGGGTAAATGCCTTATTCTTAGGATGCTCCCATTTGCCAGTAGCTGTTCTCAACAACTTGGGGGGGGGGTGGTTTTGCCCACCCCCTGTCCTGGGACATTTTTGGTTGTCACGTCTGCGGAGAGGGTGCTACAGGCATCTCATGGCTGGAGGCCAGGGATGCTGCTAAACATCCTCTGGTGCCCAGGACAGTCTCCCACAGCAAAGAATTATCGGCCCCAAATGTCAATAGAGCTGATGGTGAGAAACCCCCAATCTCGCGGAAGGAGATAATGGCCTGTAAATGGACAAGAAAATAGCAGGCAGTAATAAAGGCAATCAGAAAATAAAACAGGGCAATAAGATAGAGACCAGGCGACATTTACTCCGAGGCCGAAAGAAGGACAAGGATCTGGCCCCGAGAAAAATCCGGGAACAGGTGTCACACACGGGTGGAGAGAAGAACGGCTGGTGCCAAGACAGGACAGCAGGGTAGGGCTTGGCCGGCCAGCATTGCAGAAAGAAGGCCAGGGTGGCTACAGCTGGGGACCTGACCGGGCATGCACCAAGGAGCCAATGAAGAGGGAAGGGGCCTCAGGCGGAGCGCAGGGACGTGTCTTTGAGGCGGTGTTGACAGAACTTTGAAATTGAATGCAGTAGAAAGGGAGAGGGAGGATTCCAGAATGATGAGAAAGTCTTGCTCAGCTATCGAGTTATTTTGATATGGATTTAGAAATATTACTTAGAGTGAAGATGAATTATGTAAGTCAAGAAAGCAGAAAGCATTAAGTAAATCAACACTAAGGTGACACATACATATAATAACAGTGTGGAAGCAGCACCTGAATGAGTTTCGCTTGGGATGAGGAAGCAGAGACCAGAAGAGTCTTACCCAAAGCCTCATGGCTTGCAAAGAGCAGAGCTGCCCCACAATCACATTCAGGGACCTTCTGGTTTTCCCGTAGTATGGGGTTTAAGGACATGAAATCTGAAACCAAGGCCTGTTTCTCCCTAGAACTTTGGGAGTCACTTGTAATGAAGGAAAGACCGTTCAAGGATCCAGCCAACCTCCCCAAACACTACAATTGACTGCAGTCTCTCCTGGGCTTCCTGGCCACCCACCCCGGTGCCTGAAACCCTCCTATGTGCCAGGGACCCTCTGCTCGACAGCAGAGAGCTCCGCTCTGCATTGGCGTCCTCTGGGAACCGGGTGGTTGGAGCAGCCAGCATCTGGAACAATACCGGTCACTGTGGCAGAGGAAAATGGGTTTCTGCCCAGGTGTTGTATCTGCTCCCATGTTATTGGCCAAAGGAAGTCACATGACCACACCCGAGTTCAGGAGGATGCGGAGGAGAAACCACCTATCTGAGATCAGCCCTATTGACCATGATGGGCACAGCATTCCAGGGCAGGAGGAGTGGACTGGGGGGCTTGGGTCAGGGACCAGAGGCCCCTGGCTCTTGCATGAGCCCTGAGACCTCTCACGGGCCAGGCTGCAGGGCCAGGGGCTCAACCTAGAGATCTGGAGGCAACAGCCAGGCCACAGCCATGCAGCGTTTAAATCTTTACAAACCAGATGTCAATATTTTTAAATGGGGAGATTTTGCATTAAAATCCCAGTTTCTCTTTAAAAGAATTCCGAAGGATGAGCCACCCTGGGTTGATGTTGCTGCACGGCGGCCGTCAACTGTTGCTGGAAGCAGCTGGCCCCGAACACGGGCCATACCTGCTCACGTGGTGCAGCCCTGTCTCTGTGTTCAGTACTTTGTGTCACCCGCCCAGCTCTTCGGCTTTCGAGTTTGCAACCCCTGGTCGAATCTGTTGTACAGAGAGGGAAACTGAGGCTTGGAGCAAGAAAACAACCTGCCCAAATTCAGATTAACAGCAGACTCAAAACCAAAGCCATCCCAACCCGTGGCTTCACAAGCTGCTAGAAAAGAAAGGACTTATGACAAAATTGGAGTGGGGCATGGTGGAGAGGGGTGGTAGTGTGGGCGAGGCGGGGTGGGCTGGACCATGCAGACCTGTCCAGCAATTCTGCCACCTGGGCATGCACATCTGACCCATCCCCCAGGTCCCCAGCATGCCTATGGCCATGCGGAGCAGAGCACACCTCCCCACCCCAACCCCCCAATGAGACAGTGACAGCGCAACCCCTAACCTCTTCAGAGAATTGCCTGTAAACTGGAACCAGATATGCTTAGAATTTCAAAGGGGGATCGTTAGCATTTTCCATACTGGCTTGGTCATTTACAATTCACTAAGAGAATTAACTTTGAGACTGGGTTCTTCTGATAATCCACCAAAAATGAAACAACAGGCAAGGGGACAGAGCATGGGGAGGAGAGCGTGGCCCTGGGCAACCCGGCTCCTATAAAAGTCCAGATATTCCTGCATCTGCACACCTGCCTTGTTGAGGGTGGGGGAGGATCTCCCTGACTTCCAGGTGCCATAGAGAGGGCAACAGGCTGATGGAGGCCGTGTGATGTCTCCAAGTTCATACTAGTGTGGCACTTGGACAGTTGGTGCCCAGGCAGAGTGGCGGGTTTAGCATAGCTGACCAGAACCGCCAAGGCCCTCACACACTCTATATCAAAGACAGTACAACCCTACCATACAATGGGGACCACTGGGTAGGATTAGGACGAAGAAATCAGACCCTAGGCCCTAAGACAGCACCACTGGTTGGTACCCAGAGAAAGAAAGTTCCAGGCTTACAAAAGGACAGCCCCTCCTGTTCTCCTGGGGCCCTCTCAAACGGGCTCTTGGAAAGTTTGCTAATGTATCATCTCAAAGCACACGAGTTTCACAGGACCTCATCCCCACTGCCTGAGGTTCTAGCAGCCTCCGCCACCCTGCTGACCCCAAGGCATGTTAGATTTAACCATGTATAAAAGAAAGTTCATAGCATCGATATGTTAACGGGTGAGTGCTTGCTCCCTTCTTTCCAGCGAAGCAGTTGTCATGCTAAAGTCTTATTTTTAAAGTCTGAAGCTGTAGTCTAATATTTTTTACCTTTGCAGTTATGTAATGTTTTCTACAGTTACTTGTACTTAATGCGAGGGACCAAGATTTCTTTTTTAAGGTAACTGTAGGAAACTTCTTTTTCATTTTTTTCAAAGATTTATTTATTTATTTTAGAGAGAAAGAGAGAGAGCACAAGTGGGGGAAGGGGCAGAGGGAGAGAATCCTTAAGCAAACTCCACGCTGAGCGTGGAGCCCGACACAGGGCTCGATCTCACAACCTTGAGATCATGACCTGAGCCGAAATCCAGAGTCAGATGCTTAACCGACTGAGCCACCCAGGCACGCCTAGGAAACTTCTTTTTTTAAGGTATACATAAAAAAGGGAAGTTTAAAAGAAAAGCAAACTGGGCGCCTGGGTGGCTCAGTCGTTAAGCGTCTGCCTTTGCCTCAGGTCATGGTCCCAGAGTCCTGGGATCGAGTCCCACATCGGGCTCCTTGCTCCGCAGGAAGCCTGCTTCTCCCTCTCCCACTCCCCCTGCTTGTGTTCCCTCTCTGGCTGTGTCTCTCTCTGTCAAATAAATAAATAAAATCTTTAAAAAAAAAAAAAGAAAAGAAAAGCAAACTTAAAGAATAATATTAAGTGAATATTAGTACAGGAATATGTGGCCAAAACATGGCCATACCACCCAAATGAATGCCCTTAGCCAGAGCTAATCTCTACTGTGGGGATTCCCGAATCTCTAATGTGCAGGACCCTTGAGTCTCTTGAGGACTGGTATTCTGCCTTCCTCCTTGTTGTATCCTTAGCACATGTTACATTTGAAAAATTGTGTTAGTAAAGGAATGGATGGAGCAGAGGTCTGAGTAATGACTTGGCGTAAGGGAAGAGAGAGTTTGAGCCATACCAAGAATGCTGAGGCCTTGATATGCATACTATCACTGTGGGATATCAAGACCATGGTAGACATTACTAATCAATCACACCTTTCATTTCCCCTGAACCAGAATGCAGCATCAGAATCCTTCTTAACACTACACTCCAGGCATCTAATCAGAATTAACACACAAGATGAACTCTGTCATTCTGGGACCGGATGACCTTTTGAGGTTCATTCCAGCCCCCCAAATTGCAAGGTAGTCTGAGACACTTGGCCAGCAAAGCTTGTAATGTTATTCCTCAAATCACCAGGCTGGCAAAACAGCTGCCTCTGAATTTAGGCCAAAAGTCTCCAAATTGTCTGGTGGTAGGTATTCTGTTTTCCTAAGGAGTAAGGCATTGCCACAAGTCTCGGAGTCCCCGTTTGGTGAAAAGCCTGGAGCAGGTGGTCTGAAGGCCTCTTGGCTGTGACATTCTCAGGAGGTGGCGACTCTCCAGAGCGATTTACAACCTCTGGGCCCAGCATACACTTGTCACCTGCCAGGCCTCAAGGTTCAGACCCTGGAGAGGGGGCAGGAGCTGGAGCTGTCCCCAGTGTGGCCAAAACCCTTCTCCAAGTCCTCCATGGTGACAAGAGAGAGGGAGCCCCTGATATCACCCAAACCTCGGAACACCCACAGCAGGACTCCCTCTGCGGCCCCCCTGACAGGTGACTGTGCAGAGCCTGCTGGCATCCCTCCAGTGCTGGTCACCACCTCCTCATCCCCCACAGTTCCAACTGCTGGAAGTTTCTTTATTCTTACGCAGTCATTAAGAACATGTCCATGGGGCATCTTTAGCAACCTGGAAGAAAGACTTGCAAAATAGTGTTAAATTTTAAAAAAGCAAGATGTCAGTCAGTCAGACAAATACCGTATGATTTCACTCATTTGTGGAATTAAAGAAACAAAACAAACGATCAAAAGAAAAAAAGAGACAACAACAACAACAAAAAAAACCAGACTCTTAACTCTAGAGAACAAACTGATGGTTGCTGGAAGGGTGCAGGGTGGGGGGACGGGGGAAAGAGGTGATGGGGATGAAGGAGGGCACTTGTCATGAGCACAGGGTGATGTATAGAACTGTTGAGTCACTATATTGTACACCGGAAACTAATATAACTCTGTATGTTAGCTATACTGGAATTTAAAAAATAAATTTAGAAAATGTTTAAAAAGCAAGATATCGCATGTATGTCATTATGGGTTTCCCCCCCAGCTTCACGGAGGTATAACTGACAAATAAAATTGTGTGTATTTAAGGTGTACAACATGGTGATGTGATACGTGTATACATTGTGAAATGATGAGCACGATCAAGTCAATTATGTATGTCGCTGTGCTCACACAGAAGTTTAAAATGCACTACAAAGGGAGAAAGTGTGGGCAGAATTCAATTTAAAATATTACCCATCGTTGAATTCCAATAGTAAGGCGAGAGGTGAATATGTCTGTTTCTCCTTTTCCAAGTTTTCTCTAATGTCACATCACTTTTGCAATAGCTGTAGGGGATTCCTGGGGGGTTTCTGCCAATTTGTCAGCCATGCCCCCTCCTTCTGGTAAAGGCATCACGGTTTTCCCTTCAAATCCACCTGTGCCCATTCTCACTCCATGTAGTTTGGTGGGGCTAAGCCAATTCCCTCTAGTCCCATGGGTGGGCACCTGCCCCGTGAGCTCCATTCCCCCAGCCCCAGGGATTGCTTTACGGGTAAATTCACTTCTGGGATTTCTGGGAGCCATTAGGGAAGAAAAGAAGGTTGAGGGGAAACACATCCAGGGTTACCAAAAAGCCATTTTATCACTTCAAGAGGAGAACCTGCCCAAAACTGAAGCTGGAATAAAGGAAAACAGAGAAGAGAAATGAAGGGACTGAGGGAAAGAGAGAGACTATGAATACTGTTGAGCACTTGTATCCAGCCATTCCTCAAGTCCATGTTCCCCTATAAACTCCCTTTACTTCTTAAGTCAACTTGAGTTGCAAACCTGTCAGTTGCAACTCTAAGAGTCTGGACTAGCTCAGAGGGAAAAATATTTAAAACAAAGCAGCATGTTCTGCACCCTCCCTGTAGGTCCTAGTCTGGGGTTCTGGGAAGAAAGGTACCCTCTTCTCCTTTTATTTTATTTGTTTGTTTGTTTGTTTATAGAGAGGGAGAGAGAGAAAGCAGGAGGGGGGGGCAAAGGGAGAGGGAGAGAGAGAATCTTAAGCACGTTCCATGTGCTGCATGGAGTCTGATGTGGGGCTTGATCCCACAACCCTGAGATAATGACCTGAGCCAAAATCAAGAGTCCGACATGTAATTGACTGAGCCCCCCACCCAGGCGCCCCCTCTACTTCTTTTAGACATTCGAGAGTAACTTTCAGCTGGCTGCCTTCCCCTGCCACATGCATTCACGTGCACACACACACACACGCACACACACAGAGTCCTCTCCAAGTTAAAGTCCATGGCTCCCGCAACCGTGGACCGAGCCCCTTCCTCATTCTCTCCACCCTCGGCATCATTGTTTTCAGGAAGTGTGTACTCACGCCTCCCGGACATAACGCCCTCGGTATACAGTGAACCTACAGCGGCTGGGGCATGAACAGATCACCCAGGAAAAGCAGACTGCAGCCCTTTGCATTCAATATGGCCACATATAAAAAAGTGCAAGGGATCAGATGAAGAGAACTTAGGAAGAAGGTCAGTGGCAGGAGCATTGAAGTCAAGGTCAGCAACACCACCCAATCAGAGCAGCCAGTCGGTTAGACGGTTAGATGCAACTTTGAATTCTATCCCCCCCCTTTAGAACGGGGGTCACTAACTGGCATCCTGCTCATTGCACCCAACCCACACATGGATCTCATTTGGCCCACACGGTGGTTTTAAATTATTTGAACTGGAGCATGTCCCATAAGAATCCAAATTTTCTCAGTCTCTTGACAAAGAGCTGGCACCCCTGGACCCACATCCCACCAGGGAACGGTTGGCGCAAGATGTCGCTGCTCCTTTAAATGGGGCACATGCACCTGTTTCTATCCTGACCACCCGGTTAGCTCCCAAAACCCACCACTGCTACCATTTGTCCTCATGCTTGCGCTGTAGAGTTTTTTTGTTTGGTTGGTTTGTTTTGGTTGGTTTTTTTAATGGAAATAAAGATTCCTCCCTACCCCTGCCTATCAGAAGGGAAAATAGAGATCCGTGTGGTTGCATGATTTTTCTCACATTTGTCCTGTTTCGCTCACTCACATTACCTCTCTGATCTCTAAAGCTATTGGGACAAATTTTATAAATTCCAAATATTTTCTGAGTTGATATGCCGTTAGTAATCACAGGTGCACCTCAGTCAGATAAAATATTGAAATAATTCTGTACCGCTTTGTCCACTATCACTGCCCTGTGCCCTTGAGTCCCCCCACAGACGCCCTACCACTGTGTCTGCACTTCCTGGCCCCCCAACTATGCAGGCCAGGGGGTCACTCACACACACACACACACACACACACACACGCAACCAGTTGTCAATACTTTGCATTTCACCCCCTGAAACATTCAGTAGCTATCTTACGTTGGGATCCTCCCGAAGCAGACCCTAAGACAAAGGACCCTGAGACAAAGATTCTGCTGCAGGTCATGTATTTTGGATATAATCTTAGAAAGCAAGCATAAGAGAGCGAGGAAGGCAATTCACGGCATGTTAATAAGCAGGTGACCACTGGCCACGCACGCTCCTGGGGACGCCCGGGGGACTGCATGGAGCATACCTCACAGCTGTTCCACCTGAGAGCCGAGGAAGCTGAGAAGTTACCCCCACTTGTCATCGGGAGAGGGCTGTTCCCGGGGTGGTGACTCTTCGGCACTTCTGGTCTGCCCTGTACTCAGCTGAGAAAGTCTGCAGGCAGAGAGGCACATGAGCAGGAAGCTGGTGGCGTGCACTGAGCAATCCACTGCAGGGGTGGGCAGTGCTGACAGAGTCTGCTGCCACAGTGAAAAATCAGTGCTTGGCATGGCGAAATTCTTTACCAGGTGGTAGGGTATCCCCAGTCCCAGAGGTCTACCAAAAGGCTATGTTTTCTCTGGATGGTTTGTTTGGGGATTCTATGACTCTCTGGCTCCTGGCTTGCCTACTCACAAAGCAATTTCAGCATTTTCCTGGCCAAAAAAAAAAAAAAAAGAAAAAAGAATGGGAGAAACTTCAACATTCTAAGCAAATTTGGCTCAACAAAGATACCATCGACTCATTGCCTGCCTCCTGTTAATCTCACCATTTTCAAATTCTCCTTCACAATTACTGCAATCAAGTTATTATCAATCACACTATCAATTGCTTGCCCCGCTCTAGGATGTAGGTTAAATATTCTTGTGTTGGTGGGATGTTGCATCCTAGATTTTCATTGAAATCTAATGACTTTCATCTTCAAAGAAACCGTTTGGAGCTAGCACTTCATCCCCACCCCTGCTGGTTTAATTACATCACTTCATACATTTTGCATTTTGAAGATAAACATCCTGTTCAGTATTTATCCCAGTGAGATGATTTTCAAGGAGTCATGTTACTAGAGTGCCCACTCCCGTGAGAGGGTGGCTCATCACACTGAGCTCAGGAACTTGTACCTGGCTCCCGGAGGGATGCAGCCAGGATGCCTCAGCATCTGCTTGCCTGTGCGTCGACTGGGCATGTGCTCCCACCAGCTATGGAGAGATGTCCTGGTGACCAGCACTGGACATGACATCAAGCTATAAGAAGGCCCTTCTGAAAACTGGACTATTTGGCATTTTCCAAAGCATTTTCATATGTTTAAGGCTTGCCCAATTTCCCCACCATTTATTGACATTCATTTCACAAGTATCTGTACAATATCTGTCATGTGCCAGTCACTGGGGCATCGCAGCCAACTTTCTACAGAGATCCTTGACAGCACCCTGCCTGCATGAGTTTCCCAGTCCAGAGGGAGAGGCAGACCACAAACACTCAAATACAAACAAAACAATCACAGATTCAGATCAGAGCCACGAAAGGGCAAAAAGGGAAGCTTGGGGTGGAGCACCACAGACAGGAACGTGTTGAAGGCGAGATGGAAAGAGAAGGCATGCCAGTTAGGTCTCCCGAGAAGCAAGTGTCTAGACAGGAGCAGGTGTGTGGGAGGTTTACCGGGCAAATTTCCTGTGAGGGAGAAAGGAGGAAGGAGCAGGAGGCGGAGGGGAGGACCTTCAGACTGTGCTGTGGGTCTGACTCTGGGAAAGCAGAGCGAGAAGGAGGCAATGCATCTGAGGTGTCTCAGCCTGCAGAGTTCTGACAAAGTCTCACTCAGGTTGATGGGCAGGACCCGAGCAAAGCAGCAGGAACATCAGGCGGAAATGGTTCATCTCTTCGACAACCCCCTCCCCACTATTCATCCTCTCCTTCCTCCTCTCCTTTCAAAATTCCCTCCATCCTCAGCTGGTCTTAAACCCTTACTTAGTGGTGTGATCTTACCTGCCACCACTGAGGAGTCTAAGTCCTTGGGAATCCTTCACATCTCATGCAGGGCTTACTGTATGTGTCCACTCACACTTACTGTGGGGCAGGGAGTATTAAACAGGCTCTGAAGTGGGTCACCTGGGTCCGCACACATTCTTCTTTGTCTCCACAATGCAACAGCTGCCCTAAACCTTCCTGGTGATAGGGTCAATTAGCCCTGCTGGTTCCTGGACACAAGGTGTCCAAAGCATCCTTTTGGTAGCGGCAGCTTATAAGTCAACGGAACTCTTGCTGTGCCCTCATGAGAGTATAATCCTTTGGGAAATAGAAAATTTGATCTTAGCAAAGCCCAGAGTTGGGAGGATGGGAAGCATAAAGTCCCCTAATGGGTCATTGGGAGTAATGGTAAGTGGAGTCTACTCCTGCTTCCATCCCTTGGTTCCCGGGTCATGTGTTTTTCCTACCAGGGACCCAGTGCCATATAGAGATCTCTGTCATAGTACATATACTGCATTCTGAAGGATGGCACCTGATCCTTGCCTCCAAGCTGGCACTCAGATGTGCATTTAGATGGCCATTCTAACAATCTATAAGGCAGCTATTTCTGGATTGTATGGTATATGATACAACCAGTAGATCCTATGGTCATGAGCATAATCTCACCCCTCCTTTACTATGAAGTGGGTCCTCTGGACAGATGCTGCATTATGTGGGATTCCATATCTGTTCCATGTCTGTGGATCAGTCCTTCCTTAAGCCCCTGGATAGTTTTGCTGCCTGAGGCTCTGCAGGCAGAAAAGGCAGACTCATTTCTGGAATAGGTATTCTTATAATGTGAACCTCATCTTTCCAGGCTAGAAGGGGCCCAATGTAGTCAACTTGCTACCAAGTGGCCCATTGGGCTCTTTGAGGAATAGGGCCATATCAAGGGACTCAGCATTCCTCTATGGTGCTGGCAAGTCAGACATTCAGTGACAGCTGACAGTAGTCACTAAGTTGGCCTCCCTAAGTGAGAGTCCATGATGTTGGCCCTTGCTAACCTTCATCTCTACCATTTTGGCCTCTCTGTGCATTTATTCGTCCAGAGTGCCAGTTCTGGGGTGGCCAATGATGAAGGGTGGTTAAAGTCAACTGGCTAAACCACTTTGTCTCCTTGGTTGTTCAGTGCCTCTTCTGTGGTGGATAGCTTCTGCTGGGAGTTAATGTGCAAAAATCTTCAGAGTTCACACCCACTCACATATGCCCATCCACATGCCTCCACCCCAGACATCCTTGTTTCAAGGTCCTACAGGCCTTTTCCTTCCAGAACCCTGACCAATCATCCAGGCCATTGGCCTCTGCCCAGGAATCTTTATATATTCTCAAAGCAGGCCACCTCTCCCTTTGATGGATAATTTTGCTGGGTATAGAATTCTAAGTTGATTTTTTTTTCTCCTTTTGATCATTTAAATATGCTGTTGCTCCACGGTGTTCCCATTTGTAATATTTTCAACAAGAAATGTGCTCTCATCCTTATCTTCATCTGTGTATAACATGCCCCCCCCCCCCCACTGGTTGCTTTTGAGATTTTCTTTTTATAACTGACTTTGAGTAGTTTGATTCTGATGTGCCTTTGTGTGCGTTTCTTAATATCTCCCATGCTTCCATCTTATTGAGTTTCTCAGATTTATAGATTTATGCTTTTTAAACCATAATTTGGAAAATACTTTAGCCATTATTTCTTCAAAAAAAATTTTGTCATCTCTCTCCTCTGAGGACACTGCATATATTAGGCCACATGAAGTTGTGCCATAGCTTACTGATATTCTGTTCCTTTTGTTGTTCTTGTCTTTCTCCTTTGAGCTTCAGTTTAGATAGTTTCTATTGCTATGTCTCTCATCTTTTTTTTTTCCTGCAATGTATAATCTGTCATTACCTTATCTGTTGTATCTTTCATCTCACACATTGTAGTGTGAGATCTAGGAGTTTAATTTGGGTCTTTTTTTATATTTTCCATATTACTATGTAACTTTTTCAATATATGGAATATGGTTATATTAACTATGTTAATGTCCTTGTCTGCTAATTTTAACTTCTGTGTCAGTTCAAATCAATTTCTTTTGATTGATTAATCTCCTCACTTGGGGGATTCTTTCCATGCCTTTTTTGTTGTTGTTGTTGTTGGCATACCCATAGTCTTTGATTAGATAGCCAACATTATGAATTTTATGTTATTGTATGCTGAATATTTTCATGTTCCTAAAAAAATATTTTTGAGTTTTGTTTGGGATAGAGTTAAGTTACTTGGAAACAGTTTGATCCTTTTGTGTCTTGCTTTTAAGATTTGATAGGCAGGGTCAGAGCAATGCATGGTCTAGGGCTGATTATTTCACACTACTAAGTCAAGACTTTTCTATGTATTCTACCCAATGTCCCATGAATCTTGAGATTTTCCATTCTGACTAGTGGAAGTAGGCACTATCCTAGCCCTGTTTGAGTATGGAGTGGATTCCCTATAATTCTGCAGATGGTTCCATCCCCTGCCTTGGGGAGTTTCATCACACATATGTGCTAATCTGTTCTGTGCGGAATACTTGAGGGGTCCATTTCAGATCTCTGGAGTTCTCCCTTTGTGCAGCTCTCTCCTCTCCAGTAGTTGATCCTGCAAACCCCAGCTGCCTTTGTCTCCACATATTCTCAACTTTGTCATCTCAACTTAGGGGTCTACCCAACTTCCCCCTTCCTGTGCAATGGCTGGACACTATCCACAAGGCTCACCTCATTTGATTCCCATTTCTCAGGGTTTGCTCTTCTTTGTTGCCTGAAGTCCAGTGTCTTGAAATCACTGTTCATATATTTTGTCCATTTTTCATTGTTTCAGGCGCAAGAGCAAATCTGAGACTACTCCATCTCATTTTAACCATAATTTGGAAAATATTTGCAAGTAGTAAATCAAGACTACTCCATCTTGGCTGGAAGCAGGTGTTCTCTATAGACCTGTTCCTTTATATTGGCCTTCTTCTACTTGTAAATGTTAAGCAGCAGCTTTATTGGTTGCCTGTTTTGCCTCTAAGGACATCATGCTCTGTTATTCATTTTCATACTTTCCTGCAGACCAAGCCACCATGGCTTCCCTTCTGACCTTGCCAATCATCATGATAATTGCAGGGCCTGAGCTTCTGATACTTCAGAAACCCACCACTCCCATGGCTGTTAGTGAGCCTAGTTCTGCAGCCACATCTCCTGCCAGTAGCCTTGGTCTGCAGAGGAGAACCTTCACAGAGTTTCTTACTGATGCTAACGTCCCTCTTTCTCTTTCTTGGTAGTGCATTCCTGATGTCATGGTGAAAGGTGTGTCCTCTGGACCCCCAGTGCAACATAATTCTCTGGTGAGTATTCTTCTGGCCTTATATACATGTTCATTTCCCTAAGCCTTTTCCTTTCTCTGCTTTTTGCCAGAGCAACTCAGTATTTCTACTTCACCTCAGCATGGGCCATTCCTTTCCCCAGGTTTCTAAAAGCCTCCTTAGCAGTGAGTTTGCCCCACCTCCCAGGGCCTTTGCCAGAGCATTAAATCCTATGTCCCAAGAAAATGCCCCCAATTCAATGAATTCTTGCTTACTCAGTCTTATATTCTGGTCCCCTTGATCCAACACTCCAGAAATCCTATCCCGGGGGTACCCTCCAAACTCCTGCCAGTAAATGCTTGCTAATTCATGCAGCTCCTTCAGAATGCAATCTTTTCCCTCTCTTATCAGGCCCAGCATGTCTCCAGCAGGCTTTTATTGGGATGATGTTAATATATTCATACAGAAATTGAAGTATATCATACATAACAGAGGTGCACAAATCCTGAATGTCTGAATGTACAGATGGATTGATTTTCATGAAGTGAATACACACAGCCAAACAACACCTAGATCAAGAAATAGAACATGACCAGCTCTCCAGGATCCCCTTTCTGGAACTTTCCAGTCACTGCCAGCCTCCCAAAGACAAGCACAGGCCTGAGTTCTACACCATGGTTTTCGACATGGTACAAGTAGAATCATGCAGTATGTCTTCCCCATGTCTGGCTTCTTTGGCTCAACACTAGGTGAGTTTCATCCATGTTGTTAAGTGAAGTTGTAGTTTACTCATTCTCAATGCTGCGTAGTATTCCACAGTATAATTATATCACAAGGCTGTTATCTCTTTTACTGTTGATGGACATTGGTTTCTTTCCAGTTTGGAGCTATTACAAATAGCACTGCCATGAACATTCTTGTACATGTCTTTTCTTGAACATATGAGCACATTTCTGCTCTGTGTCAACCCAGGAGTAGAATTCCCAGGTCATGGGGAAAATGTATGTACATCAACTATCAACTATACTGTTGAAACAAGCTAGTGAATGGGACTTTTCTCCCTGACTAAAGCCCAGGAGCTGAGCTATCATATAATAGGTGATAAGTGCCCCCATATTTTATAGAAGAGCAGCAGGACACACCTTCTCAGACTATTTAAAGGTGGGCTTAATAGGTCCTGTGAGCATCATCACTAAGTCCAGTCTATATGAGGAGAAGAGTAATCATTTGAGAGGATCATGCAGAAGTAAGATAATCATCAGCTTTGACTCATGAGGAGGGATGGGACATGGAAGGTCCTCCAGCCACTGAGCCAGGGGAGTCTGCTCAAGAGATTGGATGTAGGGGCCAGCCTGACACACTTGGCTGGCGGCTGACTGAGCCATGGAGTTTGGGAGTCCCACATTAACCCCCTACTAACCCCATCCTGGGAGTATGTACCTGGGATTTTAAGCACACATGTTATAGGCTGGGCCCCCCAGAAGCAGTTTGAGAAATGATCCCAGGAAGCACTGGAGCAGAGTAGGGAAATGAGAAAGGGATGGGAAGGCAACCGATACAGATGCATTAATGAGCAGGTTACAGATGTGGGCACCCAGCCCAATGCCACTGAGGACCAGGTCACATTCACATCTTTTCCCACCTGAGGGCAAGGAAGCTAGGGGATTTATCTCCTATTTGCCTCTGGTTGAGGTCTGCCCGCAGGGGTGTGGATTCCCCTGGCACCCTAAGCCACACTACCAGCATCAGACAAAGCCCCCAGCCAAAGGTGCTGGTCCATAGCCACAGAGAGGTTACAGCAAAGCTACGTATATTCTTGCAACAGCATAAATGTACCCAGAAGCTCAGGCCTGCTGCTAACCCCAAGAAACTCTGGAGGTGGGGGGCAGTGTGGGGCAGCCCTCAATAGCAAGGCGAGGAGAGAGCTGCAGCAGCAACAACTTATACCCCCTCGGTCTGGTGCAGCAGGATGATATGAGTTTCCTGTGTGCCACATCTATGCCCTGGCAGGTAGCCAGGCTCCAGAGGTCTTGATGGCACCATGTCTGCCACTTGTGAGGTGTCCTATGAGGAAAAGAAGCAAAAGGAAGGCCCCATGAGGGCAAATGAGGGCAATCACAGAGCCAGCAGCCCACACCCAGAAGCTTCCTCATGCTGAGATCCCTCCCAAGGAAGTCAAAATGCCCCACAAACGCCCGCACTAGGTGCCATTCACTTGATGGCATCCGTGACTGCTTTACAACAACCCAAGGACTATGACACCTATCCTCCCACCCCAGGGCCCCACACAGGCCAGGGGGCATGATGCCTACAGCAGCTCACAAGGGGCAAAGAGTGCCAGAGGCAGCCATCTGTGATCAAACCATCAGTGGGCTAATAACACATGATCTTCCTCCCCCCAGGTGTCCACGCATAGCCACACCAAAGAGCCTATAAGCCCATTTTTCTCCCCAGTCTTGTTCTAAAATCCAGACACATCACAAGCCCTTTCTAGACTTTCTTGGGAACATCAAGAACCATGTCACTTCTCAAGGTTCACCCAGCCTGGCTCACCAGTGGATATCAGTGGAAAACTTGGAATGGGCTGAGGGCAATGCAAACCCTTGGTGCCTGGTCCAGCTTTGCTGTCTACCCCACCTTCCAACTTGTGAATGACAAGAGAGTCCCAGCTACTGTGGACTGATCCATTCATGGCCCCACACTTTAGAGTCACGTGGCTCTAGGTTCAAGTCCTTGCTCTACCAGCACCTGGATGTACGTCTTCAGGCAAGTCTTGTCCTGTGTCCAATCCTTAGGGACTTTTACGTTAAGATGAGGGCTTTATTAAGCCTAAAATGTGAGTGGGATTTTGAGGCTCGAGGAAGATGTGGTACAGGACAGGGCTCTGTAGACTGTGAAATCCTAAACACACGCTAAGGCTTTCAGCCCCTTCTCTGTAACCCTGTTTCAGGGGCACCAAACCTCCATGCAGATGTTGAAAACCAAGCTTCCTTCATCCTCGTGTGCCCTTACAAACGCGTACCAAGCACCTCTGTTCAGGTCTGCCTCAATCGCAACCCCTATAGGAGCTGGAGTCAGAGCGCCATAGATCTCTCACCTGGAGCCCAGGTAAAGGAAGGAGCTGTCTGCCATCCCATCCCAGGAGGACTTCAAGACTTGGCAATGACTCAGTATTTCCAAATAAGTGAGTAGAATGGGAATTTTTGTGCATTCCTCAACCCCACTTGTTCCTTTTGTATGTGGAAGACCTTGGAATGTCTCTCCACTTGCCCAGCTGTTCCAAGGAGTCCCGGGGTTTGTCACAGGCACCCTTAGATTGCCATGGGCTGAAAGCAAGCTCTGGGCTTCCCACAGTTTCTTGAGCAGCCTGAGACACTGTGCAGTTACCTCCTAAATTTTATGTCGATCTTTTAATATACTGGACTTCACGTGAAGCTTCATTTGCTCCCCTATTATGGGCCCAAAGCAAGGATGCTGCCAGGATGGGCAAAGTCTGCTGGTGCAGGACGGGGAATATCAGTAGTCTGGGAGCAGCATGAGGGCATCACTTTGACCCATTTTATGGATAAATACACTAAGGCCAAGAAATTGTAAGTCCCCACTGACAGAATCTGCTGATTCTTGTTTTTATCCTCATTCTGCAAGGTTGATGTATTCCAAGGTGTTCACACAGCTGGGCTGCTGCGAGTGTGGTCAGCAGACAGTGCTGGTCCATGAACTGCTCCTTATGGATTGGCATCAAGTATAGAAATTGAGGGTAAATGTTTAGGAAATGTTATTGGAGGTGCCAGCAGTTGTGGAATCGCCACCATATCCAAGTGCACGATCAGTGGACTCACTTCTGTGAACAGATGGACACCATTTGGGGCGTCCAGTAGTACATGGTGGGAGCTGAACGGAAGTCTCGTGAAATAGGCCGGCCATCTGCTCAATGTGACCCGGGAAGATGAAGGAACACTGATCCTCGGCCCAGAGAGCTTGACAAGCGCTGTTACGTGCATTTGATTGGTACCTGAGGAAATTTAACGAAGAGTATTTTTTAATAATCATACTTACTTTGAGCAGTTTTTAAAAAATAAACAAACCCTTAAACCTACGAGTTCGTGGATGCTTTGAACTATCCTGAAGCTAGCAAAGGCATTTAAGTAAAAAATTTAAAACTAAGGGGGCGCCTGGGTGGCTCCGTCGTTGAGCGTCTGCCTTCGGCTTGGGTCATGGTCCCGGGGTCCTGGGATCGAGCCCCGCATCGGGCTCCCTGCTCCGTGGGAAGCCTGCTTCTCCCTCTCCCACTCCCCCTGCTTGTGTTCCCTCTCTTGCTGTGTCTCTCTCTGTCAAATAAATAAATAAAATCTTTAAAAAAAAAAATTTAAAACTAAGGCCATCTAAAGAAGAATGTCAACAGAATAATTGTACACCTGGTACCTGAGCAGAAGTAGCAAAAAATAATAATAAAGGTGATATACAATAAGGGTGAGGAGCCGTACTCAGTGCTAAATGTAGGTACTAAAAATTACAAGCAAGCTTCATAATGAAAGCATGGAAAGTGTAACAGCAAGCAATACCATATTTCAATGTAATGTACAGAGTACATGCCCGTCTATGATAGAGTGGGCCGTTAATAACCTTACAAGGTGAACGTTCTGCTCCCCATTTTACAAGAAATAACTAAGGCTCAGGCAGGAATAGAAGTCACACTGGTCTGGGCACTCTTTGGCAAAAAGGAAACACTTCCCCCCTACTCTGATTCTGGGAAAATCATCTAGAAGAGGGCAGTGTGGGCCAGAGTCTTGATTCCTCCCCTTCTGCTTTCAAGACAAACCCCAAAGTTGGCCGGGCTCATCCCTGCAAGGGCAGTGCTAGACACATTCTCCCAGGTCCTGAATTAAAACATATCTGCCTTGTGAGTCCAAATGACTAGCTGCTTCCCACCTGGGCCTCTCTTCCCCGATCCTTGCCTTCCTCCCCCACCCTGGGCCCCTGACACCCCATTGGAGTGGCGACTATTTTGAGGATGCTAAAAATTGCTTTCTTTTTCGCCACTAATTTGCCAACAAGCTCAGCCGTCAGTCCAGTCGGCCCGAAATGAAATTCTATAATTATACAAAAGCCTGGGTCAGTGACCTCCTGATTGCAATATCTTGTCTCTTTTGTCCCTCCCTTTCACCACCTCGCCCATGGGAAAAATTGCTTTGGCTTCTCCGGCAGCCTCCCGAATGAGGTGGTATTGGAAACTAGTGAGGCGTGGCCCTGCGGAGGTGTTCATAGCTTTGCAATAATTTACCCATTTTCATTTTGTTTGATTTCATTAACACCTGGGTCTCATGGGAGAGCCCGGTTGGGAAGGGGGGGAAAACAAGTGATTTCAGTTGAAATCGGGTGGTTACCACTGCCTTGTCTTGCAACACGGAGGGAGTGTGAAATGCCAAAGGTGTAGCTCAGTCCGATCTTGATGAAGAAGGGGGCCTCTCCTTTGAGGCAGCCTGTACTGGGAAGGATTTCCCTTCGTGCTCCAGAGCCTCTCTCTTGGGCTCACTCCATTGGCACCAAGCATGAATGCCACACTGGTTCTTTCTTTATCAACAAGCCAGTCTTACCTGTCCAGTGGACCAAGGTCACCGGGGTGGCTCAGTGGTTAAGGGCATGGACACCCAGGACAAAACTCTAACCCTGGCTCTACCTCCTGCTTGTCTGGTAGCCTTGAAAATGGAGCTTCAACTCTATGAGCCTCGACTTCCTTGGAAGTCGAGTGGGGTTGGCAGCACTAGCCCCACCCCCCATGGTTGCTTCAAGGCTCAGCCAGCAGAATGCAGTGGAGCAGTCAGGCTGTATCCGTCAAGGGGCCAGTAACGGTGGGGATGGTGCCATCTTCCTCATTTTCTTCTTCTTCTCCTTAATCTTCAGCATCATTCTCAGGTCCCGTCCTGCCATCTCTGTCTCTACAGGTTCTCCTCAGACAGAACCCAGTCCCGGAGTGAAAACTGAAGAGTTTTCTGGGGGTGTTCATGCAGTCCCCAGGCTTAGATTCCTCCAGAGAGAGATTGGGACCCAATCCAAGCCAAGCCAAGCCATGCTACCGACCCACATGGCCCATCCTTTCTCAAAGGTCTAAGAGTTCCAGGTGACTTGGTGATGTCCAAGTGCTGGGGAAAAACACTGCATGACCAATGGCAACCTGATGGTGAGACAGCCCACAGTGGCCAGGGTGGGTCTAAACACCCCCTCTCCCTGTTTATTCCCACAGGTCCCTAGGAGGTATCCCAGAGAGAAGCCAGGGCTGGGAGGCAAAAGCTGCTGCCATTTTGAACTATGACAATAACAGGCAGGTGGGACCTTTACTTCAGGGCAGAAGGGTCTTCCAGATGCTGACCCAAATCATAGGAGTATTGCAGTCCACCTCTGTTATCACAAGAGGTTGGTCAGCCCACAAAGGCAAGTCCTTCCCTTCTCAGTCACGGAGCTGCCATTCATCGAGAGCTTGCTGAGGACGCTGTCCATGTATTAACTTACTTCGTCTTCAGGAGTGGCTGCTATTATTGTCCCCATTTTATTGAAGATAAATAAATCCCATTTTAGGCAGCAGGAGGTTAAGTCTCTGGTCCAAGGCCTGACAACCAAGAGGCAGCAGAGCTAAGACTCGACCCTGATCTGTCTGACCCTAGAGCCTGTGTCTCCAGCTATGGGACAGTTCCAGCCATTACAAATTCTTCCTTGTCTTGAACTAAAATCTTTCTCCTGGACTCAATTCTACCCTAAGGGGCCTCTCTGCCAAAGTCATCTTTCCCCCAGTGAGACAGCCCTGCCAGTGCGTACCCCCACCCCATCTCCCAGCCTCCAGACCGAAAATGTCATTACCTGTAGGGTTCTCTCTCTCCCTCCCTCTCCCTCTGCACCCTCCTGGGCCATGAGGTAAGGGGCCCCCTCCACCCTAGTCATCCTCCTCTGGGCTCTCCCCAGCATGGGAAAGGCCCCCTCAGCAGGGGCCCCTGATACCAGGAGCGCCAGAATAAGTTGCTGGTGACAGAAGGAAGAACACTGTCTCCACCCTTCCTGGATACTCTGTCTCTAATCAAGAATTCTTGGCTACGCAATTCCCAAACTTTCACGTGCTCCAGAATCCTCTAGGTCAAACATGCAGATTGCTGGGATCCATATCCAGATATTCAGCATTAGGAGGACATGGTGAACTCAAGGATCAGAGTATGTGAGAAGAACAGCAAGACATTTCTAAGTGGAAAGGGTAGAGGTGCGCGGGAAGAGGTCCTTCAACTCTACTTTGAGAAACACAGCCTGAGGTCCCAATACCTCCTTGGCCAGACACCCACCTGTGAGGGTCAATTCTTTTTTTTTTTTTTTTTGGAGAAAGAGTGGGAGAGTGAAGGAGGGGCAGAGGGAGAGAGAATCCCAAGCAGGCTCCACATTGAGTGCAGAGCCCAACAGTGGGCTTGATCTCACAACCCTGAGATCATGATCTGAGCCAAAATCAAGAGTCAGACACTTAACCAACTGAGCTACCCATGTGTGCCCTGTGATGGTCAATTCATATACCCACGTGTCCTCTCCTCAGCTTGGGAGAACCCTCGGGCTCCAGCCATCCTCTCATCTCCTGCCTTGACTGCTGAGGCCCCCAGCCCGGGACCATCACAGGACCCATTGGAAAGCCCAGGGTCTGAGTGTGTCAGCAGAGCCACAGTCCCTCTGCCAGCCCCCTTCTTTCTGCTTTATCATTCATGCCAAGCTTATTCCTACCACAGGGCCTTGGCACTTGCTCTTCTCCTCCCGAGGTCTTTCAGGAGTTGGTTCCTTTCAACAACCACCTCCTCGCTGAGGTCTTCTCTGACCGTCTTACCTGCAGGTGACCCCTCTCAGGTGCTCTCCATCATGCACCTCTGCTCCTTTTCACAGCCAGAATTTTCCTGTATATCATCCATCTCTTTAAAAGGAAGCCTGTGCATGGCTCTTGTTCCTCTCTGCACCTCAGTTTCCGTTCCTCTCTGCGCCTCAGTTTCTGTATCTGTAAATTGGGATCATTTTCCTTCGTAACACTGTCACTGTGATTAAATTAGTTGACAGGTGTAGAACACATCCCTCAGAGCAGTGACGGTCCCATAGCAGGTACCGTATATGTGATGGGGTTTATTATTTATATTAATACGATCATCCATTGCTTTGTTCTCAGCATCTAGAACAGCACCTTGTATGCAGTGGGCACCCAATACATATTTTTGAATAAATATACAAATGGACGGATGAGCCAAGATGCAGGGGGTCTGAAAAATCTCCACCCCCTGTCTGCTTCCCAAGACCGAGGCCACCCCCTCCTCGTGGGCTGTAATTACCCAATATCGAGCAACCCGGCCCCTGAGAGCTTCTCATACAGCACATTTTCCAAAGATTAAAAGCCCATTTGTTAATAACTACATAGCAATATCTAAAATTTTGGTTGCATTGTGAGGCCGGGTGCCTTCCCCATTCACCAATAATGACAGGCCGCACAAAAAATAAATAACACGTATAATTTAAGCAACTAAGACAAATAGCAGCGTTGGCTTAACCAGGGAAAATATTTTCACTATCTTTTTGAGGCGTCCCCACGGGTGCCCCTGTCTTGGCCTCCCCTGATGAGACACTTTCTCAGCGGGGGGCTTGAGAGTAGAGTGTGCACAGCAGTGGTGGAAGGAAGCTTCACCCACAGCCTCCCAGGGTCCCTTCCCGGAGGAGCTTGGGGGTATTTTCGCTGGAGCAGGGAAGGGAGAAACTACTCTCTCCCCCTCCCTCCACCCCCACCGTCCTCCCTGGCACCCTCTCCCCGCAGCGGTTACAAACTCAAATGCCTATAGCAGCAGTTGGGCAGTGTACGTGAGCAACACAGGTGGACATTTGAGGCAATAGGGACCAGCGGGGCTTGTGGCAAATTAAGGAACAAATGTCCCTCCCACAGGGGACAAAGATGACCAATGGTTACTAGGCAGGAATGGAGGCATGGAAGGCCAGTGTTGCCAAGTCTTCGGACATTTCAAAAGAAGCCATCAATTGGGATTTAAAAGGTTGGTCTTTTTAATGACCTCAAAGGTCCTATTTTCTGGCCTCCGCTGTCTCTGGTTTCGTCTCTTACTTCTCTACCTTTCACTCATCCTGCTCTGGCCAAACTGGCCTCTTTACTGTTTGGGGGCCTTGCCAGACATGCTCCTGCCCCAGGACATTTGCACTGGCCATCCCCTGTGCCTGAAGCATTCTTCTCCCAGATAAACCCACAGTTTGGAAGGCTAGTGTGGCTGGAGTACAGCAGGTAAGGAGGGATATGGCAGAGAAGAAAGTCAGAGAGGAACCCAGAGCAGCCTCTCTCCCAGCTGGGGAGAGAGGAGATTAAAACTGTACAGAAATGGTTTTGCTCATCACAAAGACTGAGGGGCGGGGGACAGTGTTAACAGCACTGAGTGCATAAGGAGCATGCCAGACCCCTTGTAATGTGCAGACAGCCTCTCACACAGAGTTATCTACCAAACACCAACATGAAAACCTAGTTATAATATTTGGAGCCTAGAATCTAATGTTAGTTACTACTTAACATCAAAGGTTTTTATTTTTTGCACAATTCTATTAAATATTGAATTTTCTAGGATGGCTGCCTGTGTCTAAATCAAGGGGAGGTCATGTTCTATTCTGCTGGGCGCTTTAGCAGGAATTGGTCACTTCTGGAGGGACTCCACCATCAAAAGCCATGCCCCAGGGGGAGCTCGAGTCACTGACAGAACATCTAGCTGCATCTGCAACCTCGCATTCACAGAGCCCACCTGCCAGGGTGCAAGTTCTGACACCCTCCCTGTGTCTTGCAAGAAGAGTTGGGCTGGAGTATTTACAGCCTCAGATAACTGCTATTTTATTATAAATTAATTTCCTTTTAATTCTCCTCCAGGGTATAGTTAGGGCATTCTATGACTTACATGGATTTATTTAAATTACATGTATAGATAGGTTGTATTATCTATGAATTACATTTCAGCACAGCGTAAGGAGCATTTCAATGTATGCAAGATTTTAAAAAGAAAAAGAAGAAAAGGAGGCCAGGCCTGACATGCCCAAGTCCCCCGGATGGGGAAACTTGCCAGACACAGGAAGGGACTTGAGCTTTTCCTTGGACCCCAGGGAGCCAAGGGCAGAAGCAGGGACGCCATGTAGGGAACATCAGCCTTCCAGGAGAAATAACAGGAACAGAGGTGGAGATGATGATGAGATATGGAGCTGAGGGGTTTGCTGATGGATCGGATGTGGGATACAGGAGAAAACCCCAAGGTTTGAGTGTGAGTTGCTGCAGGAAAGAAAAGTGGATAATTTCTGAGATAGGGAAATCTTAGTCTTGGTGTGGGGGTCAATCTGTGCCCAGGGAATAGAAAAAGCCTGGCTAACACTGGGAGCCGACCCCCATCCTGCCACTCCATAATTGCTATCCAACAAACCACCCCAACTTCACCCCTGCCAATTGCTGGTCACATTGTGGAGCAAGCATGAGATTTGGAATCCCAACACTGCCTTCAAGTCCTGGTTCCAGCAATGACCCGCTGTGTGACCCAGAGAAAGTCACTTAACTTCTCTGAGACTTGGTTTCTTCACCCTGAAGAATAGGTTGATAATAAGACCTCCCTTGGAGTGTTGTTGTGGAGACAGACTAGATGTGAGCAAGGAGGGACACTGCAGAGCAATGACCTCCTTTACCACTCATGGTTCCATTGTTCTCCATCTTCTCTGCTTCCTTGCACTCCTTAAGCTGCCCTCAAGAATCTAAGGGACACTCCGGCCAAGTCTCTGCTGCATTTTTAATTGGTTATCTGTTCCCTGCTCCTTTCCCAAAAAGGCACAGGTGTGCACACACATACACACACACAAAGGAATAAAAAGGGAAGCAAAGAGAATTAAGAAGAGAAAACAAGATAAACGGAACCCAAGAATTAAGAGAGCTGCCATGCCTGAGCATTGCACTGGGCATGAACTCCCCAATAGATGGGTCAGGACAGGGAAGTCTACTATTGCTAACTAACAAACCAGTCCAATGCCGAACAACTTAAAGCACCCCTTGTTATTCCTCGCAGATGGATGGGTCAGCTGGACAGCTCTGCTGCTCTGGACCAGGTGGGCTGCTCAGCGCTGGGCTCACTCATGCATCTGGGGTCAGATGTTGTCGATGGTTCTGAGATGACCTTGACGGGGACACCTCGGCCCTGCTCCATGAGGTCTCTCATCCTCCAGTTGGCTGGCCCGGTCTTATTCACGTGGAGGTGGCATGATTTCAATTATTTGAATGTATGGAGACCTGGGTAAGGCCAAGCACACAGTCCAAGACCCAAGAGAAGGGAAGACACAAGTCCTCCTGGAACGCCTCTTCCTCTAGCTTGCCATTGGCACTGGCATCACGCAACACCTGCCACACACCCTTGACCAAAGCAGGTCACAAGGCCAGTGCAGATTTAAGAAGCAGGAAATAGACCCCACCTCTTCCTGGGAGGAGTAAAGTGTTGTCACCATTTTTGCAATTTACCATAATGACTGGTCTCGTAGCTCTAATTATCAGAGAAGAAAAAATAAGGCAGTTTGGGGGACCAGATCGTTCTCCCTGACCAATTTGGAAGAATGGTCCCAAGGGGCAGATACCACACTGACTTCGTTTTCTTCCTAGCAGAGATCATCTATTGAGTACTTATTACATGCTGGACCAGCACACATTCGTGTGCTTGGAAAAATTCAGATGGCACAGTTTGGCTCTTGATCGTGAAGATCTTAGCTGATATGTGTAGGAATAGTTATCGTATGGCCTTGTTGCTTTGCTTTTGTGATAGGTGAGAATCAATTTTCCTCCTGTGCAAATAATATAAAAGTTTCCTTTTGAAAGAGATTGATCTAAGGCTTTCAAAGGTAGGTGAATTTACAGGAAAAAAAATTATTAAGTAAATAAATAATTTTTATTAAAACAGACTGAATAATCTGTATAAAAATGTGTAAATAATAATTAATTAACACTAAATAACTACGGTATAGGTAGGAAGTATGTGGTCGTAGGAAAACTCATGAAGATGCAGGCAAAGGACTGAAATCTGAGGAACACATCTCTTCATCCCAGAGATGGAATTACTGTGATTTCCATTCCGCAGATGGGGAAACTGAGGCCAGACGGGGCCCACAGGGGCTCAGATCCAAGATGCTGCCAGATGCACGGCTCTGCCTGGAAAGACCCTGGCTGAGAGTTCTCGTGTGGCTTGTGATAGGATGTGCGACACACAGCAGAGGTCTGTGGCAGCATCTGTCACTAAATGAGACCCTTGGGGCTTCCCGGGTGTCTGCTCCTCTCCCCCACCCCACCCCGGCCATTCCTGGCTTCTAAGTATAACAGGACTGCAGACCAGGGTCCTGGCAAGACAGACTCAGAATTTGAATCAAATGGAATCTGAACCAGAAGTTTCCCTGGAGACCCCAATGAGGTGAGGGGCCAGAATCTGCAGGAGGGGTAGGTGAATGCACGGTGCGTATCCATAGAAGGCACTTGGCACCTGAGGGCAGCGCTGGAGAAATCAGGAGAAAATAGAAAGCTCATGGGAAGGGAGACAGGAGAACCTCACATCCCCTGCCCTGCTGTCACTGAGCCTCCAAGCTAAGGAAAGGATGTCCCATGGGGGCCAGTCCTAGAGGCTGAGGGACCTAGGCTCAGCGAGGGAGTGGTTAGAGGGATGTGGCAAAGCTCTTTCTGGCCCCACACCCCTGGCTCCAGGGCTCTGGGCCTCACAGGCATCCAGCTGCTCATTGAGCATCTCCCCCCCCACCCCCCGGTTTCATATCTCTTGGAAGTTCTCCCTGATGTCTAGCTGTTTTTCCCTCCTTTCTTCAAATAGGTTCTGGCCAAGGAGGAAAAGCAGACCAGCATCTTATGGTGCCCTCATGCCGAAGCACCCTCCAAACAAGAGCCCACACAGACGTGCCCCATGATGTCCCCAAAGCTAACGGGTAGCCAAGGAGAGCCTGGGGTGGTGGGTGGAGCCAGGAGTCGGTGGGAAGGCGGTTTCTGCCTCAGTGGGCCAGACCCTTATTCTGTTCATTCATTTATTTATTCACGTCCCATTCATTCACTCGGTGGCACAGCCCTGGTGCCACCTTTGAGGAGTTAGGGGAAGCTTTCTGTGTTCACCTCCGAACCCCACCCAGCATGGTGGTGGCTCTGGGGACAGAGAAGAACAGAGCTGAGTGAGGCCGGAGGGTCAACAGCCTGGGCTTGAAGTCGGAACCTGTCTTCACGGGCTGTGTGGCCTGGGCAAACCCCACAACACTTGAGAATAGTCATCAAATCCACCCCACAGAGAGTATTTGAGGATTAAATGAGACCATCCGAGTAAAGTGCTTAGAAAACATCTGGCTCGGGTCCAGTCTCGAAAACAAGGGAGCTAGCTGCTCATCCAGGTGTTGCTACTTCTGCTCCCTTCCCTCACACATCCCCAGGCTGCCCAGGCTCATCATCACTCATTTCATGCCCCAGAACCCTTGCTCAGGCTTTCTCCATTCACCTGGAGTGGCCCCCAATGCCGCGCCCCAATCCAGCCTGGGCCAGCCCACTGCCCACCTCCTCCAGGAAGCCCTGGGCACAGCTGGAGCCTGCCCCACCATCCCCGCAGCCAGGCTTTGGCATTCACAGTGGCTGCCCCTTACCACTTTGTGGGGGTTCATCTCCTCTGCCCAATGGTGAAGTGCTCTTTGGTTAAGGCTAAGTCCTCCCCTTTTTCCGTAGCCTTGCCCAGGTGCGCCTTCTGGCGGTCTGATGGGGTTTGCTCCAGGAAACAGCATCTCTAGGACAGTGGTTCTCAAGTGGGTGTGATTTTACCCCCACCCGGCCCCCCCCCCCCCCGCAGGAGGCATTTGGCATCATCTGGAGACATTATTGGTTGTCACAACTGGAGTGGGGAGGGGGTGCTACTGTCATGTAGGGGGTAGAGGCAGGGAGGATGCTAAACACCCCACAGTGTATAGGACACCGCGCTCCCCATGAAGACTTATCCGGCTCAAAATGTCCCCAGCGCAGAGGGAGAGAATCCATGCTTTCAGGAGACACCTGTTCCTCGGGGAGCCGTTCCGGCTAATTTGGTTCTTAGGACTGCACAAATCACGGCTGGCCGGCGCCCCCCCTTTGCAGCCTCCAGCACCCGGAGCTGCGTCCGCGCCCAAGTGGAGCCCCTCACGCACCCCGCCCCTCGTCCGCGCATCCGTGAGTCCCTGCGGACTTGTATGAAGCTATTGACCTGTGACTAAGGCAGCTGAGCTCGCCTTGTTCCCGCCGGGCAGGGACAATACACCATTAACTGGGGAGGGGGGTGCTGTAAGGGGAGAGGGCGGGGAAACAGGGTGGGGCCAGAGCCGTCCTGGGAGGGGAGTGGAGGGTCCCCGGCACTAATTGTTATAATTAAGACAACATGAACTAAGTATCTCCATCTAGAAGCCCAGTACGTGAGCATCATGTTTCACTCGCATCCCTAATAAGATGCCTCTTCCTGCCACCTTCGGTGGTATCGCCGATTATTCTGATGTCACAGATGCAGAAACTGAGGCTAAGAGAAATCTGACGATTTGCCCAAGGTCACCCAGCTGGTAGATGGGGAAGTAGAGGCAGGAACCCAGATTATCTGAAGTAGGTTTTCACTAAGTACCTACTCCGAGCAAAGCACAGGGAAAGTACCAGATGGGGAATTGGTAACCCCAGGGGG
Source organism: Neomonachus schauinslandi (assembly GCF_002201575.2). Lineage (NCBI taxonomy): Eukaryota > Metazoa > Chordata > Mammalia > Carnivora > Phocidae > Neomonachus > Neomonachus schauinslandi. The sequence goes on along the minus strand of NC_058418.1, from coordinate 27,137,319 downwards.
TCGCAGCCCCCTGAAGAACCTGCTGGAACCTCCCCCACTGCCACGCCCCTCCTGCCAGGGTCTGCCGTTTACTTACCACGAGTCTCCACCCTGGCCACCACTGATTGGACAAGGAGAGGATCTGACTGAAGATGAGCCAATCAAAATCTTTCTCCAAGGAACTGGAAATTAGGGCAGAAAGTGTGCCATCAGATAGTGGTGAGCCGGGTCTTGGGGGAGCTGCGCCCAGGTCTGATCTGGTGTTCAAAGCCAAGGGCAGTCGGAACTGAGGGAAGGTCAAACCCTGCCAACTTCGAGAGGCACTCAGTCTAGGCCGAGGCAGGGAGCCCCTGACCTGCCACGCAGCCCTGGAGGAAGAGATGGTCCTCCGAGCGCCTTACTCCCTGCATCTTGATTCCAAAGGAATCCCCGAATCTCAGAGTTCGAATGTGGTTTTGCTCTCTGCATCTAAGTCTGAAGTCAGCAAGCTTTTCCTGTAAAGGGCCTGACAGTAAATGTTTGGGGTTTTGAGGGCTACACAATCTGCACCCCGATCGCTGGGCTCTGCCCCTGCAGCAGGAAAGCAGCTGTAGACAATAGGAGATGAAGGAGCCTGACCGGGTCCCCTAACCCTTAAAATACCAGAATGCACAGAAGGCAGAATTTGGGCCGCGGGCTGTAGTTTGCTGGGGCCCAGTGTACAGCATTTGCCCAAAGCACGAGTTCTTGTGTCTCAGGAGATGGCAGGGCCATTTACGCCGTTGTCTGGCCAGAAAGCTGGGGTGTTGCTGAGCGGGCAATGCCCCACCCCTCTCCCTTGGGCACTGACCTCTGGACCTGGAAGCTGCTTACTACAAACTCCCGCAGCTCTGGGGCCCCAGCTCCCTCACCCCTCAGGGCTGAGATGTGTGCTCCACCCTATCTCCCTCAAGTCCCCAGCAGGAATAAGTTCTAGATGCCCACAACGGTCACTTCTTTGTGTTACACCTGTAGTGAGTGCCTCCCTGACTCACTTCTCTCCCCTGTGGGTGCTTCCTGGGAGCGCCTCTCAGATAAACCCCGGACACCGGAATCCTGCTCTCAGGAGCTCCGGAACCAAACTGAGACATGCAGGACTCAGTGATGCTTCTCTCATTCTCTCTCGCCCCACACCCAAACTGGGAGCAAATTGGCTCTTCTTTCAAAATACGTGGAGAATCCAGTTATCTCTCACCACGGCACTGCCTTCCCGGTGCCCAAAGCCACAGCCGTCTCCGGGGCCCTTACTCTCCTCTCTCCACACGCAGCAACCGAACAAAACCAAATCAAGCCAAGTCCCGCCCCTGCTCGAAACCCTCCTGGGGGCATCCCATCACATTTAGAATAAAATACCAAGTCCTTCACTGGGTCTATAAGGCCTTACAGGACCTGGCTCTTGACAGCTCCTCTGCTCTCTTCTGGAAACACGCCCCCTTTCACTCACTCGCTCCATCATTCTGGCCTCTTGGCTATTTTTTGAACACTGCACACGTGGTCATACCTCAGGGCCTTTGCACTGGCTGTGGCACTCGCTTAGACCCCTGTTCCCGGAAAGATCTACAATGGCTCGTCCTCTCAGTACATTCAAGCCTCAATTCACATTTGACATGATTAGTGAGGTCTTCTCTGTCTATTCTCCTTAGAATAGATCCCTTCTTCCATCCCCCCTTCCTGTCCCTCCCCTGGTCCCGCTGTCTTGCTATCTCTCCTGCTACTGACAGGGTATTATATATTTATTTTTCTTATATGACTTTTGTTTGGTCTTTCCCAAATAGAATGTCATCTGCTCTGACCTGTGCCTGGCATCTACCAGTGATTTAATAGGTAGTGACGAGGGAAGGACAACAGGTGTGAGGCTGCCTGGTTTCCGAGCTTGGCTCTGCCATCTAACAGCTGTCTGACCTGGAACAAATCACTTTCCCTCCCCACGTCTCAGATTGTCATCTGTAGAGTAAAAATAAATAAGAAAACCACAATAAGAATACCTGTGTGATGAGACTGTTGTGGGGATCAGGTGAGATCATCCACGTACAGTACGTGGCAGGTAGGTTGAGGTTTGGGATGACCCTGGCGTTTCAGTTTCTCCATCTGTGAACTGAGGTTGTGGCAAGAATTAAATGAGATGATGAAGATAAACAGAGAGGCCTTGGCATATAGCCCTCTATAAAAATTAGTGATAATTTTTTATAAATATGCACACCAACACAGCCACACGCCCATTTCCGCCTTCCCGGACCCAGTTCCCCATAGGACCTGGAATTAGCATGAACCCGAGACCTTGAAGTTGATGCCTGAGAAGGACGGCTCCAGATTAGCCACTTCCACCCTCATTGTCTCTGAGCTGATGCCAGCACATTCTTTCTGGGAGTTTTCTCTTCCTGCACACTCTGCAGCCCCTGGTCGCGGGAGACAGGCAGCCTGGCGTCCTTGTAAAGCAGCCCCACGCAGGCACGAGAGCCCCAGCCACCCCCCTCCGGAGCCCAGACCACCAGGCTGAGCAGCCACCGCGCCTCTCTGTGATGTTGCTCCTTATTAGGCATCATTAGGTACACAGTAATTATAATAATTACGTGCACTGCTTAGGCGACCATCCTCGGTAACAACCGCTGCTATTCAAAAGTCATAATTGCTGCATCGAGACTTAAAATGAAGGCTAATTTGATGTCAGAGGCTCCCCCCTCCAACTCACGGCCCCCTCTACCCAAAATGCCCCCATGACCACCGGCCATCCTTGATTAATCTGCAGAACCCAAAACAAAAGATTGGGTCCACAGAGAGGGTGGCTGGGCCTCCGGATTAAGAGGAAACATGTGGATGCTGGGAGGACAACTCACAGGGTGTCGAATCATTTAAAAAGCATTTCAGGTCACAGCGTGGCTGAAGAACCGGGGCTGGGCATCAGGAGATGGGGTCCGAATCCTGGCTGCGTCAAGGGCTTGCTGTGATTTTGAGCAGGTCGCCTCCTTCCCCATCTGTGCGGTTGGAGAGGTTTACTTCCAGAACCGCTGGGGGGAGGGTGCTTTCCTTCCAGTGACAGGTTACAGGGGAGCAGGAGATAAAAGAGACACAAGCAGAGTTGCTTTGATGAAGACCCCCTGCCCTATCCCACCTCTCCAGTGCCTTCTGAGGTACCTCCGTGAACCCTTAGTTTTCCTGGTTGTGCCTCAAGTTCAGCCCCACATGGGATTCACTGGGGAAACTTAAAACAGCTGATACCTGAGTCCTACTCCAGAGGTTCTGGTTTCATTGGCCCAGAATGCAGCCTGGACACCAGGATTATTTTTACATTTCCCTAGAAGAGCAGCCACATTTGAGAAGGGCTGTTCTATGGGCTTCTATCTGAACATTCAAAGGGTCTAAAATTCTGCCAAGCCCGGTGCAAGGGTTTTTTCTCTCTGAGCCTCAGTTTCCCCATTTTCCAAATGAAAGCCTCGAAAGCCATGGCCTCCAAGGACCTCCCAGCTCTCTGTTTCCTTTGGACTGGAAGCACTCCAGAGCTTGGCATGCTGACAGTGTCTGAAGCATGAGGGAAAGCAAGGCTTCATAGACCCTTTTTTTTCTCTGCCAAATGATGTTTGTATCCGCTCCTATGTGTGCAGGCCTGGCCCCAGTGCTGCAGAATAAAAAGCATAAGAGGAAGATAACTAACTGCTCCTTGCCCTCAAAGTACTTTAGGAACCAACAGGGAACCATTTATCGGAAATAAAAGGGGTTAAGAGCAACACACACACACGTGCACAGAAATCACCAGCATTCAACTTCCCCAAAGGCAAATGGCAGTTCTTATTACCATTGTCCTCAAATCCAGCATTTTTCCTGGTGGGTTAGGGAAAACATTAATTCCATGAGAAGATGCTCAGTGAAAATATGGATACACAGGGGAACACCAATTCCTGCATGGTGGAGAGTCACAGTGCAAGTGAGCAGAGAAACAATAATCCTGTAAAAAATAATCCATGCAATCCATAATCCTGTTTTACTCTGTTTAACCTGTAGCTCCCAAACCTCTTTGACCACAGAATTCCACTAAGAGTCTTTGGAACTAGTGGTCGACTAAGCACAGACTGAAACAGACAAATGTACAGACACAGACACCTCGTTAGTGAGGTCTGGCGAATCAGAGACCTAACTCTGAGCAGCTTTCAGCAGAACACTGGTGAAATGGCCATGAATTTGTCTGACTTTGGCTTCAGGTAAGACAACGTCCTCAAGGGGTCCTGCAAGAAATGAAGATAAACCATGGGTGCGTTTCAGGGAACAGGGGGACAGCACACACCAGCAAAGACCTGTCCACATGGATGCAAAATGTGGAGTCAGCAGGAAAAGGAGGTGATCCAGATGGGATTCAAACAGAAGCTCCAACTCTATCCCCTTGAGAAGGGATAGGTAGTTGACAGCCCTTGCTTTGTTTTGATAGGTCAATTATCTGCAGTGCATTCTTTTATTGTCATTATTATAGTCCAGGTTTTAAAAGAAGAATCTTCAGATAAGGAATGGGCTGGACATCAGTAGCCCCTCGTGAAGAGGAATACCTTGAGGCAGCAGCAGCTGCCAAGTACCCCAAAGCACCTAGACTCTTCACTTCTCCACTCTGGGTAGCCCCCACCCATCCCAAGTCATTCCTGGGTTGATGAACTCATAGAGGGCTTCACAGAAGCAGTGTCAGGGAGTAGGGTATTTGCAAATAGTGGTATTTCTCTCTAAAAAGCAATCCCCCAGCTGGTTCCTTGGAGGAATGCATCTATGCAACAGGATTCTTCTAGAATGTGATTACCCTCCTGATTTCTGGCAAAGGGACACAGAATGACCCTCTCTCACCATGAAGCACCATCTGCCAAGTGCTGCCACCCTGGGCATGAGACACATACCAGCTCTATGGAGCTAACTTTACATGTTATTACCTCATTTAATCCTCAATATAACCCTATCGGTTGGAAACTGCTATTATCCCCATTTTGCAGATGATGAAACTGAGGCAGGAGAAATTAGGCAAGTTGCTCTGATCACATAGCTGGAAAGTAGTAAGGAACACATTGTAGAAGTCTTTTCTCAAGTTCTTCCCTTTGACACTTTACCAGCCTGAAATCCTCCAGGTTTTCAAGGAAGGGTAGTAAGAGTAGAGGGGATTGCTTAAGAGCTGGGACCCAGAAATTTTTGATGGGATCCCTTGAAGATCTTTGGCTAATTGATGTGCTATGCATGTGCAGAGAAAGATTCTGCAAGGCTAGTTCGAAGCTGCTGCTGAAGGTTGATTGTTGAATAACAGAGGTTATACTATGTAGGGAGTTCTGGTACAGTCAGAATGAAGAGACCCTTACTGAGTACCCCGGGCATTCAACGGAGAAAAAAAGAAAGTTTATGCATTAAAAGAAAGGTCAGTAACCCAGAGTGAGGGTCATGTCTGTAGATTAAGGACAACACCTTAGGGCGCCTGGGTGGCTCAGTTGGTTAAGCGACTGCCTTCGGCTCAGGTCATGATCCTGGAGTCCCCGGATCGAGTCCCGCATCGGGCTCCCTGCTCAGCGGGGAGTCTGCTTCTCCCTCTGACCCTCCCCCCTCTCATGCTCTATCTCATTCTCTCTCTCAAATAAATAAAAAAAAATCTTTAAAAAAAAAAAAAAAAAAAAAAAAAAAAGGACAACACCTTAATAAACCTACTTTGACAAAAAATACAATCCAGCCTAGTAGAATCAAAGAATTCACCAGTAATTAAACTGCCTGCCAGAACAAAAATCAACACCACTTAAAAGAAGATAGCAATATCCAGAATATCTAGAATATGATAAAAAAAAAAATCCTAAACATGCAAAAACAAACAACAGAACCCAAGAAAAAGTTCCTCAATATCAAGGGGGAAAGCAGATAATAGAAACAGACCTTGAGATGTCCACAAGTTGAAATTAACAACTAAGGACTTTAAAACAGCTTTCATAAATACGTTAAAGAACTTAAAGGCAAACATGAACATGGTGAATTAAAAAATGGATACTTTCAAATACAAACCACAAAAAAGAACCAAATGGAAAGTCTGGAACTGACAAACATCATCACTGAAATAAAATATTCTCTAGATGACCTTAAAATCAGATTGGAGGTAGCAGAAAAAAGCCAGTGAACTTGAAGGCATATCAGTAGAAAACCCAATTCTAAGAACAGAGGGGGAAAAAAAGACAAAAAAATTTACAGAGCCTCAGCAACTGTGGCACAATATTAAGTGATCTAAAATATGTGCTACTAGAGTCTCAGAGGGATAAGAGAGAGAGTAAGGAGGCAGAAAAAGATATTTGAAGACATATTTACATAATCTGATGAAAAGCATCAGCTGAGAGACCAAGCTGTCCAGCAGACACCAAGATAAATATGATAAATATAAAGAAAACCACTTGTAGGCATTTCATAGTCAATATGCTAAAAAAAAAAAAAAGTAAAAGATACATCTAAAAAGGAGTCAGAGAAAAAGACACAATATATGCAAGGGAATAATGATATAAAAATGACAGGTTATCTCATCAGAAAATATGGAGATGAGGAGAAAAAAAAAGAATGATGTCTTTAAGATGCTGAAAGGGGAAAAAATAAGTATTAATCCAGAATTATATATCTAGCAAAAATACCCTTTAAAAGCAAAGGTGAAAAGACATTTCTAGGTACAACAAAAGTTTACAGAATTCATTGTCAGCAGCCCTGCACACCCCACAAAGGAATGCTTTTAGACATTCTTTAGGCTAAGGGCTAATTAAGAAAGACAGCAACTCAGATCTAGAAGAAGAAATGAAGAGGATTGGAAATGGTAAACATATGAATAACTATAAAAGATTACTCTTTTCCTCTCTTTGGCTTTGTAAGAGACAATTAAGCCCCAAATAAGTAGAAGGTAGGAAATAACAGAAATGAGAACAGAAGTTAGTAAAATAGAAACCAGATAGATAATAAAGCAAAACAAAAGGGTGGCACTTTGAAAAGTTTAGTAATAAAATTGATAAACCCTAGCAAGAATGACTAAGAAAAAAAAAAAGAGAGATAAAACAGAAATAATATCAGGAGTGAAAAGGCAACATTACTACAAATCCTACTGACATTAAAAGACTAATAATGGAATAAACAACTATACAAAATAAATTTGACAACTTAGGTGAAATGAAAACATTTCTTTAAAAACAAAACTCATTTGGGCACCTAGGTGGTTCAGGTCATGATCCCAGAGGTCCCACATAGGACTATCTGCTCAGTGGGGAGTTGTTTCTCTGCTCCTCCCCTGGCTCATGCACATTCTCTTTCTCTACCCCCTTCAAATAAATAAACAAAATCTTTAAAAAATAATAATAAAAATAAAATCAAATAAAATAAAAACAAAACAAAACTCATCCAAATGGACACAAAATGAAATAGAAAAAATGTGAATAGCCCTTTACCTACTAAATAAATTAAATTCATTACCAAAACCTTTCCACAAAGAAAACTCTAAGCCTAGATGGTGTCAATGATAAATGCTATTAAACATTTGGGGGAAGGAGGATGCCAATATTACACAAAATCTTCCAGAATATATAGGTAGAGGAAATACTTCCCAACATATTTTATGTGGCCAAGATTATTGTAATACCAAAACCAGACATAAAAGGAGTGACATTACTGAAAATGGTGGAGTAGGGAATTTCAAAATTCCATCCTTCCATTAAAGCAACAATTAAGCTGGCAAAAGTCACCAGAATCAACTTTCTCAGAATTCTGAAATCCAAAACTTAAACAGAGGAATGCTTAATGAAGAAGCAAACTGCTAAATTTTGATAAGAGAAATTATGACAGTTTCACTTACCAACCTACTACCCGCTCCCACCCCCCAAATCACCAACTCAGCAGTGGTCATGAGGACACCAGCCCACATTCTGATGTGGCTTTCTGGTACCAGAAAGGGAAATACAGACTTTGTTTTCAAAGAATTGTTGTTATGTGTATTGACCTATCCTGTGACTCCCTGAGGACTCAGTTCAGGGGCTTGCCTTTGTTATGCCCAACTCAAAACTTTCTCAGGGTGGCACCATCAAAAGCACTTAAAGGCAAATACATTACATGCAGCCTCCTAGGGCAAAGGATAACAAACAGGGGAGGTGGCAGGCAAACCAAATAGCCTTGGAACAAAGAGGTTGAGGAAGGATATACATGGGAGAATAAAAGCTTTATACTGGGGCATTTAGAAGGCTTGCACATATGCAAGCCCAGGGCTGGATGCATGTTAGAAAAGACCTGATAAGACTCCAAGCTTTAATTCTGGCTGAAATTTAGGCTCCATAGAAGCCTGAAGTGAAGCTACAGAAGAGTTAGAAATGAACAGAGAGGGAGGAAAATACATGACTAAGGAATGAAGAAATGCCCCAACACAGAGACAATCTGTGAAGACAGGGAGAAGTTTGGTTTGGTTTGGTGTGGTGTGGTGTGTGTGTGTGTGTGTGTGTGTGTGTGTGTGTGTGTGTTTATTCCAGGCATTTAAGGAAATTTCTGTCAAATCACTACCTGACTACTAGTCTAACAGAACAAAGATTTCAGTGACCACAGGGGACAAGGAATATAATCTTTATAGAAATAGTTTAGAAAAGGCATTAATCAAACAACTACAACCACAAGCAGCAACAATAAACTCAAGAGAACAGGAGGGTCTGATTTCCAGAGGTATGCATTTTAATATTCAAAATGTCCAGTTTCAACAACAACAGAACATATGTGCATAGAAACAAAAATGTCTGGCTGGTTGATAGATGAAAAAAGAAAGAAAGAAATTAGTAGAATTTCTCCTTGAGGAAGAACAGACATCGGCTTAATAGATAAAGATTTTAAATCAACTGTCTTAAATATGCTCAAAGAGCTAAAAAAGAAAAACCAAGAGAATAATGTTTTAACATATCAATAAAGAGATTAAAATTATTGAAAAAAGGAACCAAACAGAAATTCTGAGGTTGAAAAGTACAACTGAAAGGAAAAATTCACTAGAGGGGTTCAACAACAGCTTTGAGCAGGCAAAAGAAAAACACAGTGAACTTGAAGATAGGTCTATTGAGATTATCCAGTCTGGGGGGCAGAAAGGAAAAAGAATGAAGAAAAATGACAGGGACTAAGAGTACTGTAGGTCACCACGAAGCATACCAACATACACAAAATGCAGGTTTCAGAAGAAGAAAGAAAGAAAGGAATAGGAAGAACATTTGAGGAAATAATGGTCTAAAACTTCCCTAATTTGATGACACTGCATGAATCTACACATTCAAGAATCTTAATAAACCCCAAGTAGGATAAACTCCAAAAGATCCTTAGTTTGTTTTTCAGAGTCCATCGTCTCTCATGGTTCATCTCCCCCTCCAATTTCCCCATTAACATAACATAATAAAATTAAATTAAATTTAAAAACTCCAAAAGATCCACCAACACATATTATAACCAAATTGTCAAAAGACTAAAAGACTTGAAAGCAGTAAGAAAGAAGTGACTTATTACATACAAAATGTCTTCGACAAAATTAGCAGCAGGTTTCTTTCAGAAACTATGGAGGTCAGAAAGCAGTAGGATAATGTATTTAAAGGCTGAAAGAAAAAAAAACCTGTCAACCAAGAATTCTATATCTGGCAAAGATACCTTTCAAAAATGAAATAGCAACCAAGATATTCTCAGATAAACAAAAGTTGATGGAGTTTGTCATTTATAAACCCATCTTACAAGAAATCCTAAAGGGATTTCTTCAGGTTGAAATGAAAGGACACTAGACAGTAACTTGAAGCCATTTGAAAAAAATAAAGAACACCAGTAAAGGTAACCACATAGGAAAATATAAAAGCCAATATTATTGTATATCTGGCTTGTGCTTCTTTTTCTTTTTCTTTCCTAAACGACTTAAAAGACAAATGTATAAAACAATAACTATAAATTTATGGTAATAGGCACATGATGCATAAAGATATATTTCTGACAATAACAGCATACAGGAGGGAAGTGATGGAGCTGTATAATGCAGAGGTTTGTATACCATTGAAGCTGGGTCAGTATCTATTCAAGTTAGACTGTTAGACAATTAATTGCAATCCCCATGGTAACCACTAAGAAAATAACTTGCAAAATTTACAGAAAAGGCAATGAGAAGGAAATCAAAAGAATACACTAGGAAAAAAACAGAAAGGAAAGCATTAAGGAAGAATTGAGGAACATGCAGAAATCAAATAGCAAGTTGGTGGAAGTCCTTCCTTATCAGTAATCACTGTAAATGTAAATGGATTAAATCTTCCTATTAAAAGGAAGAGATTGAAATAATCAATTAAAACATGATCAAACTCTATGCTGTGTACATGATACTGACTTTAGATACAAAGGCTCAAATAGGTGAAAAGTGAAAGGATGAAAATTATGCAAATAATAACCAAACGAGAGCTGAGATGACCAAACTAGTATCAGACAAAATAGACTTTAAGTCAAAATTTTTTACATGAGACAAAGAAGGACATTATATATTAGTAAAAGGCTCCATCCATTAAGAAGACTGAAACTACAAATCAGTAACAAAGGAAAAGTGGAAAATCCACAAACATCTTGCAATGAAATAACACACTCAAATAACTAATAAATCAAAGAGTAAATCACAAGAGAGATTAGAAAATATTCTGAGATGCATGAAAATGAAAACACAGCATACAAAAAATTATGAGATGTGGCAAAAGCAGCCTGGAGGGAAATGTATAGATTTCAATGCCCACATTTTGTTTTCCTTTTTTTTTTTTTTTTAAGAGAGTGAGGGGCTGAGAGAGAAAGAATCTTAAGCAAGCTCCACGCCCATTGTGTGAGCCCAATGTGGGGCTTGATCTCACAATGCTGAGATCATGACCTGAGCTGAATCAAGAGTTGGGTGCTTAACCAACTGAGCCACCCAGGCACCCCCTCAATGCCCACATTTAAAAAGGAGAAAGATCCCAGATCAAAAACTTAACCTGACACATTAAGGAAGTAGGAAAAAAAGAGTAAACTAAACCCAAAGCTAGCTGTAGAAAGAAAATAATAAAAATTAGAGTCAGCTAAATTAAGTAGGAAATTAAAATACAATAGAATCACTAAGAACAAAAGTTGGTTCTTTGAAAAGATCAACAAAATTGACAAACTTTTAGCTAGAATGACAGAAAAAAAGAGAGAAAAGATATAAATAATTAAGATTTAAAATGAAAGTTGGGACATTACTACTGAAATTATTAGTTACAGAAATAAAAAGAATCAAAAGAGGATACTATGAACAATTGCATACCAACAAATCTAGATGAAATGGGAAAATCCTTAGAAACATACAAAATATCAAAACTGACTCAAGAGGAAATAGAAATCTCAGTAGACTTATAACAAGTAAAGATAATGAATCAGTAATTAAAACCTCTGGACAAAGAAAAGTCTAGTACCAGATAGATTCACTGTTTGTAAACTATACAAAACAAAGAAGAATTAATACCAATCTTCTTAAATTCTTCCAAAAATGTGAAGAAGAAGGAATACTTCCTTATGCATTTTATGAAGTCAGTGTTACCCTGATACCAAAGCCAGACAAAAACAATCTAAGAAACTGTAGACGCAAAAATTCTTAATAAAATACTAGTAAATCAAATCCAGCAGCACAAATCAAATCCAGCAAGATTATACACCATGACCATGTGAAATTTAACACAGGAATGCAAGGATGTTTCAAACTTTAAAAATCAATGGATATAATGTACTGCATTAATAGAATGATACAGAAAAGAGTATTTGACACACTCCAACACACTTTCAGGATACAAACTAAAATAAGAAGGGAATTCCCTCAACATGGTAAAGGGCATTTATGAAAAACCCACAACTAACATCATAATCAAAGGTGAAAGACTGAGAGTTTTTTCCTAAGGACCAAGATAAGGGTTCTGCTTTCACCACTACTATTCAATACTGAAATAGTTCTAGCCAGAGCAATTAAGAAAAAGAAATAAAGTGTTCAAAATTGGAAAGAAGAAGTAAAACTATATCTACTTACAAATGAGATGATCTTATATATGGAAAACTCTATAAAGAATCCACAAAAAAAATATTAGAAACCTTTATGCATCCAAGAACACCATCAAGAGAGTGAAAAAGACAACCTACAAAATAAAAGACAATATTTACAAATTATATATCTGATAAGGATCTGGTTTCCAACATCTATTATTTTACAACTCAACAACCAAAAGATAAACAGCCCAATTCCAATGTGGGCAAAAACTCGAATTGACATTTCTCCAGAAAAAGATCTGAAAATTACCAATAATCACATGAAATTAAGCTCAGTGTCATTAGGCTAAGGGAATGCAAATCAAAATCACAATAAAATAGCACTTCACACCCCACTAGCTTGACTACTACTTTATTTGTAACTGGACAATAACAAGTGATTGGTGAGGTAAACAATTTGGAGCCTTCACACAACACTGGTGAGAACGTAATGAGGGCCACTTTGAAAGCCGTGTGGCAGGCAGTTCCTCAGTAAGTCAAACATCAAATAACCATATGATGCCGAAATTCCATTCCTAAGTATATACTAAGAGAATTGAAAACTGATTTTCATACAAAAGCTTGTACATGTATGTTCATAGCAGCACTATTCATGATAGTCACAGTGTAGAAATAGTCAAATGTCCATTAACTAATGAATGGATAAACAAAATATAGCATATCCATACAGTACTGGACATCCATACAATATGGATATTATTCAGCCATAACAAAGAATGAAGTACTTAGTCATACTACAATATAGATGAACTTTGAAAATGTTATGATAAGTAGGAAAAGCCAGGCACAAAAGTTCATGTGTTGTTTAATTCATTTATATAAAATACCCAGAATAGGGAAATCCATAGAGATATAAAAGAGATTACTGGTTGCCAGGGGCCAGAGGGCAGGAGGAAATAAGAAGTGGCTGCTTAATGGATGTGAATTTTCTTTTGGGGTAATGAAAATATTTTAGAACTAGATAGTTGTGATGGTCACACAACATTGTGTATGTACTAAATGCCACTGAATTGTGTACTTTAAAATGGTTAAAATGGTGAAATTTATGCTATGTATATTTTAACAGTTAAAAAAGATAAGATGCCACCAAAAAACCCACGACACAGATACTACAATAAAAGAAAGTTGTGCAATATTACAATCTCCTTTTTATGCACAGAAATAATTAACAAATACTAGCAAACAGAATTCAGCAATATTTTAAAAGGAAATACATCATGGCAAAAAAGTAAGATTTATCTCTATAAGCCAGATTGAGTTAATATTGAAAAGCATACCACATTAACAAAATAAAGGAGAAAAACCATAGATTCACAAGAAGCACTTGACAAAATTTAATACCACTCAAGAGCTTTGCAGCAAACTAGCAAACTACAAAAATAATGTCCTCTAATAAAGGGAAACTTTGAAAAAACTCTACAACACACATCATACTTAATAGTGAAGTACTGAATACTTCCTCCCTGAGATCAAGAATAAGGCAAGTATGTCTGCTCTCAGTATTCTATTCAACATTTTATTGGAGCTCCTAGTCAGTGCCACAGAGTAAGAAAAAGAATTGGAGGGCATACATACTGGAAAGGAAAAACTGCATTTATTTACAGATTACATAATTGTATATATAGAAAAATCCTGAGGAATCTACCAAAAACTCCATTAGAACTGATAAGGGAATTTAGTAAGGCTGCAGACATAAGATCAACATATAAAAAACAATTATATTTTTATATAGTAGTAAATAAAATACTGCAGTTGTAAAATAAAAATTTTAAATCACACATTTTGCAATAATATAAAAATAAGATACAATTAGAAATAAACATAACAAAATATGGACAAAAACTCTGAACTGAAAAATATAAAAGTGTTGAGAGAAATGAAAGACCTAAATAAATGGAGAGATACACCATGTTCTGGGGTGGAAAAATCAATATACCTAAGATGTCTGTTATCCCCAAATTAATATAAAGAGTCAACACAATATCAATCAAAATTATAGGCAGTTTATTTTGGTATAAATGTACGAGTTGATTCTGATTGATTCTCAATAAAGTTATCAAGGCAATTCAATGAAGAAAGGAAAATGTTTTCAACAAATAGTGCTGAGACAATTGGATAAACACATAGGATAAAAGAAACTTCAACCCCTACCTCACACCATACACAAAAACTCCGAGCATAGTCCTAAACGTAAGAGCAAAACTATAAAAATGTAGAAGAAAGCACAGGAGAATATCCTCACTAACTTGGGGTAGGCAAAGGTTTATTAAACAAGACCTAGAAAGTAGTAGCATTAGAAGAAAAGAATAATAACTTAGATTCCATCACATAAAAAATCTGGTCATCAAAAGACATCATTAAGAATACTAATAGGCGGGCGCCTGGGTGGCTCAGTTGGTTAAGCGATTGCCTTCGGCTCAGGTCATGATCCCGGAGTCCTGGGATCGAGTCCCACATCAGGCTCCCTGCTCAGCGGGGGGTCTGCTTCTCCCTCTGACCCTCCCCCCTCTCATGCTCTCTCTATCTCAGTCTCTCTCTCAAATAAATAAATAAAATCTTAAAAAAAAAAGAATATTAATAGGCAATGGTGGACTGGGAAACAATATTTGGAAAGCATACCTGATGAAGGACTGGTAGCCATGATATATAAAGAACTACAACTCAGTAATAAAAATACAAACAATCCCGTAAATAAGACGAAGGATTTGAATACTTTGCAAAAGATCATGTATTAATAGCCAATAAGCATACAAAGAAGTGCTTAACATCCCTGACTTACAGGGAAATACAAACTAAAAGCACAATGAGATAACACTACACACCCATTATAATGACTAAAATTAAAGACTGACAACACCAAATATTGGCAAAATCTGTGACAACTAGAAGTCTCACACCTTGTTGGTGGGGAATATAAATCAGTACAACCATTCTAGATGAATGTCTGAAGTAAGCATATACTATCCAATGACCAAGAAATTCCACTCCAAGGGTGTGTTTAACCAAGGTAGGTGAAGATATACATGCCCCCAAAATACATATACAAGAATGTTCATAGAAGTTTTAGTCATAATAACCCCAAATCAGAAACCACCTAAATATCCATTAACGGGTGAATTATAAACGTATTGTGGGCTACACAGCAAGTAAAGCTAAGAAAATGCTGTCACTAAACATGGATGGATCTGAGACAAAATGATACTGGGCAAAGAAAGCCAGATACAAAAGACCACATATATATGTGATTTCATTTATATGAAGTTCAAAAGCAGGCAAAACAAATCTGTGTTGATAGGAATTTGAAAGAAGAAGATAGCAGGAGGGGAAGAATGAAGGGGGGAAATCGGAGGGGGAGACGAACCATGAGAGACTATGGACTCTGAAAAACAAACTGAGGGTTCTAGAGGGGAGGGGCATGGGGGGATGGGTTAGCCTGGTGATGGGTATTAAAGAGGGCACGTTCTGCATGGAGCACTGGGTGTTATGCACAAACAATGAATCATGGAGCACTACATCAAAAACTAATGATGTAATGTATGGTGATTAACATAGCATAATAAAAAAAAAAAGTTAAGTAACTTGCTCAAGGTCAGAGGCAAATGTCTCCAAAGCCTGAACATCACACAGTAAGAGCACTCTGCTGTGAAACAGAGTTCATAATCTCTTAGAGCCATGGCATTCCATTTCTAGAAAGATCTCAGAAATCACATTAGCCAATGTGTCTCCCATTCCCATTTTATAGCTGGGAAAACTGAGTTTCAGAGAAGGGAGAGTCTCGCCCAAAGTAGATGACCCATTGGTGGCACAGCTGACCACGTCCTGCCCTGGTAGACAGTCAGGGAGGGGTGCAGTGGCCTCCTTCCCTCCCAGCCCACTAGCCCCCAAGCACGGGCCAGGGGGCCTGGCACAGAGGGACACTCGAGTCATATTTCACAGTAAAGCCAGAGTGAGTCTTACTGCACAGACTCAGGTTAGCAAGGAACATCAATTTTTTTTCTCTAAATCAAATCAAACTCCTCCTCCTAGCCACCATCCAAGAGGCCTGGCCCGAAAATCAGTCTCAACCATTCTTGATCCACCCAAGAGCCCAGGAGGAGTCCTTGGTGCCCAGAAAATGCGGAGAGGCATCCTGTCGTCTCCTCGTCCTTCTAGTTTCCCTGTAGCTTCATCATGAGCCACTCCGGATGCAGCATCCTTCAGTGAGCCACCATTCCCAGGCCACTGGGTTTCCCAGGAAAGCTGGAAGCTCCCAGACACGTGGCCAGACACATATGCACGCGTTCACACACATCTAGACGGTCCCGGAAATTCACACGCTGGCAGGGGCAGAGAGACACACGGGGCTTCCCCATTCACACTGATGCACGCACCCCGCGCACCACACATACACCACACGCATCCCAGACACACACCTACGGACACCCACTGATAACCCGGACTCATGCACAAATGTACTGATGTCTACACCACCCGCTCCCACACAGATTTTTGCCCAAGTTCCCACTCTGCTAGGGACACTCGCAAGCAATGACACGCACATAGGGCCTCAGACACACGTCCTCAGCCAGACATCAAGTCAGAGACCCTCACCCCTGGCCACAAGACTGACAGAGGCTCACACACTCCACAAGCGGACAGACCTGCAGGGACAGGCATTCACTCGCAAGCAGACAGGCACGAAAACGCTCGCACGCCCAGGGGTTCAGCCCCGGCCCAGCCCCGCGCACCAATGCAGATGTGCTTGCACACCCAGCCGCGGGAGCCGTTCCCGGGCCCATGCTGCCACACAGTGGAGACGTGGCGTCCTCCCCGCAGCCCCCTCCCGCCTGTCCCCTACCCGGCCGGGCGGTCACGTGCGGGAGAAGACAAAAATATGGCTGGGGCCTGAGAGGTGGGCAGCGAGGAAGGGAAGGGGCAGAAGATAAAATAATAATACTGCCGGGTTTGTTCATTTCGGTGATAATTAGCGGTGCCTTCCCCGCCGCCTCACCGGCCGCTCTGGCTGATCCCGCGTGATGGATGCCTGGTGGTGCTGAATGCAAATTAGCATAATTTCATTACCGAGGGACCCGTGAAAAGGTTCAATTATAGAGCAATCTCATTAATACCAGGGCTTGTTAAACTAATAGAAAGAGACAGGCCCCGCAGCTCGGAGAGGTACACATGTGCTCGGAATGCAATTACTGCTGGAGCCCCTGGTACCTGGGCCACACCTGGCTCCCTAGGACCTGCCCGCGACGGCCTGCAGACTCGCACTCCCAAAGGACAGGGGCCCTGACCTCGGTGGTCCAGAGTCTGATAAGCAGAGGCCCCTCAAAGAAGCAGAGCGTCTGGGCTGAATCAGCCTTTACTAATCATCAAAGTGCGAGGTTACAGTTGGGGAGACTGAGGCCCACAGAGGGGAAGTGAGTTATTTAAGGTCGGTGGTATGAAAGAGCCAGTGTGGCAGCAAGAAAGACATTCCGGTGGAGGGAGGTGATGCTAATCCCCGTGTCAGGTCCTGGCCCCATGACACCTCTCAGGAGCCTCCTACACTGTGACTCAGTTTCTCCATTATTGCAGAGGCCCGTAGGTCCACTCAGCATCTTTTCCTGTCCCCTGATGGAAGAGGGCTCCGTCAAGGCACACTGCAAGTTGAAGCCTTGGCCCACTGGAGGAAGCAGAACCTCAGCTCCATCCCCTCCACCCAACCCCCACCATCTCCCAACACACCCAGTCTAAAGACTAGAGAATTTTTTTTTTAACTTTTATTTTTTTATTTATTTTTTATTTTTATTTTTTTTATTCTTATGTTAATCCCCATACATTACATCATTAGTTTTAGATGAAGTGTTCCATGATTCATTGTTTGTGCATAACACCCAGTGCTCCATGCAGAATGTGCCCTCCTCAATACCCACCACCAGGCTAACCCATCCTCCCACCCCCCTCCCCTCTAGAACCCTGTTTGTTTTTCAGAGTCCATCGTCTCTCATGGTTCAAGACTAGAGAATTTTGAAGGCACAGCTCCCACTGAGAGAAGAACGTTCCCTTCCTCCCTAAACCCTCAGGAACTGGATCAAGAGGCTGGCACCTTCCATCTTTGGCATAAGATTTCTTAGGCTATCATACTCAGCTTCTTATCCGACTTCAGCAAAAAGGGGTCATGCTTGGTGTTCAGTCTTACCCACCCTCTGACCAAAGAGCCCTTCACAATGACTTCATGCTGCAGCTTCCTTCCCAGCCCTAGAATTGTACACACACTGAGCTGGGTCATATGAATTTGCTGTATTTTTTATCACCTCTGTAATATTTGATTTTTCTGCAATTGTAAGGAAAACAACACGAGTCCCAAAATACCCCCAAGCTGGAGAATGACTCACACTGTATATGCAGTGACTCAGAAGGGCCCAGCAGAAGCGACAACCCCCACAAAAGGCCCCATTGTTCATATTTTAAAGGTAAGGGGTGGGTGCTAAGCAATTGCAAACTCAGAGAGCAGGTTCAGGCTCTGGCTGCTGACACTTGTCATTCGCCCGTTTGTCCTGGGTGTGTTTTGGTTCTCTCTTTTTCTAATAACATAGTGAAGCCAGATAATTTTGTAATCAGAGAAAGCCCCCTGGAGACCCTCATTTGTTTCTAAGTGCTGATGGGGAAGATGGGGGGCGGTGTCAGAGACAGCCAGCCACAGGACCCCAAGAAGCTGAATGTCCCCTGTAAGGCGGCAGGACTACTGGCTAGGCTGACACCCCCACTCCTTGCAGGGGACTGTGGCAGAGGCCAAACCGAGGGACAGAACACAAGAGGAAGAATGGAGTGGTGGGAAAAGGAGCCCAAGACCCAGGATCCTATGACATCCGTGACCCACGGGTCCCCGTGGTCATGCACTTGGGACATCAGGAAGGGGGTGTCTGTGGAGCCGCAGGGGAGCCTCGCCTGACCAAGAAGGGCTTTGGGATCCCAGGAGGGGCAGTCAGCATTTTGGGACCAAGAAACAGAGGGGGATGGGGCGCCTGGGTGGCTCAGTTGGTTGGGCGACTGCCTTCGGCTCAGGTCATGATCCTGGAGTCCCGGGATCAAGTCCCGCATCTGGCTCCCTGCTCGGTAGGGAGTCTGCTTCTCCCTCTGACCCTCCTCCCTCTCATGCTGTCTCTCATTCTCTCTCACAAATAAATAAAATCTTAAAAAAAAAAAAAAAAAGAAACAGAGGGGGAGGTAGAGTCCTCAAAGTTGGAAAGAGAACAAGCGGAAGCACCCAACATTAATAAGAGGAGGCTGTGAGTGTGAGGGGAATCCTCATCTATCACAGCGGAAAGTCAATAGATAATGTCTAAAACTGATGAATCAGGAAATCGTGGCAGACGCGCATTATTTAGAGATACGGCGGTGGTCAGGGGACCCCGCGGCTCTGAGGAGCAGGCGAGGAGGCAGCGCTTTGCCTGGGAAGCCACGCGCTACCATTTCATTGTTTTAAATACTTTCTGAAGGAGCTGTTGTTGATGCTTCTAACCGTGCCTCTGCTTTACCCTTCCCCATCGCCCTGAATGGTCTGAGTCACCCCTGAGCACACACCTGAGAAGGGTGTTGGCTCTCTGTGTGTGTCTAGGTGCGTGCACCTGTGCCCTGCATCTCCTAATCCCCACTCTACTGGGGAGACGAGGACCCAGCGTCTCTCCCATCTGGGCCCTCGTTTTCTTATCTGCATATTTGGAAGCCTGGGTGAGGGCCTTTCCCTTCTGACACCTGAGGTTTCGCCGGGGTGAAGTTTAAAGTCAAAAGACCCATATTCTAGCCCCAGTTCTGCCACTTCCTAGCTGTGTGACCTTGAACAAGTCACTTGCCCTGTCGGCTTCAGTTTTTCTCCTCTCTAAAATAAATAGGCTAAAGGCAGGGACACCACGGGGACCCAGTGGAGGACAATAGGCATCAGCGTGGCCTGTCAGCTAGGCAGACTGTGGAAATCCATGGGGTTGCTGCAGTCCGAACCTCAGTTCTCAGACTCCCTTGACTGGAATGGTGCATCTTTGCTTCCCCACTCCATTGCCTCCTTCCACTGCATCTCCCATTCCTTCCCCACTTCTTCTCCTCCCCCCACCCACACGCACTTGGTGACCCCTGGAGAGAAGTAGATTAAGAGCCTGAACCATGGCGAGGAGCAAGGTTAGGCAAGGAGATGGCCAGGAGATGATGGGCAGATGGATGGTGGAGGAAGGGGCACCAAGTGTGACTCTAGGTTAGGCAGGACACTTTGGGCTGTCTCACAGAACACAAGTCAAACTGGCTCAAGCAAAAAGCATTGATCGGCTCCTCGAACTGGGAGCCCAAGGCCACCTTCAGGCACAGCTGGATCCAGAGGTTTCATGTCCTCAAGAACCTGTCTCTCTCTCCAAGTCTCAGTTCTGCTCTCCTCTCTCAGTTAAAGTATCAAGCAGATTTGTTCCAAATGATGGGGAGCATGTGCTTTTGCCATCTTCAGCTTCTGATTTAGGAAAACCGTCTCTCCCAGTGCCACTCGCCATCTCCCCCAAAGGAACTCTGATTGGGCCCCCTTGAATCACATGCCCAGTTCTGGACCAATCACTGCTACCAGGCAGGTGAGGTCTCCTCATTGATCAGCTGGAGTCACATGACCTGCCTTGGGTCAGCAAGGCAGGATCTTTGATTGGCTGTCCCAGGAGAATCACATGCAAGAGGGAAAAGGCAGTCCCCAAAGAGAGAAAGGAGAGGGTGCCAAGGTTCTTAACCTGGGGGTAAGGTTTGAGGAAAGAGGGCAGGGCCATCCCTGATGCTCCAACAGAACTCTTCCCACCACCCTGTCCTTCGCTGACCAAGGGGCTGCAGCTCTTCTGCCCTTGACCCAGGGTGCAAGAGAATTCCAGAGGGCTTGTTTATTGAACACTCGCTATTTGCTAGATGCTTTAGCTGCATGGTCTCATTGGATCCTTATTCCAACTCTGACTTAACCCTATTTTGCAAATAAGGAAAATGAATTCCGTACACCAACTGCCCCAAAGCCCTGAAGTCAGCTTCCTCAAGTGGTTTCTCTCAGTGCCTCCATTTCTTCATCTGTGAAAGGGCCTCAGACTTGGGACAGAAGAAAAAATGGATAAAGGAAGACAGAGGCACACACAGAGAGAGAGAACCACACAGAACCTGGGTGGACACCCAGCCCGCCTGCCATGCCCAGAGCACAGCGAGGCAGGTGTCTCCCAACTGATCAGGGGAGGGAGGAAACCCAAGGCTGGATCTCAGCAGCCCAGCTCACTGTGTCTTCCGGGCTGGCCTACTGCCCAGCTGGCCTTCAGCAGGTTCCTGTGGGGAACTCTGGGGGTCTAAAGCACTTTCCTTCCTCCTGGACTGAGGAGAAGAAAGTGGGGAGGGGCGAGTTGCTTGGAGATAAAGACAAGACTTCAGGCCAGCTCCAACCAGCTGCTGTCCCTTCCCCTAAGACTGTCCTGCAGAACAGAAAAGCCTTTTCTGCCACCCTCCCTGCTCTCACACCTCCCATAGCTCCCTAGTCTCCAGCAGAAATCTGCATGTCTCAGCTGACTTCAGGCCCTCCCTGCCTCTCCCCAACGTCCCATCAACCCCCTCTCCTCCAGGCGAAAGAATCCACATCTCCCCTGTCACCATGGGATGCCTGGCCGCCACGCCTCTGCTTAGCCTGTGCCTCAAACGTAGAACATCCTTCTCCCCAGCACTACTGCTGTGGACCTGATCCATCCTTCAAAGCCTGGCTCAAGTGTGGGGCCACCAGGGCTGACCTGGTGCTCTCACCCCAGACCCTCCCAGCAGGTTTTCTTCCCTCTACTTCCTGAGCCCATCTAGCTCTTCAGAGATCTGTTCCCCAAACCTATTACCTGAGCTCACTTGAGTTCTCTATGTCTCAGTTTCTCCTGAAGTCCCATTTCAGTTTCCATCTGTAAATGTGAATAATGAGAGTATCTATGTCACAGGGTGTTTGTGATGATTAAAATGACATAATGCAGGTAAAATGCTTAGAATGCAGCCCAGCACTTTGTAAGAACTCAATAAGTACTATCACTACTGGAAATTATTATTATTATTATTATTATTATTACTATTATTATTATTATTACGGTCATTGTTACTGCTGCTAAATAGAGGGGTATGGCAGACCGGATTTTCCAAGATATTTTCAGTCCCATGGGCTCTTGAAGAACATTGTCATTTCATGGGGGACAGAGAAGTGATGCCATGTGGCTGCTAGGACTAGGACACAAAAACGATAAGGCTCCTCTCTCTCTCTCTCTCTCCCTCCCTCCCTCTCTCTTTCCCTCTCCCCCCCGCCCCCCTCCACCGTTCTCTCTCTTTCTGCTCACTCACCCTTGAGACACAGGCACCATGCTGTAAGGAAGCCCAGGTCGCCTGGGGGACCACGTGGGGGGTCCCAGCTGACTGCCCCGGTAAGGTCTCTGCCAACAGCCAACATCAACCAGCAGACATGTGTGAGTGAACCTTCCAATGAGCCCCGTCCCCAGCAGAATAATGGCCCCCAAAGAGCTCCACGTGCTAATCCCTGGAGCCTGTGAAAGTGCTCCGTTGCTTGGCAGGAAGGACTGCAGGTGGGACTAAGGGCGCGGAGCTTGAGACAGGAGAGCAGCCTGGACTGTGCACGTGGGCCTGCTGTGATCACATGCCACTGTACATGCCACGAACTTTCTCCAGCGGCCGGAGAGATGTCAGAGAGACGCAGCAGGGGAAGAGGCAGGAGAGATTTCAAGCCTGTGTCTGGCTTTGGAAATGGAGGAACGGAGCTACAAGCCAAGGAATGGAGGCTGCTTCTGGAAGTTGAGAAGCCCAGCAAGGAAAGGGGACCTCAGTCTTAGCATCACAGGGAAATGAATTCTGCCAACGACCTGGTTGAGCAGGAAAAATGGATTCTCCCCTGGGGTCTCCCAAGAAGATCACAGACAGCCCTACAGGTCCCTTGATTTTGGCCTTGTGACACTCTAAGCACAGATCCAGCCTCACCCACTGGACTTCCAACCTGTAAGAACTGTAAGATCATAAATGTGTGTGATTTTAAACCTTGTAGTTTGTGGTCACTTGTTGCCATAGCAGGAGAAAGTATAGCAGCCTTTGAGTCGTCCTTCTGAGGCCCCAGACGTCCGGAACAGAGACAAAGTATCCCCATTCCTGATGCACAGAAGCCGTGACACAGAGGTTGTTCTATGGCACTGTATTGGGGCGGTTTGTGAGTATGTAACTCCAGCAGCTGGAACGGGAGGCTTCTGCAGCCCTTTCCCAGAGGCATCCGCTGTCCTCTCTGACCTCACCAGACTGTGGTTTCTTCATCTGTGACATGAGAATAATGACCAGGAAAGAAGCGACTGGTATGTGCCCCATAAAAGGTGCCATGCTGTTTTTAGGGGGAAATGTGATGACTGATTTGCATTGTGAGATATCACTTTTATGAAATTAAAACCTTATATGTTCCATAATGCACTATCACATCACACCCATTAGGGTGGCTCTTACCCAAAAAGAAGAGGAGGAGGAGTGGTAGGAGGAGGAGGAGCAGGAGGAGGAGCAGGAGGAGCAGGAGGAGGAGGAGCAGGAGGAGCAGGAGCAGGAGGAGGAGCAGCAGGAGGAGCAGGAGGAGCAGGAGGAGGAGGGGCAGGAGGAGCAGGAGGAGAAGGAGGAGCAGGAGGAGCAAGAGCAGGAGCAGGAGCAGGAGGAGCAGGAGCATGAGGAGCAGGAGGAGGAGCAGCAGGAGGAGCAGGAGTTAGCAAGGATGTGGAGAAATTAGAACATTTGTGCACCGCTCACGGGAATACAAAATTGTGCCGCCACTGTGGAAAATGGTAGCTCCTCAAAAAATTAAACGTAGAAAAAAAAAAAAATTAAACGTAGAACTACCACATGATTCATCAGTTCCTCTTCTGGGTATATGCCCAAGAGAATGGACAGCTGGGATCTGAGCAGATAGCTGTAGACCCATGCTCATGGCAGCATGATTCACAATAGCTACGGCAGAGAAGCAACCCACATGTCCCTCCACAGATGAATGGATAAATAAAATGTGGTTGGTCCATACAAGGGAATATCCTTTGGCCTTCAAAAGGAAGGAGGGCCTGCCACCTGCTACACCATGGATGAACCTCGAGGACATGACGCTCAGCGACACGAGCCAGTCACAAGGACAGATACTGCGTGATTCCACTTACGCGAGGTTTTTGGAGGAGTCAAACCTCTATCCTAGAGACAGAAAGTAGAAGAGTGGTTGCCAGGGGTGGGGGGAGGGGGAGTGTGTAATGGGGACAGAGCTTCAGTCTGGGAAGACGAAAATGTTCTGGAAAAGTGGTGGGGATGGTTGCACAACAGTGCGAATGCACTTCATGCCACTGGACAGTACACTCAAAAATAACTGTTAAGATGGTGAATTTTATGTTAGATATATTGTACCAAACAAATGTTTTTAACCCTATATGTGTATGCTTGTACCTATATTACAGAAAGTTTAAAAGGATGCCTTCTACATTGTCAAGGATGGGAATAAAGGGTAGAATGGGAGGGGGGATTTCACCTTTTACTTTATATACCTACGTGTTCTTTAACCATCTTACAAAGAATAGCAGTAAATTTGCAATAATAATACAAATGTGTAGTTTTGTTTAAAGCTTTACTTATTTATTTTGGGAGAGAGTGCATGAGCGGAGGGGAGGGAGGGGGAGAGGCAGAGAGAGAGAGAAGCAGACTCCCCACTGAGCGCAGAGCCCACGGTGGGACTCAATCTCATGGCCCTGAGATCATGACCTGAACTGAAATCACGAATCGAATGCTTAACCAACTGAGTCACCCAGGTGCCCCCAAATATGTATTCTTTAAATGGGGAAGCAGCACCTACCTCAGAGGATGTGAGGATTAACAGCCTCGCTAAAGGAAAAGCATGTATCCTGGGCCTGGAACACTCGAGGGACAGAAAATCCCTTCCCTCCCTTGTCCCTGTCCTGAGATTCTCTAAGCTCTACAGAACAGCCTACCAGAGGGTTGATATTGGAGACAAAAGGCATAGGCCCTCTGCAGCCCCATGTCCATCCCAATGTCCACAGCAACCGAAGACTAAGGAAGCGTCCACTCCAGGAAGCCCACCCAAGCCTGGTGATCCCACACAATCGTACCCTGGGAACCCCTCACCATCTCTGGAATCTCGTCGGAGTGTTCAGTCTTGAGCATTGGGAGGAAACTATGATCATTTCTAGATGGCCACATTTTGGGCAACAACTGTGCCTTCTGGGTCATTCTCAAAGACCCAGAAAAGCTCTGGAAAGCTTTGAAAGCTTTCTTCTGCCCTTTTGTCTCAATACCCATGTCCTCAAGGAAACAGAACTCCTTTTACCCTTCCTCTTGAATTTGTCTTAGCACCTTTCACCTTCTGGAAGTTCTTCACACATCTAGTCCAAATCTCTCATGCTGCTGCCAGAGAAAAAGTCTTTGCCTCTATAACTCAGTGGCCTCTGCCCAGCAGAGAAGAAACTTCACATATGCTCTCCGCTTAAAATGAGAGACTATTCCCCTGCATACTGTGTAAGGAGCATGGCAAATACTTTCAATCTAGCTGTCTATTGGTCAGGGTCTCCAGAGGAACAGGACCAAAAGGATTGGTGTACATACATAGAAAACTATTTATTATAAGGAATCGGCTCGTGTCATTAAGGGGATTGCGAGCTCAGATCTGCAGTGTGGACCAGCAGGCGGAGCCCAGGCACAGACAAAGTCCTTAGGCACTCTGCTGGAGAATCACACCTTACTTGGGGAAGGGTCTGCCTTTTTGTTCTGTTCAGGACTTTAGCTGATTGAATGTGGCCCACCCACATTAGAGAGGGCAATCTGCTTTATTCTACCAATTAAAATGTTCATGTCATCTAAAAAAAAAAATACCCAGAATAACTTATGGCCAAATATCTGGGCACCCCATGACCCCATCAAGTTGACACATAACATTAACCAGCACAAGCAGGTACAATGTGGGTTGCTAGCTACCCAGCCAACAGTTACCACTGGACCATTGAGCTGTATGGACATATGTTCAGGCCTCAAATGGAATGCCCCCAACCACCACCCCTGCCTCTGTGTCCCATGTCATGGGGTAAGTGCCTCTCTGGGCTTAGCTGTACCCATCCTAGGCACAGCTTGCCTCCCTGGTAAGGACAGGTTTCTTGATGAATCCACACTGGCCATCCTCTGAGCACCTGTGCCCACAGCAGGCCTGTTTTCTCCCAGAGGCTGTTTCTGAGCCTGTGCAAACCCAACTTCCCTCTGCAGCAACATGCCCAGTGGTCATGAGCATGGACTCCAGAGCAGGGGGGCAAGGGTCCGGAAGCCAGTACCTGCTGTGTATTTTTGGGAAAGATACTTAACCTCTCTGCACCTCAGTTTCTTTATCTATAAATTGGAAATAAAAATGGCACCCACCTCCCAGAGTGTTTTGAGGGTCAGCCAAATAATGCATGAATGATTCTACGGAACCTGATAAATATAGTAAGGCCAGAATAAATATTAACCAACACTATTATTAGTGTTATTCTTATTATTTTTGAATTGACCCAAACACATTCTGACAGCTCTACATAACAAACCCAGCAGTACACTACTCACTTGGGCTTTTTAACCACTGCAAACATAAATGTAGGTGATTTTCTTACATTGAAAAACCCCAAAGCCAAAAAAGAAAAATAAATTTTTATCGTCAAAAATTTTTTGATGGTATAAAAATTAAAACTTGTTTTTGGCTCAGATAACACACTCAATTTAGACAAGTAATCGATTTAGGGAAATATTTGCAATCCAGAGAGCAGAGGGTTAGTATTTACAATATACTAATGAGCTGTTAAAAATAGAAGAAATGATTTTTTAATTTTAAATTGGGATAAGGACATGAATAAGCAAACACAGAAGAGCGAATCCAAAAGGTTATTAAACATATGAAAAAAATGCTCAAACTCAGGGCTATGCAAATGGAAATAACACTAAGATACTTTTTAATTGTCAAACTTGCAAAAATTTTAAGGGAGTTGATATCTGCTGCCAGGGGAGGTGTGGGGAAGTGGTTACTCTTGTTCAAATCTAAAAGAAATGGGAATCATTTCAGGCTTTTGGGGGTGCATTCCAGAAATAGTCATTGTGATAAAAATATATATTTACTCTTTGACCTGGCACTCTCTCTCCTGGAAATGTATCTTACAAAAATAAAAACACTGTTACCTAAGAATACATATGTGCTTGTCACGCAATTGGTCACTGTGACAGGACACTAGATCCCCATCAAAAGGCAAATGGATGGATAATATCCATGTTATGTAGCCATTAAAAAGAATGAATTAGAGTCATGCCAGGATAAGAGGATTTCCTTAAGATGATGATACGTAAGAAAAGCAAAAGGCAGGAAAGTATGTATAAAATGATCCCATTTCTGTAAAATAAATAATGGCCTAAAAACTCCAAATTCATGCTGCTATGTAAATATTTGAATGTTTGAAATAAAAATATTAAAAACATATGTGCAAAAACATATATGCAATTTTTAGATACATGTTTACACATAAAGAAGTATTGAATTGATTAACCACCAAAACTAGGGTGAGTCGTGGTCTCTGTGGAGTTGGGGAGAAGTGGTTAAATGGGCTTTAGTTTAATTTCTAATGCCTTATTTCTTTGAGGAAGAGCCAACTGGAAGCAAATATGAAAAATAGCAAGAACCGAGCAGGGGAAGTAGGGATGTTTATTACATTATCTTTTGCAATAAAAACAAGAAAGTAAATTAAATCTGACTTAGCCCATTCAGGCTGCTCAATTTTTGCAATTTTGTCTTAGTCCTTTTAGGCTGCTCGGACCAAATACCATAGACCTGGTGGTCTATAAACAACAGAAATTTATTTCTCACAATTCTAGAGGTTGGAAGTCTGAGATCAAGTCATCAGCAGATTCAGTGCCTGAAGAGAGCCTGCTTCCTGGATCATTGACAGCTGCCCTTGCACTGTGTCTTCACATGGCAGAAGAGGCAAGGGAGTTCTCTGAGAACTCTTTTATAATCCCAATCCTGAGGGTTCCACCCTCATGAGCACCTCCCAAAGGCCCCACCTCCTAATATCATCACCTTGGGAGTTAGAATTTCAACACATGGATCTGCA
Organism: Neomonachus schauinslandi; assembly: GCF_002201575.2. Classification (NCBI taxonomy): domain Eukaryota; kingdom Metazoa; phylum Chordata; class Mammalia; order Carnivora; family Phocidae; genus Neomonachus; species Neomonachus schauinslandi. The sequence goes on along the minus strand of NC_058418.1, from coordinate 27,109,147 downwards.
GGAGGACATAAACATTCAGTCCATTGCACAATCAAGATGTCATTAAAAGCATGTTCTAGAGGAAGCCAAGCCCATAGATCTACCAGGGACAGTTCCCCATCTATGCAATGGGCATAAATGATAGCACTCACAACATTTTCTTGAGAGGGTCAAAGGAGAGAATAGCACTCAGCCAATGTCAGTGGGTCCTATCTCCCCAGGCACTTGTGTAGATGTTTGTAAAGATGTGCTTTGGTGCCCTTCCCAGGAGGTAGCCAATAATTTGGCCCAAGCATGGGAGCCTGGATGGCTGAACCAAACTCTGGGGGATCTTCAGAAGGCTAGAGGCAGAGAGAACATCACAAGAAAAGAAAACTGCAAACCAATATCTCTTAGGAATATAGATGTAAAATTCCTCAACAAAAATATTAGCAAACTGAACACAGCAACATATAAAAAGAATTGTACAGCATGATGAAGTAGGATTTATCCCAGTAATGCATGGTTGGGTCAGCATCTGAAAATCAATTAATGTAATTCATCATATCAATAGAATAAAAAAGAAAAATCACATAATCATCTCAATTAACACAGAATAAGCATTTGACAAAAATCCAACACCCTTTCATGATACAAACATTCAAGAAGAGAAGAAAACTTCCTCAATCTGCTAAGGGGCATCTATAAAAACTCCCCTGCTAACATCTAAAAAATGGTGTTAAAACACAATACTTAAAAACATACTTAAAATGATGAAAGATTGGTTATGTTCCCCCTAAAATCAAGAACAAAACAAGGACATCTGTTTTCACCACTTCTATTCAGCATTGTACTGGAGATTCTAGACAGAACAATTAGGTGAAAGAAAGAAAGAAAAAGAAAGAAAGAAAGAAAGAAAGAAAGAAAGAAAGAAAGAAAGAAA
>NC_058418.1:27079946-27108236 GCF_002201575.2 Neomonachus schauinslandi | reverse complement strand
AGAAAGAAAGAAAGAAAGAAAGAAAGAAAGAAAGAAAGAAAGAAAGAGCGGGGAGGGAGGAAGAAAGGAAGGAAGGCAGAAAGAAAGAAAGGAAGAGAGAAAGAAAGAAAGAAAGAAAGAGAAAGAGAGAGAGAGAGAGAGAAAGGGAGGAAGAAGGAAGGAAGGAAAAAGAAGAAAAAACATATCCAGATTAGAAAGAAAGAAGTAAAATTATCTCTAGTCACAGATGACATGACCTTGCACATAGAAAATCCTAAGGAATCCACTAAAAAGCTTAGAACTAATAGAGTTCAGCAAGGTTGCAGGAAACAAGATCAATATATAAATATCAACTGTACTGCTATATACTTGCAATGAAAATCTGAAAATGAAATTTTAAAAACAATTATATTAATAATAGTACTAAAAAGAGTACAATAGTTAGAAATAAATTTAACAAAAGAAATGCAAGGCTTGAGCATTGAAAACTACAAAATATGTTGAAAGGAATTAAAGAAGAGCTACATAATTGGGAAAAGATCCCACGTTCATGGATTGGAAGACATAATATTGCTAAGATGGCAATATTCCCCAAACTCTTCTACAGATTCCGTGCAATCCCCATCAGAATCCCAGATGACTTCTTTATAGAAATTGATGAACCAATTCTAAAATTCATATAGAATTTCAAGAGACCAAGATGGATAGCCAAAACGATCTTGAAAAAGAAGAACTAAGTAGGAGGACTCACATTTCCTTGTTTCAAACTTACTACAAAGCAACGACAATCCAGAAAGCATGGTACTAGCACAAGGATAGACATATAAATCAATGGAATAGAATTGAGAGTCCAGACATACCACCAACACATCTATGGTCAACTGATTTTTAACAAGGGTGCCAAGACCATCCAAAGGGGAAAGAGCAGTCTTTTCAACAAATGGTGTTGGACAACTAAATAGCCACATGCAAAAGAATGAAATTGGACCCTTACCTTACACCATATACAAAAATTAATTCAAAATGGATCAAAGCCCTCAATGTAAGAACTGACACTGTAAAACTCTTAGAAGAAAACAAGGGGTAAATATGATGTCCTTGGATTTGGCACTTCCTGACCTTTCTCACCATCTCACTATTTTTGATAGCTATGCTCCAGCATGGTCCATGACATGGAGTAAGGACCAAGAGGATTAACGTTGAATGAACAGAATTTTCCTTCCAGGAGGAAGATCAGTGAATAGAACCTACAGTACACATGTGATCTGCATGTATGAACCCAGCGTAACACAACAGCCCCTCAGATGGGTGCTCCTGTTGGGCCCATTTCACTGAGGAACACTGAGGTTCAAGGAGTTCAGTAACTTGCCCTGAGTTGCACAGCTCTAAATGACAACTGGAATTTGACTCCAGGCCGTCTAACTCTGGAACCCATGCTCTCAATCATTATATTTTAACCGCTTCTCACAAAAAATCTTGATCTGAACAGCCTGCCTAGATGTTTGTCCTAGGAGGAATCAAGGATCCTCTGAGCAAAGAGAGGAGATCTGGGTTCCAGTCCCAGGCTGCCCTTAACATGCTATGAATTCAGGGGAAGTCCTGTCTCCTCGCCAGAACTCGGTTTCCCCATCACAACAGTGAGCAGGCTGGACTGGATGGTCTCACGAGGGCTTTCCCACTCTGACTTTCTGTGAGGTACATACGAGCCCACGTGAGCCACTGGGGCCCCGGCACTCCGTTACAGTACTGTTCCATCTTGACCCGTGAGGAACAAAGCTGAGTTGGCAGGATGTCCCACAGGGGAATGAAGAGGCACAGGCTGGGTGAGGTTTGGGCAAACAGACCCTCTGAGTGGAAATTAGAGCAGTTCATTTGGAGTACAATTTGGCAGCATGTATCAAAATGTAAGACCCACTTATGCTGGAACCCATTGATCCCCCTTTTAGCATCCTACCAAAATGCTCTCACATGCCCACCAAGACACAGCCAACGTGTCCGCCAGCAACCATCATCCGTAACCTCAGCAAGCTGAAAACACACTAGAGGTCCCTCGGTGGGGAACTGGTTGAATCAGTTGCAGAACACCCCTGCTCTGAAACCCTCTGTAGCATTTCACAAGGAAGGGGTGGGTTTGTATGTATGTCCTGAAAGGAGGTCGTCACGGTGTTGATGCGTTAAAAAAAAAAAAAAAAGCGAGAACAATACATTTAGCATAATCACATTTGTGTTGGAAGAATAGGGACGTATATACAGATGAGAGATAGATAATAGATATATAGATTCTATACAAATGCACAGAGAATAGAGAACAAACTGATATTTACCAGAGAGGAGGGGGGTGGGGGATGGGGGAAACAGGTGATGGGGATGAGGGAGGGCACTTGTCGTGACGAGCACCGGGTGACGTAGGAAAAGTGTTGAATCACAATATTGTACTAACATAACCCTGTATGCTAACTGGAATTAAAATAAAAGCTCAAATATATATATTTGAGAAAGAGACCTTTCTAGAGAAAGGTCTGGAAACACAGACACATAGACACTCAAACTCTGGGGCAGAGGGTGGGTTGGAGCAGGGATGGTGAAGGGTCTTTCCTTGGGTAGCCTCTATACTATTTCTGTATTGTATAATTTCCCTACAGTGCAAATGTATTCCTTTTCTTTCCCGTAGAATTTTCCTAACAAACTAAAATGCAAAGAAGAAAACAAAGCGAGGAGTGGGAGCATGGCTGGTGTCTGCTTCATTTTCTTCGTGCACTTTTCATCACTTAACATGCTCTATGCTGAATGTTTTTGCCTAGTTTCAGAGGTAGAGTTTAGTGATCTGTCAGGTGCATACAACACGCAGTGCTCATCACATCATGTGCCCTCCTCAATGCCCGCCACCCAGTGACCCCATCCCCCCTCCCCCACCCCTCCAACATCCCTCAGTTTGTTTCCTAGACTTCAGCGTCTTTTACAGTTTGCCTTCCTCTCAATTTTCATCTTATTTTATTTTTCCTTCCCTTCCCCTATGTTCATCTGTTTCGTTTCTTAAATTCCACATATGAGTGAAATCATATGGTATTTGTCTCTTTCTAACTGACTTATTTCACTTACCTATGCTGAATTTTTATTGCCTTAGTGTCTGTCCCCCATGAGGACGTCAGCCTCACGGGGGCTGGAATGTTTGCCTAGGATAAAGCCAAGTACATATTAACCACTTCAATGATATGTACTGAATGAATGAATGAATGAATGTTCGATCTCGCCATTCAAACCCAAGTGGAACTGCAGCCAAGACAGACACACACACCCCCATCTCTACTATGGGCTGAACAAAGCTGACATTCCCTTTTTCTCCTCATCCTCCTTCCCACCCCATTCCCCAGACTCCACCTGACAAGACCCAGTACCCAGGCCCTCTCTTTCCAGAAGCCTTCTCATTATCATTCAAGGATCCACTCACCAGTCCATCTTTGAACAGCTGCTCTAGGCCAGGCGAGGAGCTGGGTGCTGGGGACACAGTATAAAAAGCAGGACAGACACGGGCCCTGGGCTCAGAGCACTCACGGTTGCCGGGGCCTCGCCTTTCCCCACGACGCATGCTCTGCTCTCGGCTTCCAGGGCAGCATGCAAGCCACCTGCCGCTGGGGCGATCAGCAAGGAGCCATGAAGTGGCCGATTTGCCATTTGGATGAGGCACAAAGCGGCCTCCTGTGTGACCCAGCAGGCAGAACAGGAGGGGGCAGATTGAGCGGCACGCACCCCCAGGACACTTGCCATTTACCCTTAAGATAATGCTCCTCAGAAGATAAAAGCTTGTTTCTCCATGACAAAGAGTCCCAAGAAAAGAAGCCCACCGCTAATGCAGTTTCAGAAAGCAAAGAATGGGGTACTTTAAAAGGCACAACCAACGTTACATTAATCTGGGGGCCTGGAGGCCCCCACTGCTCCCAATGGGAACAAGGAAAAGCAAATCCCAAGACCGTTTCAGTGAAGGGCTCAAAAGACAGGAAGACGGCTCATCAGATGAGAAGGAAAACTGTAGGCCAAGTTTAAAAGTGGCAGGACTTAATACCATTATTCACTCATTTTGCAACTGAAGCAATGGCTTAAGTGCCTCTGTTATATTTTTCTTATTGTGGTGGAGGGGGGCAGCATAATATGCCAGAACGTTGTACTCAGACGGGGGCTCTGAATGGATCTGGAGGAGCCTCTTTCCTGGAGTTGTAGTGGGGAAGAGGGAATAGCACCATGGACAAGACGTTCACGGCAGCATTGGCTGAACCAGCAAAGTACTGGAAAATGTTTAAATGTCCAAAAAATCAAAGCCTTTCTAAAAGTAAGCCACAGGGGCTCATCTACCCCATGAAATACATGCAACCTCTAGAATAAAGGTCTCATAAATTCTATGGAGGGGCACCTGGGTGGCTCAGTCGGTTAAGCATCCGACTCTTGGTTTCAGCTCAGGTCACGATCTCAGGGTCGTGGGATTGAGCCCCGCGTCGGGCTCCAGGCTCAGCTCAGAGTCTGCTTGAGATTCTCTCTCCCTCTCCCACTCCCAGGCGCCCCGGGAGGGATGTTTTAAAGGCCTTTACTGAGGCAGTTGGTGAACTTTGAATGGAGACTGTATATTAGATAACAGTATTAGGCGGGCCTGGGTGGCTCAGTCGGTTAAGTGTCTGCCTTCGGCTCAGGTCTTGATCCCGGGGTCCTGGGATCGCACCCCGCATCCAGCTCCCTGCTCAGCAGGGAGTCTGCTTCTCCCTCTCCCTCTTCCCCTTTCCCCTGCTTGTGCTCTCTCTCTCTCTTAAATAAATAAATAAAAATCTTTATATATTAAAAAAGATAACAGTATTGTGTCAGTGTTAACTTTCCTAAATGTGATTATTATACGGCAGGACATAAGGGAAAATGTCTGTTTTTCGTCTTTCTGAAGTGCATAGGTATGTGAAGGGTTATAATACGTGTACTTCCTAGCAATACTATGTGCATATAGGAAGAGAGATAAAGCTGATCCAGCAAAATGCTAGCAATTTGGTGACTACAGGGGACAGTAAACAGGGGTTCACTGTACTGTTCTTGCAACTTGGTGTAAGCTGGAAATTTCCCCCCAAAAAAGTTATTTTTTTTAAGATTTTATTCATTTATTTGAGAGAGAGAGAGCACACAAGCAGGGGGGAGGTGCAGAGGGAGACAGAGAAGCAGGCTCTCCGCTGAGCAGAGAGCCTGATGCGACAACCCAGGGCTCGATCCCAGGACCCTGGGATCATGACCTGAGCTGAAGGCAGACGCTTAGCAGACTGAGCCACCCAGGCGCCCCCCCAAAAAGTTATTTTTTAATAAAAAGTGCTGTCTACCTTCTATCTTGTTCATGCTCTGTGTGTGTGTGTGTGTGTGTGTGTGTGTGTGTGTGTGTGTGTATCCACCATCCGGCTGGTGACATGAGCAGTCCTCACCCAGCAACCATCCCCTTTGAGGACTGGCTCATCTTGTCCAAATCAGCAGGTGTTCAGGGCTGTGGGCGCCCAACCTCTCCTCCCTCCAGGAAGCTCCTGGTTTCAGTCCCACTCTACCCTGCCTTCGCCTGCCTGCTTCCCACCAGTTTTTCCAAATCTGCGTTTCCTCTCCTTGAACAGGGAAGGGGTGGGTTTGGAGTCCCTCTGCCATCACACGCCCTCCCAATCGCTCAGGCGAGAAGCAGCTCATCCCTCTCTGCCCAGGTGCCCCAGGGCCCAGGGCCGACAGGTCAGGGGTCAACAGCACACACACTCCATGCTTTTCTTCCCCTTAGAAAAACAAGCACAGGGCTGAGATCCAGCCTCCCTCCGCTCCTCCAGCTCCTTTCTCTGCCCACACCACCCGCTGGGGGGTCTGAGATGGTTCAGTAAGGACGCGCAAACACATGGCCATTGGCTCCTGTGTGAGCAATTGCCTAGTTAAGTACAAGTCATGTATTGATTACCCATCGCCACAATACTGATTTACAACCGACTACCCCAAAATGCAGCCGCTTATCTAACAGCCATTTATTATTGTTCACGGTTCTACAGGCCAAAAGGGCAGTTCTGATCGAAGCCAGGCAGAGCAGGACTCACAGACACATCTGTGGTCCTCTGGCTCGCCTCACCTGGGCTTCCGCCCGGGATCTCCACTAGAAGAGTTCGGCTGACTCTTCTGGGCCCTCACCCTCCAGCCCGCCAGCCCACGCTTGTTCTCGTGTGGAGACAAAATCCAAGAAAGACAGAGTCCAAACCAGCACCGGGCACCTCCACTCTATTCCACTGGCCAGAGCAACTCGCAAGTTCAAGGGATGGGGGAATAAACAGACTCCACTTTGTAACAGGAGGACTGCACACTCACATTGCCCTGGATAGAGAGGTGGAGAACTGAGCCAATGTTGCAAGAAAAATGTAGGACATTTAAAAATACATCTATATTAAAATGCATGCCCCTGGGTCTGTGTGTGCCTGTTTGAACACATGGGCTTGTGAGGGGTGCACGCCCATGAGAAATAATGAAACTCTGTGTTTCGTTACCTATCTCGCTCGGGGATGGTTAGCGCCAGGCCCTCTGTCCTCCCAAAACCTCTGTGAGGCCCACCACCCATCACTGGTAGCAGTATGATCTAAAAACTCCCTGCAAAGTCCCTGCCCAGACCCCATGCCTAGCAGCTCTAGCCTGAATTAAGCTCTGGTAACTTGACAGTGGGGCTGGCTTCATAATTCGTGGAACCGTGCAAACTGAAAATGTAGAATCCCTTATTCTAAGATGATGACAATTTTCAAGACAGCTACAGCTGAGCATTAAACCAAGCACAGAGCCCGGCTAAGCATGGGGTCCTGAACAGGGCCCAAACTCGTAAAGCTAGCTCTACCTGCCGGACCTCCTCACCTCCACCGACCCTAGCTAACCCACCTGCGCAGTGGGACCCACCACGCAGCCACTGCTGGGCCTGCCTTCATTCATTCATTCAATATGGATTTCTTGTGTATCTACTATACCCAGGGACTGTTGCAAGTGCTGGGGGATGCAGCAGTGAGCTGACAAGTCCCAGCCCTCATGGAGCTTACATTCCAGAGTGAAAAGACCAACAACAAACAAGAAAAATATGCCATATGTCAGAGTGTGAGCAGCGTTATAAAGAAGCAACAAAGCAGGAAGAGACATACCAAGTGTGGGGCAGAGGCCCGGGGAACTGGTAAGGAGGCAGAATAATGACTAGAGTGGGCAGAGAAAGCTCCCCTGAGAAGGTGACATTTGATTTAGGATCTGAAGGAAGTGAGGGACTGAGCCATGTCCAGGGAATGGGGGGTGGGGATTCCAGGCAAAGAAGACAGTGCAAAGGCCCTGAGGCAGGAGCATGGCTGGTGTATTCATGGAACAACAGGAAGCCCTTGTGCCTGCAGAAGGAGCAAGGGGGAGAGATTAGGAGACAGGTCCAATGTGCAGGGCCTTGTTTGTCATGGCATGGAGTTTGTTCGCTTTTCTCCAAAGAGATAGGAGAAGCCAGGGCAGGGTTCTGAGCAGAAGAACGATCTGGCTTGATTTCTGCTTCAAAAGGATTGCCCTGGCTGCTGAGTGGAGGGTAGACGGAGGTTGAGGAGGCAAAGGCAGGAGCAGGGAGGCCAGTTAGGAGACACTGGCCTCCCCGTCCCACACACCACTCTAGTCCAGGCTGCCCAGCCCAATGGCGACACCGGGGACTGTAGCCGTGGATTTCTGCGCCCGCAGTTAGCAGCAGGTGCTCCCCATTAGTCGCCAAGGAGCAGCCCTCAGCCAACGACAAATGAAGTTGAGAATGAAGTGCACCAGCTTCCTCACCTTTGAGTAGAACAATCCCGAAGTTGCCCTACAGTATTTACAGCAATGCCCCAGGTCCCAGGCAGGATGGCATCCCACCTGCTTGTTGATGTACCTCTACAGTCCCCTACCCTTTCTCTACCATTACTCCCTGGGGTCACTTCCTAAAGAAACCATTTGCCCTCAGACCCTGTCTCAGATGTGGGAGAACCTTCAGGAAGGCAGAAGGATGGCAGGACCCTAGTGAGAGTGGGAGGTGGCTGGGAGGGGCATCACAGATGGTAAGGAAGGGTCGGACTCTGGCTACAAGGGAGAGGGATTTCAGACAAACAGAATGTAGGGTCTATAAGCTCAAGGCATCCGCCTTTACCCCTGCCCATATGTCTTTGCCCCCCCCAAAACAGGGGCCCAAACCTGAGGGGGGGTTCAGCCTCCTGGGGATCAAAAGGCCGAACTGGGGCCTGGACGCAGGCCCAGAGCCGCCAGTCCGTGTCCTGTGGGGTGGAGGGGCTGAGGCTCCGGGAGTTAATGAGGTCCCGGGCTGAAACACACCCCAGCTGAAAATGACAAACGAACGGCATTACAGTCCGTTCCCACAATTACTATCAGTTGGCTGTAATATAAATATGCAAATTCCCTGGGCTTGAACTTTAACACCCTCTGTAGAGACCATTCATCTCTTTAAAGTATTAATTTAAGTTGTAAAACGGCCCATACATCACCGCGTGTCATTTTGAAAACAAATATTAATCAATTTTACCCTCGGAATTGCTCGGGCGGAGGCGGGCCCCATTACCGCGGAACAAGGAGGCGGCGGCGGAAGATTTACATATTCATCCGAGCTTAAGGAAGCCTATGATAATGCAAGTACAACCCCGAAACTTGGGCCTGCAGACCTTATCTGCGCGCCCCCACTGGCCGGCGCTGCTTGGGCATTCGCACCGCGCCGCCATGCAAATGAGGCCCGCGGCGCTATCTGGATAACCTTGAACGCGGGACGCGAGACAGAGGCCGGCTCCCAACTTCTCCCAGAAGTGACAGACCACTGGGAAAGGCGGGGCTCGTGCTCCGCAAACGGTGGAGGGACCGCTCTGGCTTGTGAGGTCCCGCCGAGCAGGCCTGGCTGGTGATGGAGCTAAATTTTCTTTTCTACGGGCCTTAGGCACCAGGAAACGGGAGTAGCCAGCCCTGGAGGGCCCGCTCCAGCCTTCAGGGGTGGGGAGCCTGGGAACTGGTGTCCTTGTGGGGACAGAAAGGGGCTCTGGAATCATTTAGTCCCGGCATTATAAGCCACTCTGCATGAACCTGCTACCTTAAGTTTGCATGGATGGATTTAGCATCTCTGAGCCTCAGTTATAACTTCTGAGAAATGGGCCTAGATAGTAAAGCGCGATCAACCCACAGAGTCTTTGTCAGGATTGGAAATTATCTATGAAAAGCACCTAGCAAAATGGGTTAAGGGCGCCTGGGTGGCTCAGTTGGTTAAGTGGACTGCCTTTGGCTCAGGTCATGATCCTGGAGTCCCTGGATCGAGTCCCACATTGGGCTCCCTGCTCCGCGGGAAGCCTGCTTCTCCCTCTGACCCTCCCCCCTCTCATGTGCTCTCTCTCTCATTCTCTCTGTCTCAAATAAATAAATAAAATCTTTAAAAAAAAAATGGGTTAATAGTAGGTGCTCAGGCTGCCTTATTATCCTCAATTACTCTCCCCTCCTCATCAGCCCCTCCTTCCATTTCTCCAACCTTGCATTTGAAATGGGTCTAGAGGGACAGGAGGGAGTCCCTCCACTCCCAACCCTGTGAACTTGCATGGTCCCAGTCTAACAGAATCTCCTGCTACCTGCCTGAATATTCACCACTTCTCCACGAAAGCACAAGTCCTCCACAGAATCCTTGGAATGAAATGCGAGCCCGAGTCCGGGTGAAAGGTGAGGGGCTCCATTACACAAGCTTCTGACCATCCTCAGCCTCCCACCTCCCCCAGGGAGAAAACACCATTCCTCAGGGTTTACGGGAACACGGTGGACCCAGTTCAGCAGGAGGCTGCTGACGTTCTCTGGTTAAGCCAGCAGAGGGCACATTGCACCTGGACAGGTGCATGAGCCTCCTTCCTTCCTGAGACATCCCATCATGGCCTGCACCCACTGCAATGTGTGCGCGTACGTGCACATTCACGCACAAAGGACACTTTCTGTGCCTTACACCCTGGAAAGCCACCTCCCTTTATCACCCCACCTGCAAGGGCAGGACAGGTCTTCCCCTGATGGGCTCACTGGGTGGAATTGTGCAAGCCAAAGGGTTCTCTGGGGAACGTCACGCTGACCAGTGAACGTCGTCGGTTACCTCCTGAGAATGTTGGGTATCAGCCAATGTTGGACATGTACTGGGGCAGTAGCAGATCCTGGCTCAGGTGAGAAACAGGAACAGACCCTTATCTTTCTCCCCGAGGCTAGGGCACAGGAAACATACTTCGGCACCTCTAAGCCTGGGTGGGATTCAGGATCACTCAGGGACACACTGCGGCTCCCACCCCACAGGTGTGTCTGAACCACACCAAGCATGTGTACACATGGATGTCGAACCACATGTAAGTGTGTGCATTTGCACATGTAAGCATATGCATTCACAGGTGGGTGCTGGGCCATATATAACTGTGTGCACAATTGTGTTGGACTACACATAAGTGTGTGCACAGATATATGTTGGGCCACAGGTAAGCACTGCATGTACAGAGGTGTGTGTGGAACCACAGGTAAGTGTATGCACGTGTGTGTGTTTGTCCGCGAGAGTCTGTGAAAAGGACAACCAGAGATAATGACAGGAAAAAATTAAGCCCAGTTGAAGGGCAAGAAAGAAAGGAAAGAAGGAAGGGAGGGAAGGAGGGAGGGAGGGTGGGAGGAAGAAAGAAACCCTTGTTCATAACACCCTACTCTCAAATTTTTAATTCAACAAACATTCATCTCACAAGTGTTTATTAAGGAGCTAAGAAGTTTCAGGTAAATGTCCCGTCTGGAGGCCCGAGGGCTGAGTTGTAGGGAGTGGAGGACACGGCTTGGATTTTCACACATTTCGCTAAACCTAAGACAGAGCTCTAGGCTGTGTATGAAGGAAGGTACGTTGTGGGAAAGTCAGGAAACCCAAGCCATGTCCTTTACCTCTGCCCTATAACTAGGACGTGAGCATAGTCATCCCCCGCTGCTTAAGGAAAACCCAGGATTTTGAAGGACAGCAATAACAGAGAGGTGGAAGATTCCAGCAAAAGGTGGAAGATTCCAGCAAAAGATTAAGGGCAGCATAGATTTTTTTCTAAACAGAAGGTTGAAAGACGTTGGTCTTTGCCAGCAAATCTGAGTTCAGACACGAGCCTCATTTCCCACACAGGCCCAGAGTCCCTTGTCAGTAGATGTCCAAGGTCCTGGAAGCAAATTACCTGATCAGCCAACAGCAAGGATAGTGACCTTGGGCAAGTTACTTACGAGGTTTCCACTTCTTTACCTGTAAAACAGGGATAATATCAGTTCTTGTCTTATCGCATCATCGTGAGGAGGAAACCTGCCCCTGCTCCATGACAAGCACTCAGCAATGTGAGTTATCATTAACCATCATCATCACCATCATCATCATCATCATTAATCAAGGTCAGCAGACATTTTATTGTATCAACAGAGTGGAGTTTTAAAATTTAATTCCGTGCCAACACTAAAAATTAAAACAGCTGACATACACATTCAGAATTCTGAATTCTTTCTTTCCAAATTCCAAACTTTCCAGTTTCTCTTTCCAAATCCAAACGTCTGGGTCTGCGGGGCCGCCTCTCCCCCACGGCAGCATTCGGTTCAGGTGAAAGTGGTGGTGGCCTCCTTACCCCCCACCCGGCCCGCTTGCTCCTCTCTCTTGCTGCCCGGCCCCAGTGGGAATCTGAGCGTCAAAGCCTTGACCTCCTGCCGGCTCCCTTCAGCAAGCAGATGGGAAGCCCGAAGCCCAGGGGGTGAATGATACTGCCATCCCTGTGCCCCAGAAGCCAGTGCCCCCACCCCCTGGCCCAGAACCCTTTCCAGCCTCCCCGACTAAACTCTCTGGGTCCACGAGACCAGAGGGAGGCTGAAATCTCCAATTTTTCCAAACTCTAGGAGACGGATCCCTTCCCTTACCCAGTATAATGGGATTTCCAATGACGGATGGGGACACTAGTGTAGGGTGGGCCTGGGGTTGTCCCAGTAGTGTGTGGCTTGCCTGAAGCTTAATATTTTAGTCTCTCTTCCACGTTCTTTTACATTTAACATATTACCAATATTAAGGTAAAGTCGATGTATTAGGCAATTGCACAAGGGAGCTCAGCTGCGGCCATAAAGCCAATGAAGTTATGACAACGGGGCCCGGGAGGAATCAGAGCTGAGTAAAACCTGTCCAGGCTGCTGACAAATGATGATAAAGTGATCGCTCATGCCCGCGCTCGATGGAAATTGACAAGGTGAGCCCCCCCACCTAATGAACAGATGCAACCCTTGCTCCCAACGAAGTGCACGGCAAGTTTAATCTCAATAAGCATCCAAATAAATTTGCTCCCGCATTCTGAAAGGGCACGGACCCATGGGCAGGAGGTGTGTCCTTCATCGAAGGGACCCCAGGGTGTGGTGTACGGGGGGTGGCACAAAGGTGCTGGGGGCTTCCCCGTGCACGGTATCCCCAGTGCACCTGTCCACAAATACCTCCATTGTCTACCCATCCTGCTCTCAGAACAGAAACTAAGGTTCAGATGGCACCGACGTCACCAGGACCCGAGTTGCTCCAAGAGCGATTGTCTCCATGACTCCTATTAAATGGACGCAGCTCTGGGTTCTTATAAAGTAACGTCAGTTATAGAACAATACCAGCCTGCCAGACAAGACACATTATAAGAACAAGGCGGGTGGTGTGGGGGTGGGGGAAGACAGCCCCCCCACCAAGCCTCGGAATACAATGCACCAGCTGCACATTAATAAATATGTAATGTTTGATTAGAAATATGTATAGTATTTTTCCCTCCCCAAATGCCGGCTCGCCCTCAGGCGGAAGACGGGATCTGGCCCACACTGACGGGTTTCTTTCTTGCTTGCTTTGAAAATACAAACTCAAATGTTTTCCTGTCCCAGCTGTTTCCCATTGTTGCTGTTTATCAGCTTGAAGGATGAACAGTGGAATAAAAAAACACGCTCGCATTTCAGATGTGCCAGTCAGTCAGTCCATTGTTCAAAGAAGAAAGCTTAATTGCCTGTGCTGGCAAACTTCTTTTTGGTGAATGTCCAGGTTTTAAGAAAAGCTATTCAGCTGTGCAATTTGTTTAATACATGCAGAGAAAAGCATATAAAATCACACGTTTTCTGAAAAAAAATTAAATAAGGGGGGAAAGAGGAATTTTGGAAAAGAACGAGTCACACACTGAAGTTCTCCAACTTGCCCGCGCTGGGCACAGGTTTCTCACTTCTCTGCCGAAGCCTCGGCTTCCGTGGGACGCTCCCGGGACTCCTGCCCCATGGTCTGGCTTAGTGCAGATGATCGGCACCAGCTCAGGGCCAGCGACAGAAGCTGCGGCGTGTGCCGTCCAAAAGCCTGGTTGCCCTGCCAGTTCGAACAGCTCCCACTTCTCTGGGAGTGAGGTACACAGGTCCACGGCCAGAGCCTGTCTGGTGGGTGCACCGGGACACACCTCGGCTCCCTGCACAGCCCCCCACCCAGCTGGGGACAGGTGGGATCTGTGGTTGTCCCATCAGCCTGTGTGCAGAACCCTCCCTGCCTTGAACAGAAATGCATGATAACTTCGCATCTGTCCTACCTTGCTGAGAACACAGAAGGAACAAATGGGGACACAGTTCGTGTTCTACCACGAACACACCTACACCTGTGCCCGCCCTTGATCTGGGCTGCCTGTCTAAAGCCAGCCCTCCCACCACCGACCTTTGAGCCCAGCCCCTCCTGCTCCTCCTTGAGGGACAGCGCCACATCACTTAGCACCTCTTCCCTGCATCTTCAACTTGCCCTGCACCCCCCCGGAAACGTATCTAAGATTCTCCTGACTTAAGAAAAATGAACACCCAAAACATCTCTCCCTGTCCTCCTGCCCCCAGCCCCTGGAAAGAAACGCCGTATTTAAAAGAGACAGAGTGAATCTGTAACTATGCTGGAGAAGTTGTCCACAATTCCTGGAAGATGGGGAGCAGATGGGAGGGGGTTGGCAGGAGCAGAGGAAATCACAGGGAAAACCACCAGAGCCGGAGCTACTGAGAAAGGAAGCGGAGACCCAAAGTCCCCTTGTGTTCAGAGCGACTGCAGAAGGACTAGTGTAATAACCGTGTTCAGCATCAGGCTTCACGGGTGCTGAGGGAGCCCACCTGCCCCCCGTACACCAGACAGGAGACTGCAACCGCATTAGAGCCGAAATCAGAACCCAAGGACTGACTGCACGCTGAAGAAAACGAACCCACGTCTGCGGTCACTTTTGCCTTCTGAATTGTCAAGTGAGGTACAGCCTCCTTCACTCAGAAGCTGGAAACATTTCTTTTCATTCAAGCCTCAAGAATCCTGCCGTGATGGAAGTACAACGGCAGAAACCCTCCAGGATCATTCACAGTGAAAACCAAAAAAACCCAAATATATATATACATATATATATATAATACCTGGGAATAAACCTACCAAGAAATGCTCAGGATCTATGAGAAGAAAACTATAAAAATTTACAGTGGGACATAAAAGAAGACCTGAATGAATGGGAAGGCACAACCATAGACCTGGATGGAAACACTCAATATTGTAAAGATGTCAAATCTCCTCAAATTAAACTATAAATTCACTACCACCCCAATCACTATCCCTGCAGGATTTTTTATGGAACCAGACAAGACAATGCCAAATATCACCTGGAAGAGAAAATGCAAGAGAATAGCCAAGAAAAAAAAAGTGAAAAGAAAAACAATTATTTGGGCGTCTGTTCTACCAAATATTAAAACAGACCATAAAGTATTTAAAATCACGTGAAGTGGAGAGGGTTAGGCAGAGAAACCAGAGAAGCAGAAGAGAAATTCCAGAAATAGACATGTGCATGTAGGGAAAATCAGGGAAATGATGGAGTTTTCCATACATGAGACTGTGACATCGGGCCCTCCATTTGAAAAAAAAAATCAATTCCTACCTCACATCATGTATAAAAATTAATTCCTACCTGATCAAGAAGCTAAAAATAAAAGACAAATCTAGAAAAGTATTAGAAGATACTGAGTGTTGTATTTGATGTGAAGTTGAATGAAGTGATTTTGAAATCGTGTAACATAAGAATAATAATATCTCCATGTGACATGCAAAATTTGAAATCCCCTCCCCCCACAGTAAAACAACTCCTCGGGAATTGTGTAATTTCCAAGCTAGCAGGCCATGTGAGCTGAGGCCGCATTTCTATTACTGCCACATGGCGATGGCACTCCAGCCAGTGTGAAGAAGGACCCGCCATCCTTTGTCATGACGAGGTGACCCATGCAGTCACCCCGTCATCACAGATTCTGACAGTAAGTTTGGTGGCTAAGTGCATTATTATTACCTGATCGTACAGTTCAAAACATATTTTAATCTTTTAACAACATTATGCAAGCCTGTATTAAAGGGTGGTAGTAATGCTAGAATTTGTGTTAAAACACACACACACACACACACACACACACCTAAACATCAGTAACTCCGGGCCAGAGAACGGAGGGAGTAAAGTTATTCTGAAGAAGACCAAACAACCACCATGTTGTGCATCAGGAGCACACGATCAACCGAGAAGTTTCTCTCTTCGGGGAAAGGCTGTTAAGGGAGAGAATCAGGCAGGATAAGAGAGACAAAAGAACAGGGCATGACAGTCACCTCACGAGAGCCCAGTCCTGTGTGAGCCATGGCAAAGGTAGGGCGCGCTGAAGCATAAGTCTGCCTTGAGGCCAGAGTCTTTTGGACCCCCCCACCCCATCAGCCCCTCACTGGCTGCCAGCCGCCCTTGCTGTGCGCTGGGGTTTAACTTTCAGGATCAAGTACCTTCTTCCATCAGCCGAGGGCAGTGCTCCAGAGAAGGGGCAGCTGGGGGCCACGACCAGCCAACTGCACAGCAGAGGTCCAGAAAGGAGCACTGGGAGGGGACAACAGCGCCCTAAAGACCCCGCAAAACTCAAAGCTCACAGAATTCGAGACTAATTATTCCATGAGGTGGCGTGTCTTATATTCTTGGAACGCACAGCTCCATGGTGATAGTGAATTTTTGTCGGCAATGTGTTTTCCAGAACATGCATTCTTCTGCCCCTAGGGAACCTGAGCTAATATAATTGGTGCCAGGAGTGGTCTTAGGAAATAGACTCAGGGGATGGGATTCTGAAGTCACTAGCTGGCTAGAAACCCATGGGGGCGGGGAGTGGGGAGAAACGTCTGTGGCATGCCATAGATAGCAGCAAGAATGCTAAGGCTGCCACTCGTGGTCCACCTGTGGCCTGGGCTACAGGTGGGAGCGGGGCACTGCCTTGTACCAGAGCTCTGACGTTTGAGCTGACCACCAGGGACAGAGCCGCAGAGGAATCTAAACCCTTGGCGTAGGCAAGGTTTCTACACCCAAGTGGACTCAGAACTTGGACTCCATGGAATCCATGCACTTGGGAACTCCGACTTCCCTGGGTCTGCAGATGCGGCTCTCTCCCCCTTGCAAGAAGACCATCGAGGAAGCCTCAGCTGGGGTTCTGAGACAGTGTTGGCCCCTCCTCGGGATCTGCTGTCACCGTTCCTCCTGGCCACGAGGCGAAGTTCAGATCTCTGCATGAGTCAGCTGTGCTAGGCCTGCTAAGGGACCGGAGGGTTTATAAGCGACAGGACCTGGTGAACACGCCCCAGCAGGACTGGGAAAGTCTGCCCAGGGGTGGATCCTGTGGGTGCTGAAGGTGGACAGAATGAGATGCTGGCTAAGGCAACGTTTGTTGACCCATGATTTAAGTCCCTGGAAATGGGTCTAATACACAGCTGGGATGGCTCCTAGCAGCTTGGGAAAAATGATTGCTTGCCTTCAGTGAAGTAGAAATGCCGGAGCTACGGTTGCAGATGGTGGAAGAAAGGCTCAACCCAGCAGTAGCTGGATTGCGGTCCCTGTGCCAAATGTGGTACATTTACTAGAGCAAATCTACCCAGCCTCGGGGGTGTGGCTTGCAATTTCTGATCTGGCAAAGGTGTTCTTGTCCATACTGTGTTCGTTTCCTGAGGCTGCCATGATGCATGGCCACCAACTGGGTGGCTTATGACAACAGAAACTTATTCTTTCAGTTCAGGAGGCTGGAAGTCTGAAATCAAGGTGCCGGCAAGCCTCTGAAAACTCGAGGGGAGAAGCCTTCCCTGTCACTTCAGCTTCTGGCTCCTGCCGGCAATCCTGGGCTTGTGGACACATCCCTCCAGACTCTGCCTCCCTTTTCACATGCCTCCTTCTCTGTGTGTTGGCTTTCCCTTCTTTTCTAAGGACATTAATCTTTGGATTTAGGACCTACCCTCATCCAAAGGATCTTATCTTGAAATCCTTAATTATATCTGCAAAGACCCTTATTCCAAATAAGGTCACACGTAGAGGTTCCAGATGGATATATCTTTGGGGATGGGGGGACCCCATCATTCAACTCACTCCGCATACCCATCACGAAGTATCCTTGCCAAGCTGTTCCCGTTTACATCCAATGGAAAATAGCATTCATTTACAACCAGCCCTGGAATATAGTAATGCTGATTTATATCATAATATAATCTGAAGTGACCTGGACCATATGGACACTTTACAAAACCTGACATTAGTTCCTTGTCCCAATGGCATCATGTTAATTGGACCAGATGATCAAGAAGAGGTAAGTCTTCTGGATGCCTCGGTAAGATCCATGCTCTCCAAAGGATGGGCAATAAAGGATTCAGAGGTATGCATCAGCAAAGCTTCTAAGGATCCAGTTATCTGGAGCAGTGGAGCATCCCTTCCAACATAAAGCACAAAGGATTGTCCCGTGCACCTCCTATCACTAAGAAAGAAGCCCAATGACTGCTGGACCCATTTAGATGTTGGAGGCAGCATACTCCCACATTTGGGAAGACTGCTCCTGCCCACTCCTTGAGTTATGTGGAAGGTTGCTGGTCTTAAAAGCAAGAAAGGGCTTTACTGCTGAGTCCGAGCTGTGCTATGAGCCCTTCTTTGGGAGCCATAGGATTCGGTAGACCCCGTGGTGCTGACATTAGGAAAGGAGCAGGGTCTCAAGTTAATGACCTCAGCTCTATCTTAGAGAACTAGAAGAAGGAGAGAAAGTTAAATCAAAGAAGAAGTAAGGAAATAATAAAGATTAAGGCAGACATCCATATAATAAAAAACAGAAAAACAATAGAAAAAAAATCAAGAAAACAAAATATTCTTTGGAAAAGATCTATAAAACCAATAACCTCTGTGCAGAATGATCAAGACAAAAGGGAAAAGCTACAAATGGACAGGATCAGGAATGAAAGCAGGGCCGTAACAGATTCTATGGAAATTAAAATAATAAACTAATATTAAGAGTGACTTGATGCCAATAAAGTTGATAAATTAGATTAAATGGACAAATGCCTTTAAGAAAAACTACTAAAGCTTATTTGAATAGAAACAAATCATTTTCCATAAAGAAATTTGATTCATAGTTTAAAATCTTCCCATAAGCAAACTCCAGGCCCAGATGGCTTCACTGGTGAGGTCTACTGAACATTTAAGGAAGAAATAAGATTGCTCCAGAAAATAGAAGAGATACTACTTTCCAATTCATTTTATGAGGCCAGCATTGCCCTGATACCAAAACTAGACAAAGATATTGCAAGAAAAGAAAACTAGAGATCAATGTCCCTCATGAACATAGACTCGAAAATACTTTTAAAAAACGAACAAATAAAATTCAGCAATATACGGACTAAATGGGTTTTATCCCAGAAATGAAAAATCGGATTGGCATTCAAAAATGTGTGAATTTGCCACATCAACAGACTGAGAAAAGAAAAATGAAATGGTCATGTCAATAGATCTAATAACAGAGATCCACACCACTTCTCTTCAAATTTGTACTGGGGGGCCTGGCCAGTGCAATAAGGAAAGCAAAAGAAATAAAAGGCATCTTTTCACATTCAATAGGATCATTTACATTTAAAAAAAAATTCTACCATCGATTTTTTTTTCTGCCATAAAATCAATGAAAAAGCTATTAGAACTATTATGTGAGTTTAGCACGGTCACAGGATAAAAGATCAGGATACAAAAAATCATTTATACCTCTATGTCCTGGAAATGAGCAATTGGAAATTAAAAATTTTAAAGACCATTTACAATAGCTTGAAAAACATGAAATAGCTGTTGATCAATCTAGCTATGTTGTATACTAAAAACCATAAAACATTATTGAAAGAAAAAAAATTGAGGACCAAAATAAATGCAGAGACATACCACATTCATGGATCAGAGGACTCAATATTGTTAAAATGTCAGTTCTCCATCAAATATTTCTAGACATCCAATTGAATCCCAATCAAAATTCCAGCAGGTTTTTGTGGAAATTGTGAAGCTGATTCTACATTTACATTGAAAATAATTACATGGAAGATAAAGATCCTAGAATAGCGAAAACAATTTTGAAAAAAAAAATCAAATTTTTTGATCTTTGGAGGAATCATACTAATTTCAGACTTACTATAAGGCTATCTACTATAACCAAGATGGTGTCGTATTTATATAATGATAGATCAGTGGAACAGAACTAAGAGTCCAGAAATAGACCCATACATAATGATCAATTTATTTTTGACAAAGTGCCAGAGGTAATGGAATGGGAAAATAATAGTATTTTTAATAAATGGTGCTAGAAAATTGGGCATTCCTTTCAAAAGGGAAAAAAAAAAAAACCTTGACCATTATATTATACCACATACAAAAAGTAACTTGAAATAGATCATAAACCTAGATGTAGGGGCTAAAAATACAAAACTTCTAGAAGAAAACATAGGAGAAATGTTTGTGATCTGGGTTTAGACAAATCATTAGAAAGCTAAAAGCTCAAATCATAAAAAGAAATCATTGGACATTGTCAAAATTAAAATTAAAAATTCTGCTCAGATGGAGCACTGGGTGTTATGCACAAACAATGAATCATGGAACACTTCATCTAAAACTAATGATGTAATGTATGGGGATTAACATAAGAATAAAAAAAATAAATAAATAAAATTAAATTAAATTAAAAAAAAAAAAAAATTCTGCTCAGGGCGGAGCAAGATGGCGGAGGAGTACGACACCTGGATTTCGTCTCCTCTCAGGAATTCAGCTGGATAGGGAGCAAACCATTCTGAACACCTACAAACTCAACAGGAGATCAAAGAAAAGAATAGCAACAACTCTCTCAACAGAAAAACGACCACTTTCTGGAAGGTAGGACGTGCGGAGAAGTGAATCCGAGGCGATATTCAGGAGGATAGACGGCGGGGAAGGGGCCGCCGTCGGCCGCGTCTGGCAAGTGATAGAGCCGCGGAGCACAAAATCAGAACTTTTAAAAGTCTGCTCCGCTGAGGGACGTCACTCCGGTGGCTAAGCGGGGGGTGGAACCTTCCGGGACAGTGTGGTCTCAGGACCCTCGGGGTCACAGAAAGACCGGGGGTGCCTGAGTGTGGCAGAGCTCCCAGATAACGGAGCAGGGAAGCCGGCTGCAGAGGCGGAGCCCAGGCGCGGGCTCTCAGCTCGGGGTTGCCACAAACCGTGATCCGCGGCACAGTCAGGCCACTGCTCCTCCAGCAGGGACCCAACAAGCGGCAGATCTGGGGAGACTCACCTTCCTCCCCCGGGAGGAGCCATGCGGGAGTGCACCGCAAGGATCTTCTGGGTTTGGAGACTCCACCCGGGGTCGGGTGCCAGAGATAGAAACGCGCGGTCACAGGCCGGGTGAGCACGAAGTGCGGCCGGAGACCGGGGAGACGGGAGTGACTGACGGCTTTTCTCTGGGGGCTCACTGAGAAGCGGGGCCCCGAGTTCACGGCTCCTCCGGGGCGGAGATTGGGAGGCCGCCATTTTCACTCTCCGCCTCCAAAGCTGTACAGAAAGCTCGCAAGGAACAAAAGCCCCGGAGAGCAAACCTGAGCAGATTACTTAGCCGGGAGGGGGCAAGGGCGGGGCAATTCCGCCTCCGGCAGAGACATTTGGAAACCACGGCAACAGGCCCCTCCCCAGAAGATCAGCGAGAACAGCCAGCCAAGGCCAAGTTTACCGATCAATGAGAACGGCAGAACTCCAGCGCTAGGGGAATAATGCACATAGAATCCATGGCTTTTTTACCATGATTCTTTAGTCTTTCAAAGTTAATTTTTTTTTAACTGTCTTTTTTTCTTTTTTTTGAATTTTTCTTTTTCCCTTTTTCTTTTTTTTTTTTTAAGATTTTTATTTATTTTTCAACAGAGAGAGAGAGACAGCGAGAGAGGGAACACAAGCAGGGGGAGTGGGAGAGGGAGAAGCAGGCTTCCCGCTGAGCAGGGAGCCCGACGTGGGACTCGATCCCAGGACCCTGGGATCATGACCTGAGCCGAAGGCAGATGCTTAATGACTGAGCCACCCAGGCGCCCTCTTTTTCCCTTTTTCCCTTTTTCAACCAACATCTTATCAATCCCTTTTTTTAAAAAACATTTTTATTTTTCATTTTTAGAGTGATATTCTATCCCTTCATAGTAGTTGCCTGTATTTTTGGCATATATATATATAAGTTGTTCTCTCTTTAAAATTTTGAGATAGTTTCTTCTAACAGATTAAAATATACCCTAAATCTCTAGTATATAGTTTTTTCTACTCCCCTGCCTGATCACATTCTCTCCCTTTTTTTTCTTTTTTCTTTTTTTAAATCCTCTTCTTTTTTCAAACAACTTCTTATCAATTCCTTTTATAAAATTTTTTATAATTTCCATCTTTACAGTCATATTCCACCCCTTAATCATATCAACCCTTATTTTTGTACATATATAAGTTTTTCTTCCTTTAAAATTTTGGGAGGCACTTTCTTCTAACAGACCAAAATACACCCCAAATCTAGTGTGTGGCACTGATCTATATACCAGCCTGATCATATTTGATCACATTCTGGTTTTTTTGGTTGTTGTTGTTTTGTTTTGTTTGTTTTTGTTTGTTTTTATCTTTATCTTTTTCTTTTTCTTTTTTCTCTCTTTCCCTTTCTTTTCCCACTGCTTCAGGTTTTTTCTGATTTGTTTAGAGTATATTTTCTGGGGACGTGGTTACTCTGCTAGCATTTTGTTCTCTCATTAATCTATTCTCCTCTGCACAAAATGACAAGATGGAAAAAATCACCTCAACAAAAAGAACAAGAGGTAGTACCGACTGCCAGGGACCTACTCAATACGGACATTAGTACAATGTCAGATCTAGAGTTCAGAATCATCACTTTAAAGATACTAGCTGGGCTTGAAAAAAATATGGAAGTTATTAGAGAAACCCTTTCTGGAGAAGTAAAAGAACTAAAATCTAACCAAGTAGAAATCAAAAAGGCTATTAATGAGGTGCAATCAAATATGGGGGCGCTAACTGCTAGGATAAATGAGGCAGAAGAGAGAATCAGTGATATAGAACACCAAATGATGGAAAATAAAGAAGCTGAGAAAAAGAGAGATAAACAACTACTGGATCACGAGGGCAGAATTCAAGAGATAAGTGATACCATAAGACGAAACAACATCAGAATAATTGGGATCCCAGAAGAAGAAGAGAGAGAGGGGCAGAAGGTATAATGGAGCAAATTATAGCAGAGAACTTCCCTAATTTGGGGAAGGAAACAGGCATCAAAATCCAGGAAGCACAGAGAACCCCTCTCAAAATCAATAAAAATAGGTCAACACCCCGACATCTAATAGTAAAACTTACGAGTCTCATAGACAAAGAGAAAATCCTGAAAGCAGCTCGGGAGAAGAGATATGTAACCTACAAGGGTAGAAACATTAGATTGGCAACAGACCTATCCACAGAGACCCGGCAGGCCAGAAAGGACTGGCAGGATATATTCAGAGCACTAAATGAGAAAAATATGCAGCCAAGAATACTATATCCAGCTAGGCTGTCATTGAAAATTGAAGGAGAGATAAAAAGCTTCCAGGACAAACAAAAACTAAAGGAATTTGCAAACACAAAACCAGCCCTACAAGAAATCTTGAAAGGGGTCCTCTAAGCAAAGAGAGACCCTAAAAGCAACACAGACCAGAAAGGAACACAGACAATATACAGTAACAGTCACCTTAGAGGCAATACAATGGCACTAAATTCCTATCTTTCAATAGTTACCCTGAATGTAAATGGGCTCAATGCCCCAATCAAAAGACACAGGCTATCGGACTGGATTAAAAAGCAAGACCCATTGATATGCTGTCTGCAAGAGACTCATTTTAGAACCAAAGACACACCCAGATTGGAAGTGAGGGGGTGGAAAACCATTTACCATGCTAATGGACACCAAAAGAAAGCTGGGGTGGCAATCCTTATATCAGACAAGTTAGATTTTAAACCAAAGACTGTAATAAGAGATGAGGAAGGACATTATATCCTATTTAAAGGGTCTATCCAACAAGAAGATCTAACAATTGTAAATATCTATGCCCCTAACATGGGAGCAGCCAATTATATAAGGCAATTAATAACAAAAGCAAAGAAACACATCGACAACAATACAATAATAGTGGGGGACTTTAACACCCCCCTCACTGAAATGGACAGATCATCTAAGCAAAAGATCAACAAGGAAATAAAGACTTTAAATGACACACTGGACCAAATGGACTTCACAGACATATTCAGAACATTCCATCCCAAAGAAACAGAATACACATTCTTCTCTAGTGCCCATGGAACAGTCTCCAGAATAGATCACATCCTCGGTCATAAATCAGGTCTCAACCGGTACCAAAAGATTGGGATCATTCCCTGCCTATTTTCAGACCACAATGCTTTGAAACTAGAACTCAATCACAAGAGGAAAGTCGGAAAGAACTCAAATACATGGAGGCTAACGAGCATCCTACTGAAGAATGAATGGGTCAACCAGGAAATTAAAGAAGAATTAAAAAAATACATGGAAACCAATGAAAATGAAAACACAACTGTTCAAAATCTTTGGGATGCAGCAAAGGCAGTCCTAAGAGGAAAGTATATAGCAATACAAGCCTTTCTCAAGAAACAAGAAAGGTCTCAAGTACACAACCTAACCCTACACCTAAAGGAGCTGGAGAAAGAACAGCAAATAAAGCCTAAACCCAGCAGGAGAAGAGAAATAATAAAGATCAGAGCAGAAATCAATGAAATAGAAACTAAAAGAACAGTAGAACAGATCAACGAAACTAGGAGCTGGTTCTTTGAAAGAATTAACAAGATTGATAAACCCCTGGCCAGACTTATCAAAAAGAAAAGAGAAATGACCCAAATCAACAAAATCATGAATGAAAGAGGAGAGATCACAACCAACACCAAAGAAATACAAACAATTATAAGAACATATTAGGAGCAACTCTATGCCAGCAAATTAGATAACATGGAAGAAATGGATGCATTGCTAGAGATGTATCAACTACCAAAACTGAACCAGGAAGAAATAGAAAACCTAAACAGACCTATAACCACTAAGGAAATTGAAGCAGTCATCAAAAATCTCCCAAAAAACAAAAGCCCAGGGCCAGATGGCTTCCCAGGGGAATTCTACCAAACATTTAAAGAAGAATTAATACCTATTCTTCTGAAACTGTTCCAAAAAATAGAAATGGAGGGGAAACTTCCAAACTCATTTTATGAGGCCAGCATTACCTTGATCCCCAAACCAGACAAAGACCCCATCAAAAAGGAGAATTACAGACCAATATCCCTGATGAACATGGATGCAAAAATTCTCACCAAAATACTAGCCAATAGGATCCAACAGTACATTAAAAGGATTATTCACCACAACCAAGTGGGATTTATCCCTGGGCTGCAAGGTTGGTTCAACATCCGCAAATCAATCAATGTGATACAATACATTAACAAAAGAAAGACCAAGAATCATATGATCCTCTCAATAGATGCAGAAAAAGCTTTTGACAAAGTACAGCATCCTTTCTTGATCAAAACTCTTCAGAGTATAGGCATAGAGGGTACATACCTCAATATCATAAAAGCCATCTATGAAAAACCTACAGCGAATATCATTCTCAGTGGGGAAAAACTGAGAGCTTTCCCCCTAAGGTCAGGAACGCGGCAGGGATGCCCACTATCACCACTGCTATTCAACATGTATTGGAAGTCCTAGCCACAGCAATTAGACAACAAAAAGAAATAAAAGGCATCCAAATCGGCAAAGAAGAAGTCAAACTCTCACTCTTTGCAGATGATATGATACTTTATGTGGAAAACCCAAAAGACTCCACCCCAAAACTGCTAGAACTCATACAGGAATTCAGTCAAGTGGCAGGATATAAAATCAATGCACAGAAGTCAGTGGCATTCCTATACACCAACAACAAGACAGAAGAAAGAGAAATTAAGGAGTCGATCCCATTTACAATTGCACCCAAAACCATAAGATACCTAGGAATAAATCTAACCAAAGAGACAAAGGATCTGTACTCAGAAAACTATAAAATACTCATGAAAGAAATTGAGGAAGACACAAAGAAATGGAAAAACGTTCCATGCTCATGGATTGGAAGAACAAATATTGTGAAGATGTCAATGCTACCTAGAGCAATCTACACATTCAATGCAATCCCCATCAAAATACCATCCACTTTTTTCAAAGAAATGGAACAAATAATCCTAAAATTTGTATGGCACCAGAAAAGACCCCGCATAGCCAGAGGAATGTTGAAAAAGAAAAGCAAAGCCGGTGGCATCACAATTCCGGACTTCCGGCTCTATTACAAAGCTGTCATCATCAAGACAGTATGGTACTGGCACAAAAACAGGCACATAGATCAATGGAACAGAATAGAGAGCCCAGAAATGGACCCTCAACTCTATGGTCAACTCATCTTTGACAAAGCAGGAAAGAATGTCCAATGGAAAAAAGACAGTCTCTTCAACAAATGGTGTTGGGGAAATTGGATAGCCACATGCAGAAGAATGAAACTGGACCATTTCCTTACACCACACACAAAAATAGACTCCAAATGGTTGAAAGACCGCAATGTGAGACAAGAGTCCATCAAAATCCTAAAGGAGAACACAGGCAGCAACCTCTTTGACCTCAGCCGAAGCAACTTCTTCCTAGAAACATCGCCAAAGGCAAGGGAAGCAAGGGCAAAAATGAACTATTGGGACTTCATCAAGACAAAAAGCTTTTGCAAAGCAAAGGAAACAGTCAACAAAACCAAAAGACAACCGACAGAATGGGAGAAGATATTTGCAAATGACATATCAGATAAAGGGCTAGTATCCAAAATCTATAAAGAACTCATCAAACTCAACACCCAAAGAACAAAGAATCCAATCAAGAAATGGGCAGAAGACATGAACAGACATTTTTCCAAAGAAGACATCCAAATGGCCAACAGACACATGAAAAAGTGCTCAATATCGCTCGGCATCAGGGAAATCCAAATCAAAACCTCAATGAGATACCACCTCACACCAGTCAGAATGGCTAAAATTAACAAGTCAGGAAATGACAGATGTTGGCGGGGATGCGGAGAAAGGGGAACCCTCTTACACTGTTGGTGGGAATGCAAGCTGGTGCAGCCACTCTGGAAAACAGTATGGAGGTTCCTCAAAAAGTTGAAAATAGAGCTACCATATGATCCAGCAATTGCACTACTGGGTATTTACCCCAAAGATACAAAAGTAGGGATCCGAAAGGGTACGTGCACCCGGATGTTTATAGCAACAATGTCCACAATAGCCAAACTGTGGAAAGAGCCAAGATGTCCATCGACAGATGAATGGATAAAGAAGATGTGGTATATATATACAATGGAATATTATGCAGCCATCAAAAGGAATGAGATCTTGCCATTTGCAATGACGTGGATGGAACTGGAGGGTATTATGTTGAGTGAAATAAGTCAAACAGAGAAAGACATGTATCATATGACCTCACTGATATGAGGAATTCTTAATGGCAGGAAACAAACTGAGGGTTGCTGGAGTGGGGGGTGGGGTGGGAGGGATGGGGTGACTGGGTGATAGACACTGGGGAGGGTATGTGCTCTGGTAAGCGCTGTGAATTGTGCAAGACTGTTAAATCTCAGATCGGTACTTCTGAAACAAATAATGCAATATATGTTAAGGAAAAAAAAGAAGAAGAAGAAGAAGAAGAAGGTAGCAGGAGGGGAAGAATGAAGCGGGGAAAATTGGAGGGGTAGACGAACCATGAGAGACGATGGACTCTGAAAAACAAACTGAGGGTTCTAGAGGGGAGGGGGGTGGGAGGATGGGTTAGCCTAGTGATGGGTATTGAGGAGGGCACATTCTGCATGGAGCACTGGGTGTTATGCACAAACAATGAATCATGGAACACTACATCTAAAACTAATGATGTAATGTATGGGGATTAACATAAGAATAAAAAAAATTGCTCTTCAAAAGATAATGTTAAGAAAATAAAAAGACAAGCCACAGGTTGAGAGTAAATATCTGCAAAACACATATCTGATTAAAGCATGCATTCACAATGGAGGTGATATACCCTCAAGGGAGCAAATATTGGTTCTTTGGGAACTAAAAGATTCTTATTTTTTTTAGTTTCATAAAAGATTTTATTTAATTATTTGAGAGAGAGAAAGAGAGTGTACGCTAGGGGAAGGACAAAGAAGCAGACTCCCCGCTGAGGAGGGAACCTGACGTGGGACTCGATCCCTGGACTCTGGGATCATGACCTGGGCCAAAGGCAGATGCTTGACCGACTGAGCCACCCAGGCGCCCCCCAAATTTTTTAAATATCACAATGGTGTGTGGCCCTCCAAATAGCATAGTGCATAAACAAATATACAGTATATCCATGGTAATAAATTTCATGATGGGGCATTATGAAAAAATGTCTAAGAAGGCTCCTGAGTATTATGTTGAGCGAAATAAGTCAAACAGAGAAAGACACGTATCATATGACCTCACTGATATGAGGAATTCTTAATCTCAGGAAACAAACTGAGGGTTGCTGGAGTGGGGGGTGGGGTGGGAGGGATGGGGTGACTGGGTGATAGACACTGGGGAGGGTATGTGCTCTGGTAAGCGCTGTGAATTGTGCAAGACTGTTGAATCTCAGATCTGTACCTCTGAAACAAATAATGCAATATATGTTAAGGGAAAAAAAAAAGAAGAAGAAGAAGAAGAAGGTAGCAGGAGGGGAAGAATGAAGCGGGGGAAATCGGAGGGGTAGACGAACCATGAGAGACGATGGACTCTGAAAAACAAACAGGGTTCTAGAGGGGAGGGGGGTGGGAGGATGGGTTAGCCTGGTGATGGGTATTGAGGAGGGCACATTCTGCATGGAGCACTGGGTGTT
>NC_058418.1:26916337-27079936 GCF_002201575.2 Neomonachus schauinslandi | reverse complement strand
AAAACTAATGATGTAATGTATGGGGATTAACATAAGAATAAAAAAAAAAAAAAGAAGGCTCCTGAGAGGGGAAGAGGAAGGTAATATTAAAATACATTGAGAAACACTGGATAAAATGTTTGAATCTAGAATAAATAAAGAACTCTCTTCCAACTCAATAATAAGACAAAAAAAATCCAAGAAAAAATTGGGCAAAAACCAGAACAGGTATTACATCAAGAAAGATACATGGATGGCAAATAAGCTCATGAAAAGATATTCAACATTATTACTCATTAAAGAAATACGAATTAACACCACCATAAGATACTACTAACCCCTACTAGAATGGCTAAAATTAAGACTGGTAATCCATGTGGTGGTAAGAATCTGACGCAACAAGCACTCTCTTGGAAAACCTTTTGCCGGGTTTTGAAAAAGCCATAATATGTACTCTTACCTTACGATCCGGCACCTCCACACCTGGCAGAAATGAAAACATGTCCCCACAAAGTCCTATATTCAAATGTTCGTGGCAGTATCATTTATATTGCTTTAAACCAGAAGCAACCCCAAAAGCTATTAACCAATGAATGGATGGGATGGAATACTGCTCAGAATAAAAAAGAACGAACCCCTATCTTTGCAATAATATGAATGAATCTCCAAAGCATTACAGTAAGTGAAAGAAGCCAGACTCGATTTGTAGGATTTTTATTTACATGATTTTCAAGAAAAGACCAAAGTGTAAGGACAGAAATCACATCCGTGGTTGCCAGGAAGTAGGGATGGGGAGGAAATTGACGAGGGAAGGTTTTTGGCTGTTAGCAAATGTTCCATATCCGGGTGGTGGCTGGTACATGACTATATATTGTCAAAACTACTCATGGGACTGTTCACTTCTTAAAGCGGTTTTTACCATATGTTCTACCTCAATAAACGTGACAAAAAAAATAAAAGATTTAAGGAGCTCCAAGTACATGCTAAACACTGAGCTGATGCTGTTCCCATGAAGCTTGCAGTCACTTAGCGATTTACCCCACCTAGTTGCCAGACCAAAAGTGGACTCAGCGGATGGGGAAAGTATAGGGATGCAGACACCAGCTGCATGCTGCAGTCCTGGGCACCTCTACTAGCCAACTGGTCTGGTTAACGGAGCCTCTCCCTCTGCACCGTGGAACCTAGTGACAGTCGGCCAAGGCTGGATACTGCTCTCTCTGCCTTCTCCATGCATCATCCCCAGGCCGGCAGGATCAGCATGCCCATGGGAGGCGGGGCAGAAATGCAGAATCCCATACCCCAGCTCATGCCCTCTAAGGCGGACCTGCATTTTCCCAGAACCCCGGCCCCACCCCCCTTAATTCCTTTGCACGCGGAAGTTTGAGAAGGTCTCGGCGGGGCAGAAGCTCACTTCTGCTTCCGCCCCCCAGTTTGGGTTGGGTGATGATTGACAGTCACTTGGGTCTGGTCTCAAACCCATTATGCCAGTGTTCCTGTAATAGGACTTAAATAGTATTCAGCCCATGAAATACGAGTGGGAAAAAAATTTGAAGAGAATTTGAGTGTACCTCATGCAAAGACTCCATAGCGACAATTTACTTTCAACATTGTGGTGGGAGTGGGTGCAGGCAAGGCACCCGTGAAAGATTAAGAGAAAATCTCGTGGAAATTGCACTACTGGGTATTTACCCCAAAGATACAAAAGTAGGGATCCGAAGGGGTACGTGCACCCCGATGTTTATAGCAGCAATGTCCACAATAGCCAAACTGTGGAAAGAGCCAAGATGTCCATCAACAGATGAATGGATAAAGAAGATCTGGTATATATATACAATGGAATATTATGCAGCCATCAAAAGGAATGAGATCTTGCCAATTGCAACGACGTGGATGGAACTGGAGGGTATTATGTTGAGTGAAATAAGTCAAACAGAGAAAGACACGTATCATATGACCTCACTGATATGAGGAATTCTTAATCGCAGGAAACAAACTGAGGGTTGCTGGAGTGGGGGGGGTGGGGTGGGAGGGATGGGGTGACTGGGTGATAGACACTGGGGAGGGTATGTGCTCTGGTAAGCGCTGTGAATTGTGCAAGACTGTTGAATCTCAGATCTGTACCTCTGAAACAAATAATGCAATATACGTTAAGAAAAAAAAAAGAAGAAGAAGAAGAAGAAGGTAGCGGGAGGGGAAGAATGAAGCGGGGGAAATCGGAGGGGGAGACGAACCATGAGAGACGATGGACTCTGAAAAACAAACAGGGTTCTAGAGGGGAGGGGGGTGGGAGGATGGGTTAGCCTGGTGGTGGGTATTGAGGAGGGCACGTTCTCCATGGACCACTGGGTGTTATGCACAAACAATGAATCATGGAACACTTCATCTAAAACTAATGATGTAATGTATGGGGATTAACATAAGAATAAAAAATAAATAAATAAAATAAAATTACAATATGAAAGCCAAAAATAATCAAAAAAAAAAAGAAAATCTCGTGGAAATCTAGATTTGTGCATTCAGAGTACTCCACAAGCATCTCCATTCTCACTGTGCCTTCAGAAGACTGAAGTTGAATGTCGCCAACCATCCATCATGGATGCGACTTATAAAAGGACAACAGGACCTGCGGAGTAACTGCTGTGGGACTCACCCCTCCCAGCTCTTCTGAGGATTCAGTAGTGGGATTTTATGGTCTGTGGCTGACCCAGAGAATTCCCCATCCAACCAGCCTCAGAGCAGCACCCCTTACAGGTCTTCTCTGAGACCCACACCCCACCCAACAAGAATATTCTGGCAGCCTCACTTTGAGGGACCCCAGGCTTCAGAGCTCCCGCCCCCTTTTCTCTTCCCAATGACCACTCCACCGCTTCCCACCAACTCCCCACGCTGCCCCCCACCCCGTAGCCTTGCACCAAAGGGGTATGCTTTTGTGTTCCCTCCCAGAGGCCCTCAGACGGAGGCCATGCCAGGGTCTGACATGGTGGGCGGCAGACCCAGAGAAGGCTTGGCATAACATGGGGTCCAGGTCTCCTTGGGAAGCTATGAAGGGCCACACAGAACGATGCGCCACCCATCAGAGACGTCTGCTATGAACCTCATATTCTGCCTCACTGAAAGCAGGAGAAATGTATTCTCTCGCCATTCTGGAGGCCAGAGTCCTAAGGGGGGTATCAGCAGG
Organism: Neomonachus schauinslandi; assembly: GCF_002201575.2. Lineage (NCBI taxonomy): Eukaryota > Metazoa > Chordata > Mammalia > Carnivora > Phocidae > Neomonachus > Neomonachus schauinslandi. The sequence continues at coordinate 27,076,779 of NC_058418.1, read as the reverse complement.
GCCATGCTCCTTCGGGGGCTGAAAGAGAATGCTTTCCTGTGTCTCCCAGTGTCCTCTGGCAGCCAGCGCTCCATGGCTTATGGACACCTCCCTCTCATCATGGCCCCCTCCTCCACGTGATCTTCTCCCTGTGTGACTCTGTGTGTCTCCCTCTTTTCTGTCCCTTTTCAGGACACTCCCCACAGGATTTAGGCCCCTCTCTAATCCAAGATAGTCTCATCTCAAAAGCCTTACCTTGACAACATCCACAAAGACCCTTTTTCCAAATCAGGTCACATTCTGAGGTTCAGGGTGGAAAAACTCTTCGGAGAGCCACTGTGGAGCTCATTACGCCCAGGATCTACTTTGGGTGAATGAGCTTGGAGGATCTGCCCCCTCCCTCCTGTTCTCCACCCCTCCTCTGCAGAGCCATTCAGGAAGAAAATCCGTCTGATACTGAAACCTCGAGTCCAAATCATTAGTGAGACAAGACTAAGATCCCCCATTTCTTCAGAGCAGGGAGGACTGGGTCTTAAAAAATATCACCGCTGGATCTGCAATCCCTGAGAGAAGGGGATGTTTCCCTTCAGCCCTGGGCCAGGTCCACCCTCCCCTCAGATCACCCCAGGAACAGGCGGCGGGCTTCCTCCAAAGGCAAAACAGGTTGACTTGTCATGGCTTCCTTCAAAGGCAAGACAGGTTGACTTGTCATGTTCTACCTGACAGAGGTTCTCATCAACCACACAGGCAAACAGATCATCGTCGAGACACAACAAATGAGGTAAATGAGGTGAGTGCTACATACACAAGCCCAGGGATGACAAAGGAGTGAGGGGTGCGGGCCCTCCCTGCATCCCCATCAGCCCCTCTCCCTTACTTTGAAGGAAACAATGGAGCTTCTCTGACTCCTGAGCAAAGATGGTACAAATCCATCCCCAGGTCTCTTCCTTCCAACAAGAGCCTTTCCTACAGGGACAATTCCAGAACTCGTGCTGCTAGGGCACATGGAAGAAGAGATACTCTTTGCATGGATGATCAGGGAGAGCTTCAGAGAAGGAGAAAGCAGACCCCCGCACGGGGCCTTGGGGGCCAGGATTGAACCAAGCAGAAAGAAGGCCTAGGTCAGACTTGATGAATAGAGCAGAAGCAAGCATCAGGAAAACCGAGTCTGGGATTCCGAGACCACAGCCAGGCTCAATAAGAAGTTCTGTAATCAACAGAGCAGGAAAGGGGGACAGTGACAAACAAGGCATCCCGGACCTAGGTTGTCAACAGAACGGCGTGGCACTGAGGAGAGAGCCAGGTAACAGGAACTCGTTTGGCCATAAATGAAGTTGAGTCTTAAAGCCACCCCTTGGGAGTGGAATTGTGCCTTCCAAAACACAATATGTGAGAGTCCTCACCCCCGGCACCTTAGAGCATGGCCTTATTTGGAGATGGCAACTTTCCAGAGGTAATCAAGTTAGGCTGGGCCTCATCCATTACAGCCGGTGTCCCTACAAACAGGGGACATTTGGACACAGAGACAGACATGCACGGAGGGAAGGCCATAGGACGAGACGTGTTCAACTGCCACACAATCCACTCTCTCAAATATTCCTTCATTCGCCGTCCTGAGAAGCTTACAGAAGGCCTCCCTAGGGCCAGACCCCATGCCACGTGTCAGGGATAGGTACAGTCTTAGCCTCTCTGAGCCTTGGCTTTCCCATCTGTAAAATGGAACTAAGAACCCAGCAACAGGGGCGTTGTGTGTCTATGACGTGCTTATAAGGTGCCTGCCACGGAGTCAGTGCCCGGGAGAGGTCACTTCCCTGCGCCCTTCTCTTCCTATTCACACATGATGCAGTGGGATTTCCTTCCGCTTAAAATAAGACCAGCCTTGACCTTCGCTGGAGGTAGGATCCGTGGACCCCGGAGGCCCCTCTCTTTATGCCGGGGGTGACAAACTCAGTTATCTCTGGTGTCCAGGCCTCGAACATGGTGGCCAGGTGGGGACATGGAGACCCGCAGCGCACAAGACTTGTCCCCAGAGTCCTCTGCTGTCAGCTCCAGCCCCTGGTCGCCCTTCTAGAAAACAGGCCCCAACATGCTTACTCTTCCAGTTTCTCAAGAAAAGCCAGATATCCAGATTTTATGTGACATCTTCATTTAAAAAAAAAAAAAAAAAAAAACACTGGCAACCTTTCCCAATTGTGTCCAGACACCCCACAGACTGTGAGTTTGCAACCTCGGCAACGTGGAGAAAATGCTGCCGTTCACAGCCCCCGGTGCCTCCCCCTGCAGGGGTAGAGCTTTCGGAGACACAGACGCAGCCGTCCCACCCCACAGCGGCCTGGGCCCACCGTGCACACCCTCTGAGTGCCTTCACTTCTCCAGTGTCTGCTCTTACACCCCGCACAACTCCGCACGCCCTCCCTCCACGTGCCAGACTCCAACTTTTTCTGCCTCTGGAGTCTGACTCCAACTTTTTCTGCCTCTGGAGTCTGTTGATCCAAGTGCCCTTCCTTTGCTGGAGACACAGATCAATACGGGGCCACCAGGCGCCTGACTCACGCAAGAGCCACCGACAACAAATGGGATCCCCCCTCCCTGAGGCCCCGCTGCCCTGGCGGCCGCCCCCTGCCCAGGGCCCTGCTCCCAGCCACGGTCCCGCCCACTGCAGCCACCTCTGCTCGAAGCGACACACGGGTCCCTCCAGTGACAGAGGTGTGGGGCAAGGGGGACGCAGAGTCCGTAAAGGAAAGCTCTCATCCCTCGAGGACCACTTGGCATCTGGCCAGGCCCTCAAGACAGCCTGGAGAGAGCTTATTACATGATCAAAGCACGTAGAAAGTTTCTCTCTTACCATACACCAATCCTTATTTTTTAAAAAGGAAGAAGAAAAACAAAAACCCTACAGTCTGGAAGCAACCTCAAAGTTGAAATGAATGCTAGACAACGCAGCTGTGTACAGACTAAGGTGCCTGGTTATGGGGTTCAGTGAAGAGAGCAAAGAGCGGGACCAAGTGCAGACTGTGTCCCGTTTGTGCCCCAAAAAGGCAGGTGGGTATTTATTTGCCTGTGTCTCTTCCTGAAAAGATTTCTGGAAGGAAATAGGAAACTGGTAAAAATGTCTAACCCTGGGGAAGGGAATTGGGAACTGAGGCGCACAGGTGGGAGAGAGATTCACTTTCCACTTTCATACTACTGGACATCTTTTTTAACCATATGTTTATATCGGTAATTTCTTATTTTTTAAGATTTTATTTATTTTTTTGAGAGAGAGAGAGAGCGCACAAGCAGGGGGGAGGGGCAGAGGGAGAGGGAGAAGCAGACTTCTTGCTCAGCAGGGAGCCCTACGATGCAGCGCTCTGTCCCAGGACCCCAGAATCATGACCTGAGCCAAAGGCAGATAGACGCTTAACCGACTGAGCCACCCAGGCGTCCCTATATCAGTAATTTCTTTTTCTTTTTTCTTTTTTTTTTTAAATTTATTTGACAGAGAGAGACACAGCAAGGGAGGGAACACAAGCAGGGGGAGTGGGAGAGGGAGAAGCAGGCTTCCCGCAGAGCAGGGAGCCCAATGTGGGACTCGATCCCAGGACCCTGGGATCGTGACCTGAGCCGAAGGCAGACGCTTAACAACTGAGCCACCCAGGCGCCCCTATATCAGTAATTTCTTAATGACCTTTTTTTTGTTTGGGAATATTTTTAGATTTACAAAAGATTGGCAAAGATAATATGGTTCTGTATACCCTCCGTCCCATCTCCCTTCATGGAAGCGTAACTAGGGTACATTTGTCAAAGCAAAAACATTAACCCTGGCACAATCTTCTTAACTCAACAGGAGACTTTATCCAGCGATCACCAGGTGTCGCACAAATGTCCTCTTTCCACTCTAGGTCCCCACCCAGGATCCCCCAGTGCGTTGAATCAGCACGTCTCCTAAGCGTGTGACAGTTTCTCGGACTTTCCTTGGTGTTCGTGACTTGACCATCTTTGAAGAGTAGCAGTCAGGTGTTTGTGTTTCTAACGTCTTCTCATGACCGGACGAGGGTACAGGTTTGGGGGAAGAACAGCCCAGGTGATGTGCCTCCCTGTCACACCATGTGTGGTACATGAGGGCCCCAGGACTTCACACAAGTGATGTCACTTGTCACCTGGTCAGTAGCATCTGCTGGTTTCCCGCTGGGAATATGCTGTTCTTTCCCGTCTACACTCTGTTCTTCAGAAGCCAATCCCTGAGGTCAGCCCCGACTCGAAGAGAGGGAGGCTTCACCTCCCAGCTCCGTGTTATTCGTCGTTTTCGGAAAGGGGGATCTGTCCCTTCTTTTAAATTTACTCAATCATGTATGTATATCAGTATGGAAACCTGTGTATTAACTTTCTCCTTTGGGTTATAATGCAACCCTGCAGCTCATTATTTTGTTGCCCAAATTACTCCAACTCGGGTTGAATTTGCTTTTTTTTTTTTTAAACGTAATCCTTTATTTATTTTTATTTTATTTATTTATTTATTTATTTGAGAGAGAGAGAGAGAGAAACAGCATGAGAGGGGATAGGGTCAGAGGGAGAAGCAGACTCCCTGCTGAGCAGGGAGCCCAATGCGGGACTCGATCCCAGGACTCCGGGATCATGACCTGAGCCGAAGGCAGTCGCTTAATCAACTGAGCCACCCAGGCGCCCTGAATTTGCTTTTTAAAAATGGTTTTTAATGAGAAAAACCCATGGCCATTTAAGGAAGCTGTGATCGAAGATGAGGTTGCTGGAGGTCATCAGAAATGACTCCAGGCCCTCCGTCTTCCTGACCGGAGGAGAAAGAGAGGCTGATGAGCGCGGGCCCCAACGCAAGACCACGGTTCAAATCCCAGCTCCGCCACTTAGGATCTGTGCCACTTTGGGTAAGGTGTTAACCTGTCGGTGCCTCCGTGAAAACATCCCCAAAATGGGATGATCATGATAAAAATACGTCCTAATTTTTGTGAGAATTAATTACGACAGTATCTGGAAAGCATTCAGCAAACACTGCTGGGCCCAAGGAGAACACACGGTAGCCGTTGGCTGTGGATGGCACTGGCACATCGTGGCTTGCTGGGGGCCTTGCACCCTCGTCTCCCCCATCAGTCTGGTCATCAGCAAGAGTGGGCAGAGGGTCGGCTACACCCTGGAGGAAAGGAGAGCCCGGCAGCGATAGAAAGATCGGAGGCAGGAGGCGGAGTTCTGGCTCTGTTGCGGGGAGCAGCAAACTCTTGGCCCGAGTTTTCTCGTTTGGGAGGAGGGGCTCATGAATCCGCTGCTTTGCTTTTCTCGGTGATGGGGCCCTAAGAGCTCTGGGAATTGCCGGGTTAGAGGACACGAAAAGCTGCAGATCTGGCTGATTCTCAAAGGTGTCTCCCCAGACAGGGAGTCGGGATGCTTTTGCTATCCTGGGCACCCTTGTGTGTTCAGGGGTCTCTGGTCTCTTTCAGGCTTCAGCAGGCTCAAAAGATCCCAGCCTGCCTGCCTCCGGCACTCTGCCCCGGGGTTCCAAGCAGAAGCCGAATCAAGTGGGGGATCCCCACCCCCCACAACCAGTCAGCTTGGCCTGTGGTTGGTGTCTGCCCGGCCAGAGTGGCGGAAGCAGGGCTGAGCTCCAGGCCCTTCCTCTGAGGGGGGTGGCCGGGAGCCCATTTCACAGCCCTGGAAACTGAGGCCAGAGTGAACTGCCCAAGTCAACACTTTGAATAAGTTTCTGACCAGGGACTCACGCCAGGTCTAGACATCCCCCCCCCCAACTCCCCCCCCCCCCCCCCCCCCCCCCGCCCCAGTCCCAGGAACTCCAGCCTGCCCACCGTCCCACCGCAGACTGGGCTGGGCAAGTAAGCTGGCAGCCGCTGGAATAACCCATCTCTTTCCTCTCCTCCATCTCTGCTCTTCCCACCTCAATCTTGTTCCCTCAGGAATGAGCCTAGAGCATCCCCCCTGCCCCCTGGGGAACTCCAAACCTTCCCTCAAGGCTCCCCACACCACCTCCTACAGGCAGCCCTCCTGATTGGACGGAGGCCCCAGAAAGGACTCCAGATTCTCTCGCGCCTGAGATTGAGTTCTGGTCGAGAAAACGTGGTGACTTAGCTACTTTGTACCACGGGGTACCAGCGCCCACCTAACAAAAGCTAGCGGCATACATGGAAAGCACGTGGCCTTGGTAGGTGTTCAGGGAGTACTAGACGGCACCCTTCTCCTTCCAGCCAGGACACGCGGAGCGGCAGGCCAGCGTCCTGTGTCGCTCCTTCCTTCATTCATCCAGCGAGTCTTCACGGACTACCTGTTAGCCGTCCGCATGTGGGACGGGAAAGCCACACGGCGGCTCACGATGGCCATCAGAGAGTCACCCAGTCTGACAGCTGGGGCGGGGGCCCACGCTGCCCTGAGGGCCCATACCTGGGGGACTTGATGGAATCTGTGGGGTCAAGTGAGGCTTCACCGCGGCTATGATGCTTACGTGAACCCTGAGTGCTGAGGAGGGGTGAGAGGTGCTGGTGAGGGAGCCAGCGAGCCCTGCGCTGAGGTTGGGGGACAGGGAAGCCATCCAGAGGGGAGCAGCAGCTTGGGTCCAGAACATTCTACCCCCATCCACCCCAGCTGCCAGAGGGGAGTCCCCATGCTCCCTATTCATTACCTGACATAACTAATTGCCTGGTGACATTTCCTATATTATAGACAAATGTGAATTATGGGCCCAGCTGTTCCCCTTCTCGTCACCGGGAATCGGTTGATAAATATGTTTATTCGAGGTCAGCCTGGCCTCATCCATTAGAAATATTGTTTTTCTAAACATTACATTGATTTAATTTAACTCTAATCAATTTAAAATGGTTCTGACAATTAACAAAAGCTTCAAATATGACCTTAAAGTAATAGGATTCATTAGCTATGTTTAGGATTAAACTTACCCTAATAGGGCAATTTTTCTTCCAAGGGTATTTGGTAACCGACTAGTGGTCAGTCAAAATGAAATCAATTATTATAAATTATACAGTTAAAGTTGATTATGTATCCCCTGCTAATTTGTATGAATAAGGGTCTCCGACAATGGGAGTAATTTATTAATAACTATCTCTACCCCAGCCCGGTATCACCCTTCATGTAAGAGTTGCCAGGGTATCTGTAACCCATGAAGCATGATTTTCCAGGGCTGTTCCCGCTCTATGCTAATTAAACCCATAATTAATTGGAACGGTTATAGTTAGGACACAATGCTGGTGCCCTTTGCCCTATTATTCTTGACAGTCGACTCATTCAAAAGGCAATCTGATCGGAATTTCATGTGCCAGATCAAACACCCCAGAAGGAAGGTGACCCTGCTAAGTGGGTGCTATGATGTGACAACAGGGATGCTGGGGGTAGGGCCGGGGGTGAGAGGCGGTCGGAATTCAAGCCCCCAGTCTCGGGGTTCTGCAGCCTGCCGCCGCCCAGCCAGGGCCCCAGACAGAAGGAATGCAGATTCAGAGGGGCTGGGACCCAGTGTCTGGGCCAGTGCTCCCAAAAGGGGGGCCCATATCGTGTCCGAAAACAAACCCAAACACTCAATTTTTGCCAGCATTTCACAAACCGCGAGAGCTCACTGCTTTTGGAAATTCCTGACTTTGAAAAATCAGACTCCCCTGGGCTGCTTCTCTGCTTCCCCCACTCCCTGCACAGCATCAACCCTCTTCCCTTCCTTCTGTTACCTCCCTGGTCCCTGAGGAGCCCTGGTCTAGGACCCTGCCTCATTGTATAGGTGGGGAAACTGAGGCCCATCAAGGTGCATATGGTGAACCGGCTCCAAGCAGCCTGAGGTTGGCTGGTTTCCCAGAGCATCTAGGCCAAGTTAGGGCCCCAGGGGAGGTGGCCTGTCCACGAGGGGACACTCTCCCTGCCGTAGCCGGGTGGGGCTTGGCAGGAGGGGACCGTGTGCGATGAATCAGGCTCGCGGGGTCCTGAAACGTCGGGGTGCTGATGGACCCACACCCCCGTGTTGGATGTTTGCAGCTGAAAACAACAGGCTGAGGCCTGCTAACCCCAGATTCTTCCAGTTGGGCTGGAGAAGGGTGGAGAAACTTCTTCCCTACCCCACATGGGCCCTCTGAGGCCTGCGGATGAAGGGGCACCAGGGAGGAAAGTTCTGACACCCCAAATAACATGAGCCCGGAAGAACCTTCGGCTGGGAGATGCTCATGAAGAAGGACCTTTATGTGGATCACTCAGGCTTTCAGGGAACAGAGACCGCCCCCCCACCACGGCTTGAGGCGTCCTGCGAGGGGTGCAGAGGGGATGGGGACAACATAGCTCAGGATCAAGCGCCGGCCCCACTCCACTTTCTCCCACCGCCCGGCGCAGACAGAACATCCAGGGTGAAAGGGCCCGGCCCACGTCTGGGTTCCAGTCCAGCTCTGTCTCCAATTCACCGCATGAACTAGATGCCCCGGGAGCATCACAGAGCCCCGTGGTATAGACTGTAGGCTCCGCAACTTTAAAATGAAGGGTTGGACCCAATCTCAACCACTCCGAAGGCCCAAGCCCCTGATGTTAATGGTATTGAAGACAAGGCCTGCTTGCAAACTTGAACTTCTGGAGACTTTTCTCATTCTGCGCTGGGCCTGGATTTAGAAAAAAGGGGGAACACACACACACGCACGCACGCACGCACATGCACACGCACACACACATACACCCGTTGAGCTGGAGGTAACTGAACAAAGTAACTGAACTTTAACACAAAGAGAAAGTTTGTCAAAACTCATCTGTTTCCTTAAAATACTCTGTATAAAACAACAGCTCTGTGAAGTCGGTGCTCAGGGGTAAACTGAGGCACATAACAATTTTGAAGGGTTTATTGGAGTGCCCAGCCATTCGGATCGGGCAGCGCCAAAACAAAAGTGGCTAGGGGCGCCCCAGCCTAGGAGAGAGGTTTCTGCAGGGACGGTGCAGAGGCAAAGGGGGGCCCCGCTGTGATTGGCGAGGGCTCTGCTTGGGCAGTTGCCTGGTTTGGGGGAGCCTCGCTGGCTGTTTGTGATTGGCAGGTCTTGGGTCTCATGTCCTCCAAGCCCAGCACACGGTCTCTGGCTTGGGCTTTGGCTGGCTCACTGAGGCCGAGCATCCCCGTCTAATGGTCTCCTTGTTTCATTACCGTAAGGTTGGCTGAGAAAAATAAGGAAAGGAGGGCGCACAAATGGGAAAGCCGCCTTGAGAAACGGTGTGGCAGGATCTGCTAGTTCAACACACACCTGTCTTCCGTGACCAGCGGATCCACCACCAGGCATTCACAGCTGGGCTTACGTGAGTGCCCCCAAAAAACATGCTCAGGAGGGTTCCTGGCCACGTAGCCATAATAGCCCCAACCTGGAAACAACCCGAATGTCCATCCGTGTTAATAAACAAATTATGGGGTATTCCCCTAACAGGGCACTCCGGAGCTGTGCAATAGAGTGGATGAAAATCACAGACATACATGAAGTGTATAGGAGCTGCGTCTCCCTTCACACAGGCACGAACACCTGGCAAAATGAAGCCAGGGTGACCGAAGTCAAGATAGTGGTTGTGGCTGGGGTCAGGAGGAGGAACTGCGGGGCGCAGAGGGAGGCTGCCTGGTGCTGGAAGGGTCCCTGACATGGAGGCAGATCACGGAGCCCACGCACATTGCACCCAGTGGGCAGGGGGGTGAGCAGGAGAGCATCCCCAGGCCCGACACAGGTCTGGGGGCCCGGGCTCCTGCTCTCAGCTGCCACACGGAGTCTTGCCTGCAGCAGGTGGCCTGGGGACCCCTCAATACCACCCCAGCTCAGCGCTGCCATGAAGGGGTGCCAGTCCCTGGCAGGGTGGTGGCGTGCTCTCTGCACCGTGGACCAGATGGTTCCAAACACCAGGCCACACCCACAGAGCATCCGATCGGGCCCTTACCTGGCAGGCAGGGTGCCCTGTCGGTGGGGGAGGGGTGGGGGGCAGCTGGCTGGAGCACAGACCCACAGGCACCCAGCAGGAACAGGTGGGAGCCGAGGGAACGGTCTTGGGACTCCCTCCCCAACACTACCCCCATTTTAGAGTCAATGCCAGGTCTCCGGAGCCAGGTGGCCCCGAGTTCAAATCCCCTTGGCTCTGCCCGGGCCTCGAGGTCCTCATCTGGGAACTGGGAGGAGGTTCCGGCCAGCATGAGAGAGTGCGCATAGGAAGCCCCTAGCCCAGGGCCCGATGCTCACCAAGTGGGGACACCAAGGCCCGGGGCGCAGACACGCCTCGCTCAGGGCAGAGCCGAGCCTCTTTCCCACCAGGACCCTTGGCTGCAGAGTCCTGTGCGGCTTCTCCTGCTCCCCAGCGCACCCCCCCCCAGTGCCCCCCATCCCTCACTCCCACTCCAGGCCCCTGGACCACCAGCAGGAATGCAGCCGGCCCCACACTTCCTTCCTGGCCCCCTGTTCTGGTGTCCAAAACACACGGTCCTGCCCGATGCAGCCCTTCGCAATGCCCCTCTCGCAGCCCCCGCCATGCTGCCTGGGTCAGGAGGGCCCCCCGTCCCAGGCCCTGAGCACACAAGGCCGGGAAGGGGCACTGCCATTCGGAGTGGGGGGCTGCCCTCGTTCTCCCCTCCCCACTCTCCGCTGCAAAGCAGGCAGCAGGTTCTGTGCTCCCGGCCCTGGCCGAGGGCCCCGGGAGAGGTGGGCTCACGCTCCCAGAGGATCACAGCAGATCCCGTTGGCCTCAGTTTCTCCACCTCTAAAATGAACCTCTCTCTGTGTGTGTTCTGGCCACTCGGCAGCTGAGGGGAAGGCGGTGAGGGTGTTTTCTAGGTGATGGAACACGCCGCAGAGAGCGGAGCAGATAAGGCCCAAGGGCCGTGGCCTGAGTCTGCGTTGCACCAAAACGCACAGAGCACAGTGAGTTCTCTTCACTCGTCACCACGCACAGGACGACCGCTCAGCTGCCTCAGTCTCCCCAGGCTGATCCTGGAGGTTTATGCTGCCCTGTGCAGAGCCCCTCACTCAGGCTCGCTGGTCCGGGAAGAAGAGCTTCTGCATGGATCCAGCCATGGGCAGCACCCCCGGCGCGCCCCCAGCCACACCTCTGATAGGCTGAGGTCTTGGCGGCCTCACCCTCGGGTGCCATCTGCCGTCCACTCCCTCCCTGGGGTCGGAAAAGCCCTCCGGGCTCCATGGGCCCCTCCCACCTTCCTTCCCAGTTCCCATGCACTCCCAGGGGCCTTCCTGCCAGGGCTGCCAGGAGGTGGGGGTCATCTGCTTGCAAAATTGGTGGCAATGCACCTGGGTTTTCATCACGCTAAATGACCTCCCAGATGACCACCCCAAACTCCCAAATAGCCCCACGGCGTTGGACTCACAGCTCCCAAACTTTCCCACATCCAGTGTCTCCGTATGATGAACGGCCCCTGCTCAGCCACCCTCCCTGCATGCCCTGTCAGTCAGTCAGCTGCGGGTCTCAACTGGGGAAACATGGAAACATAAAACTCATTGGCGGTCACTGCGATCGGGGCAGTCAGTGGGGTCCCCACTTGCAAACTTTTCAAGACATTCACACAAATTTTTTTATAAGCCAAGTCAGATGTGTTATGTAAGTTTTTACAACCCGCTTTTTTGCAACTAATACATTGTAGACCTTTGCTCATGTCATTAAAAAAGATGATGTTCTAGAAGAATCTTGGATGGCTGCAGAGCACTGCATACATAGTCCAGCCATACCCTGAATTGGTCAAGGTCCTACACGTTTAAGTTTGTCAATTATAAACAATGTTGCCTACAGTCTTACAGCTAATCCCGGCCACTCCTGTGAGCATCATGTCCTTAGAAAAATGTCCTGGGGTGGCTCAGTCGGTTAAGTGTCTGCCTTCGGCTCAGGTCATGATCCCAGGGTCCTGGGATCGAGTCCCACATCCGACTCTCTGCTCAGCGGGGAGCCTGCTTCTCCCTCTGCCCCTCCCCCTCGCTCGTTCTCTCTCTCGCTCTCTCTCACAAAAATAATAAAATAAAAATTTTTTAAAATATTTTTTAAAAAAGAAAAATAAAAATGTCCTGGCAATAGAATTCCTGAGTATAAGGCATACAAAACGTTAAGGCTTTAAAAAAAAAAAGCTCAGGGCGCCTGGGTGGCTTAGTCGGTTAAGCGTCTGCCTTCGGCTCAGGTCACGATCTCAGGGTCCTGGGATCGAGCCCCGCATCGGGCTCCCTGCTCAGCGGAGAGCCTGCTTCTCCCTCTCCCGCTCCCTCTGCTTGTGTTCTCCCTCTCGCTGTCTCTCTGTCAAATAAATAAATAAATAATCTTTAAAAATAAAAAAAGCTTGCATGTCTTAACACCCATGTCATTCACGATCTGTGTGTAACTGTTTAGGATTGGGGGCCGAGTAAGAACCAAACAAGAGAAGTCAGCAGTCTGAGGAGGCGTCTGCACACACACCAGACCCAACTGGCATCATGAGTGCAACATGGAGAGGGGGCTTATAAAGCAGCAGAACCCCCGGATGTCAGAGCTGGAAAGGACAGGAGAGACTAGAGTCCCAACCCCCTGTATTACAGATGGAGAAACTGAGGCTCAGAGAGAAGGCACCTAGGAAGGTGGTGACCACCAGTTCTAGAATCTTTCCAACACAGCCCCGTGCTAAGCCTGGGCACAGGTGTGTGGCTGGGGCTTACCCCACCTGCAGAGCAGAGCGGAGTGAGAGAGGGTGGGTGGGACGTGGCTGCCAGGGGCAGCAGAGTCAGGAGGATCACCTGTGATGGGCCAGGCACCGGCCCAGGGTCGTTGGGCTCTGTTAACAATCCACCACACAGAATGAGTGAAGGCGGGAGCCATGGCTTTGTGAAGAGATGGGTGCTCTCCCTAGCACACAAAGCAGTTTACTAAAGCCTTAATCCAAGGGCAAATTCTTTCCAAATTTTGCAGAAATAAAATAGTCTTTTCTACAAAGGCAGGGTCTAGGACAGTGGTTCTCAAACTCCAGTGCATATAAGATTCACTTGGGAAAAAGAAGGGGGGTGCTCAAAATGCAGATTCCAGACTCCTGCTCTTGAGAGTATGATTCTGCATGGTTTGGGGGGAGAGGGCGGTGGACTCTGAGCCTGCCTTCCTAAGACCATGGATGACCCGGATGCAGGTGGTCTGCAGACCACCCTTTAGGAAAAATTGATGAGAGTGTGACCAGTTTTCACAGAGACCCTGACAAGTGTAGTTTTACTAACGTCAGCCCTTCCCCGCGCCTCCTTCCCTCATAGAAGAAGGCTTCTAGTGAAGAAATCTGCAACAATTAAGGGGCTTGACATCAGGATCCTTTTATTTGCCTACGTTCTTCCCATAAAGCCACGGGTGGGTAATTCCTTCCCCTGCAGATCCCTGAGAGACCTCACATCCGACCTTGCGGCCTTTGCCCAGTAGATGGCACTAACTCGTCTGAAATAAGCAGAAATCCACCTGAAAACTCAAGGTAGAAGGAGAGACAGAGAGAGGACAAGACGGAGAGAGTGGGAGAAGACAGGCAACAAGCAGAAATGCCCCCCACTAGCCAGCTGTCCTGAAATGACACAGACGAAGCCTAAACCCTCCTGGATGTCATTTGTAACCTGGCGTGTAAACCCTGACTCATTGCCACATTTGCTTTCAACAATCACCTGCTGCTTCCCTAACCTAGGACCTGGCTGCCGGGGGAGCGGGGAGTCAAGATCCGGGACGTTGCCATAACCCATTATGACCACAAGATGGCGGTGCTGCGCCAAGAGGACACCTTTGCATAAGAAAATCTAAATCTGGAAAAGCAATCTGAAGACTTGAGCGGATGGGGCGCCTGGGTGGCTCAGCCGTTAAGCGTCTGCCTTCGGCTCAGGTCATGGTCCCAGGGTCCTGGGATCCAGCCCCGCGTCGGGCTTCCTGCTCCACGGGAGGCCTGCTTCTCCCTCTCCCACTCCCCCTGCTTGTGTTCCCTCTCTCGCTGTGTCTCTGTCAAATAAATAAATAAAATCTTTAAAAAAAAAAAAAAAAAAAAAAGGAAGACTTGAGCAGATGACCTGAAAATAAGATCAGGGAGGGAGAAGCGAGGTGGAGAGAGATGTGTTGATTAGACTTGCAAACTGTCTCTCAAATTCATGATGATACTACCACGACTGCTTGCAGCTGCTGGTGGCGACCGTTGACTGCGGGCTTGCTGGGTACCAGGCTGTGCCAAGCACTGTATATGCATGGGTTCATCTCAAGTTCATAAAGACTTATGAGGGAAATTCTACGACATCTCCACTTCTCAGCGGAAGCAGTATGTGCGGAACCAGAGGCCGGGACCTCTTGTATCATCTCAAAAGATGTAGGGACAGTGGTCTAATTCTGGCCACATCAACAATAGTGAACAGGCTGGCTTCCACGCATTCAAGGCTAAAATTTCCTTCTTTCACTCTGCAAATGTTTGAGCACCTACTTGGTGCGGGGCACTGTTTAAGGTGCTAAGGAAAGGAACAAAGGGATCTAGAGAAAGTCCCTGCTTCTAGTGCAAAGAGACCACAATAAACCATTAGGTCGGGCACCAGAGGTGCCGTGGAGAGAAAGAACAGTGCTGGGCGCACACAGAGCACGCAGGTGCATCTTCAAAGACGTCACTGGTAACCGGAGCTGGCTCTCAGAAGCCGATAGCTGGATTTTCAGGAATTGAGAGAGCCAGCTCTTAAACACATCTATTCTCAGAGTTAAATTACATAAGCTCACAGTTAATGTTATATTTAAAAGTTATCATTAAATTTAATTTAATAAGTTCTGTTTAAAACTCATCACTTCTGAATTCTCTTACATTTTACAATTATCTATGCTGGGACTGAGCAAACTTTTTCTGTAAAGGGCGGGACAGTAAATATTTTAGGCTGAGTGCGGCATACAGTTTCCATGGTGACTGCTGGGAAAAAGCAGCTGTAGATGTGTAATATGAGCGGACAGGACTGTGTTCCAATAAAATATTTCCAAAAACAGGCAGTGAGCTGGGTTTGATCTAAGGGCTGTGACCCCTGCCCCCGGTCTGTGCTCAGGTATTTAGGTCTCTATCTGTTCAGTGGAAATGCTACATATGTACGTGCAATCCTACTTGCATCTCTTTCCAAATCCACCTGCAGAGATGGCACACTGGTAGCCTGCCATCGGCCATGGTGAGAGTATTTACACCACAAAATCAGCAAAGGCTACAGATCAGGGCTTTTTCCTCCCCCTGGAGAGCCGGTTGTTAATCATTTACCAGCACAGCACCAGCTAACGTGGGCTGTGAAGAAGGCCTCTTTGAGGAGTTGACCTCTGAGCAGAAACTCTGAACTGCACTTTATCCTTCCACCTGCGGCGGCCCGTCCCACCCACAAGGGGCGACCTACAGGGCACAGTTTGGAAATACATCTAAACAAAATAGTCTAAAGTTTGCAGAGATGGCCAGAAAGAGTAGAACACACACTTCTTTAAAATACGTAGAATGTAGATGGCAAGATGGTAAGCCCACCTTGCCACACTCCAGGGAACAGCTTTGCCTCTCTTTAACTTTTTTTTTTATTATTATTATTTATTTGACAGAGAGAGACACAGCGAGAGAGGGAACACAAGCAGTGGGAGTGGGAGAGGGAGAAGCGGGCTTCCTGCTGAGCAAGGGAGCCTGATGCGGGGCTGGATCCCAGGACCCTGGGACCATGACCTGAGCCGAAGGCAGACGCTTAACCAACTGAGCCACCCAGGTGCCCCTCTCTTTAGCTATTTAGCATGGGCAGCTAGGAAGCCACGGATCATGGTCCAAGGCCTGACCTCATTTATTCCACAGGCTGATGAGACCGCGCCAGCCGCTGATTGGCGCCCGCACGGTTAGACCTCCAAGGTCCCACTCAACACCTCACAAAGTGGGGAGAAGCGGGGGAGAGGGGCTCAAGAAGGCAGCCCGGGCAAAGTCGGCGACCGCAAGTTACTTTGGAAGAAGCAGTATTTAAAACAGACACAGGGGTTATTTGTAAGGGAATGGTTTGCTGGATGAAATTCAAGAATCCAAGCAGCGGATACGATTTGCGTCTGTGATGAAGGTCACCGTTGTCCGGATCAGTCTTCGCTCACCTGACTCTTGGCTTAGACCTCAGAAACTACCTCCTCCTCCAGCGGCATTCGGCGCTGCGGAACAGTCCTCCAAAGCGGGCAAGGCACACGGATGTGATCGTCCACGGTGCAGCGCGACGGCTGCCCCCGCAAATCCGAGTCTCTTCCTGAGCACTCCTCTACTTCTTACCCAATTGGCCTGGTGCGTTTTCTTGTTTGTTTATGACATATAAGTTTACACACCATCTGGAATATTCCCTGAAGGGAGAGAAGAGCATCTTCGTCATACTCTATTCAAGTCCTCCGTTCAGAATTAGTGAAATTCATCCTGCCTCCAGATGCTTTCTCCTGCCTCCAGAACACGTCCAACATACATTTCCAAGGCTCTTTCTCAAGAGGCGAGGCCAGGAGCCCCACAAGAGATTTTCCACTTCCCCTTGGGAGCTTGTCCAAGTCCATGATCCTCTGTCTTTTCCCGGAGCAGAAAGTTCCACCGGGGAATGACAAGATTACATCTCTCAAAAAGCCCCAGTCCTCCTGACAAGCCGCTCCCAATCTTGCTGCACGATGGACAGATGTAAAGAGCTTTGAAAAACACCCAGTGCCTGGCTGGCCCTGTCTGCAGATTCCAATCGCTTGGGCGGGCATAGGCATTCTAGGTCTGAAGTCTCCGTGCTCGAGTTCAGCGTACAGCTGGGATGAGAGCTGCTGGTCTAAACGGCAGGCTTTAGTGGGGGACGACCTACCTCCGAGAGTCAGAAGAGCACCCAGCCTGGCCCCAGGAAGGAAGGCTTAGAATGGGCTGGCGGTTTCTCTGCCAAGCTGCTCAGCTCTCCTCCGACCGGGACTCATTTTCACCGGGTGGTCCCTACCCGCAATGAGCCTACATCCTCACTGCCATGCTAACATTCTCCCTACGAAGGGCACCTAGGACGAAGTACACAAACCCTGGAGTCTGACCGAAGGATGCTAAAATGGCAACGTTTTCTTGATCACCGATGTGTTCATTCAGCTATAGGGTTTTGAAACAAGAAGGTTCTTGGATGTACTATTATTTTCAGTATCACTTAGACCATTCTGGCTTTCCTACCTTGGCAGCAAGGGACCCCGAACTCCAAGGAATTCTTGAGGAGGACTTGTTCTATGGGTACCTAGGAGATGAGAGTGTCAGCCCGTGTAGCATCCTGTGATCACTTCTCTGGGTCAGACAGGACAGCAGAGTGTTGAACCGCCTCCTTGGCAGCCATGGGAGACCGGGACACACTATTCTAGTCGACAGCTTTGTGCCCACGTTTAGAGACGATGAGGGTCAGGAGGGCGGCTGCTAGTGGGAGTGGTTTAGAGACCGGAAGAACTGAGCTTTCATCAGGGCCAGAGCCCAGAAATGCCCAGTTACTTTGAGAAGCTACTGGGAACCGTGATGCCAGGAAGCGACCCACTGGCACATTGCCCAGAGCAGGAGAAATCCGCGAGGTTTTCTAGAGCGGTCGTCATGAAGGTGGAGGCTGCATTTCCAGGTACAGCTTTTCCCCCAAAGTGGGCACCTGCCTGGCACCCGCAACAGTGCAAGAGGTTGTAGTCAACCCCAGTTTTCCCGTCACCCAAAACCCTTCTCCCAAAGAAATCCAAGGAAAAGGAACCATAAAAATTTAATTTTAATGATACAGAAATAGTATATAGTACATTTCTTTCCACAGCAGCACTTCATTCATCTCTAAAAAATTTAACAAAATTAAGGCTAAATCAGAGCAATCTGATAGTAAAGGGGTATTTTATGGGGTGTTATTTTTAAAGAATATCTTCATAAATACAGGCTGTTCTTCAGGCCAAAAAAAAAAAAAAAAAAGAATGCCAAACAAGATAGCAGATATGCGAAATGTAGTACAAAATGTGCTCCTTTATACCAATTTATGAATAACCACAACTTCCCTGGGAAATTTCAAATGGAATTGAAAAAAAAAAAAAAAGTGAATGTTCGTGACAAGACAGGAGACTCTCTGGAGTTAAAGCCATTTCAAAAACAAAACCAAAGACGGTAGAGTCTCCAATATAATCTCTCTAGAAAAAATGTACAAAGCAAGAGTGGACAGTGTTTAAGACTGAGAGAGAGATCTGAGGTGTGTGGTGCCTGGGGGGACCACCCTCCCCCATAACTGGCCTTCCCTTCCCACCACACCCCCAACCTATGTGAGAGAATGAGAGACTCTGACATGTACTCGAACAAAAATGGCCAAGACTGAGGGTCAAGAAACCAACCCGGGCTCCAGGAGTGGCCTCCTACAAACGCCAGTGTTGACCAGGATCAGGAAGCAGGAATAGCTCCTTCCCTGCGTCTCCATTATCTCTGGCCACCTTTGCCGGTCGGCTGTTCAGCACTGCTCCCTGACTCAAGAGAGACCCTGCAGCTGCCCCAGGATGTAGAATAAGATGAAGTGTCCTTTCTTCTCTTTTCCCTCCAGTGAAACTTCTGGAAGGAGCACAGACAAGTGCAAGGGAAACCCCCTGCAGGGAGCCTCACACTCCACAAGTCTAGTCTCGGACAAGTGACAAGGACCCCAGGAGGTGCACAGAGACCCTGCCTTCACGGGGCCCCACGCACCACATCCGCTTGGAGGGGGTTACCTTCTGTCGTCCTCCACCCTCCCATGTGCACACTGGTTTCCATTTTAATACGCTCTCCTCCTCCACTCCCCCTACGTGCCTTGGGGGATTCGAGTATTACTTTCATTGAAGGGGAATCGTGGGTGTGTTGTTAACATCACTAACTGCCAGAGAAGGAGATCTTATTTTTAATTTGAAACATTATACTCCACCTACTTTCACAAGGACATTTTGCTTCATGATAAGAGGACCTATTACCCCAACGAAAAATCTTCTCATGTGATGTTAAGATTTTCATCAAGTAGCAGATAGTACGGAATAATGTTTTCTTTATTTTTGCACAAGAGTTTGCGTTTTTCCATTTCTTTGGTACCCAGAGAGAGCCTCCGTTTCCCCTAAAGAAATAAAATGGGAGACAAATGTCCAGGTAAATAATATCAAATATCCTCTTAGGATATGTGTGTGTTCCAAAGACTGCTAAAACCTCTAGGAAACAGTGGGTTGAGGTATATATACTCAAATGCATTTCTTATATAAATTCATACGTAAACACAGACAATGTGATAAACATCCAATTACCTACATTTAGGTAGAATAATGAATGCCATAACATTATCAATCACACAATCACATAAAGAAAAGGTATTTTTGAGATCTTTTAGCTCAGTAGTTTTCAAATCTGGTTGGTCATCAGGCTTGCCCGGTGGAGCCTTTTACTGGCAAATTCCCTCGGCTCAGCTCCACTCATGAAGATCCAGCAGGTGTGGCGTGGGACCCAGAAGTTTGTATTTTTCCCTATAAAATGTGATATTCCAACCCCCTTGTTATACAGAGGACACGAGGGTCCAAAGTAGTGAAGCAGTCATCTTCTCCCTTGCTTCTAACAGAGCAAGAGCCAGAGAAAGGGGTGAACCAGGTCACTCCTTTTTTTGTTAGAGTCCCAGAGCGTCCCTGAGACTTGGTGCCCTTCCACTGAAGCCACCATGAGTGGGGATTCTGTGGTCAGAAGTAGGAGCTAAGCTGTTCGAAGGCAGGGACCCTGTCTCCTATTCCTTCTGACACAGTCCTCAGTAATAAATGTCCAGTAAATACTTGGTGGTGGGCAGTCGCTCAGCTAAGGCCTAATGCTGTATTCCCGGCTCACTTCTCTGTCTCCGATCAGCCAAGCAGGTGCGACATTATCTAGCTAGATATGGGAATCTACCTGAGAAGGGGCGTAAAGCTTGAACTTAGGAAGACGCCAAGTTCAAACAACAGGACTCAGCATGATGACACAAGATGCATAAGATTAATTACTACGTCTTTCTCTTGTTCCTGAATTATGTGTTAGGTGAAAAAATAAATGAATCCAAGGGATAGAAAGAAGCCATTTACCTGTAACATTCTGGCAAATGTGAATTACAAAAATCCTAAATTATTCTAATAGGAGATCATCCTTAGCAATTATAACAACTATATGTTAGTGACTTTTGTTACTGTTTCTCTTGGCTTTCCATGTGTTTTCTCAGTCTTATAAAACATTCTTTGGGGATGGAGTCAAACTATAACTCCCTTATAAAGCTGATTGTGAGGGACAAACACACTTAGCCTCTACCTCACGACACGGTTCCCCTCCCTCCCCCCGGCCTCATCTCCCTCCCACCCCTACGCCAGCGCTCTCACACACGCACACACACACACACACAAACTTACAAGTGTGAATTTAGTTGGGAGGTGGGCGAACAGGACTTGTTACATTTTCTATTTGTAGCTATGAATCATACACCATGTTATAAATAGTTCTACTCTATTGCCATCTTGATTTTAGATAGGATATGGGAAAAGGGAGAACCAAAACATTTTAGAAGCCAACAGGAAAGTATTAAAGGAAATTTAAGGCTACAAATTAAACAAATCACCAGGTACATGAGCCACTGGGGCCATATAGCCCAGCCCTGAGGGTGCCCACTTGCCACACAGGCTCTGCTAGGACAGGGCGAGGGACCATTCAGGGCCAGGGGAAGAGCCTCAGCCCTCCACAGAGAGCGCCCACGGCTGGTCCGGGCTTCCCCTTACTGAGCGCTCCCTCCCCCAGGTAACAGTGAAAGGACATAAGGTTCTATCTGAAGGAAATATCCTTAGAAATAATTTATGGATGTGGCCCCTCCCCCTGGAAAGAGCCTCCATATCCCAGAGGGGGAAACCTGTGCATGTATCCATATGGGTCTTCTCCAAGCCTTCTGCTGTAAGAGGCCAGGGAGGACAGACCTTCTTGAATGTACATTTTGTTTCAAAGAAAAGGAACTTTCTCCTCTTTTTTAACCGTTAAATTCATTCTTACCTAGATAGAGATTCCTGGTCATTCCTCCAGATAATCATTTTAAAAATCACACTGTTAAGCTCATTCATCCATTTATTCACTCAACACCGCTTTACTAAGGGGTGACTGGTCTTGTAGAAGGTGAGAGCCGGAAGAGACCTCAGATATCGTGCACCCCAGGCCCCTCCCTTGTTACCCGAGGTGGACAGGAGCGGTACCAGCCCCATAGCCTGGGTTCCTCACCCCCAACCCCTGACCCAGTATCCGCCTCCCGGCCCCACCCAAGCATTTAGCAAAACCTCATGCAAAATTTATGTGCTTTTTCATTTCAAAAATGAAAAAATTACAAGATGAAAGAGTTTTTCTACCTTGCTACAATTTATAAAGCTAATAAGTATCAGCAAAATGGAATGATAGAACGAAAGGTAAACGTGACTTTAAAAAAACTAATTGCAGGGTTTATAAAGACTCTTTCTACTTTTTTTTTTTACATTAAATGATTTATGAAGTCACATGCTATATACACATGACAACTCTTCTGTCTTTCTGCATGGTTAGGAAGTCTTTCCAGAAGGACAACAATACCACAAAAGGACACTCGGAGAAAACACAGACCGAAGCACATTCCACAGCACTGACATTTATAATCTGCGGTTCTAGTCTACGACATCCACTCGTGGTCTAGACACGCGCTGTGAACATGAGCTAAGAACACATCCATGTTCTACTTATTTCACCAGAAGAAGGATGAAGCTGCTGCAAACATTTCAGTAACGTATCTGATTCGTAACTGCCATGATCTCCCATGAAATCAAGCTGGATTTAGTGAGCAGACTGGCTGACCTCACTTACGTTCTGGACGGTCTTCCTCACAACAGGAGAGGTTTAAAAAGCCAATACATCTCTTCAGGGAGATTTTAATGAGTATTCCAGATTCAAATTTATTTTCTGATGGGCCATATATTTGTGTAGAAATCTACTTATCACCCCAACCCTTTAATAAAATTCATTGTGCCCTGTTCCACAAAATAGTTAGAGAGCCTTACGAAAAAAAAAAAAAAACACCCAAACAAACCTCTCAGCTGACAGTTACTGGTGTGAATGAAGAGCTTCAATTGCTATATATTCGAACCCCCCAGGAAAATTACATCAAAAATAGACGTTTTATGACAAAAATCACTAAGATATCTCAAAACCAGAACAAATAGGAAACAACACCATTAAAGGGATTTAAGTACTTTTCTGGCCACTACTGCGGAGACAGAGAAGCTCAGTGGGGTGCGGGCATGCAGGGCTCGGCACTATATAGGAGAGAATTAACAAATCAAACTCAGTACAATTTTCATAACTGGATTGAAAGTAGACTCTTAATAAAACCAACATATTTCTTCCTCAAGGCAACCATTAGCTAAAAGGAAAAATGATTTCATATCCTTGGTCCATAAAGAAGACACATTTATTTACATTCCCAATGGACTAAAAGAGGTTTTAAACTGTCACAATTAAAATTTTATGCTTCCAAAAATATCGTATGATCAATGCACTTAGCTTAAAGCTTCAGGTATTAATAACTTCATTTAGATAGACTTCTTAAAAAACCAACACAAACATACTTTCTAGAGTGCAAAATGCTTCTTATTAAATACTTCAGTAACACAAAAGCAATTTGTTTTTTTAAACACAGGACTCCCTTTCGGCAGGATCACCACCACAAAGACATCCATTGCCGGCAATGGACGCAGAACAGAACTGCTAGCTCGGGTCAGTGTGACACGACAACCTTGCCTTCGGCCGCTGCCCCTGCCCCTGCCCAGACGCGACCCCGATTACTTGTACAGACTCATGGTTGGGCTCTGGTACATGCACATGTACGCATCACAGAGAAGTCTCCGTGCGCAGCCTTGGATTCTTCTGGAGTCCAGGGAGTGCAGGTCCTCCGGAGACATTTTCAGGTACTCTCCCACTTCTGGGCATGGGGTAACTTGAGGAATGTTGAAGCCGTTCTGGCCGCCTGAGGAAAGAGGAAGAGCTCTAGTTAGGGCAGCCAAGTTCTAACCCCTTTGGCCGCCCCGGCCTACTAAAGCGATTCTGCGACTCTAAATTTAGTGGAGGCTGATTTCCAAGATCTGAAGGACCTTATTTTACTTCTGACTCCTAGAAGTTCAAGGCTCCTTTTAAGTCTTGACAGTGTTCTCACTTCTTGGTTTCTGAAAGGATTCTGGGACCAATGGAATAAAACCAGTAAAAGGAAGCATATCCTGAGCAAAGTCCAAAACCCACTTTATAGGCTTCTCTGTATTCAGGGAATAGTGTTCCACAATATGCGTAATCACACAACATCCAACTCCTCACATCCCGTGTCCCCTCCCAGACAGAAGGACCCCGGTCGCTCCACCATAAGATCATCCAGTTTAGAGCACATCTAGCAAAATGAATACTATTCCACTTCCCTAATTTTTAAATACATATTTGTGCAAGGCTTTGCTTCACAAATCATCAGACTGAATGAGGACGCTGGTGTGGTTTTAGGTGCTCCCGGCCTAGCCCCTCAAGGCTTTTCCAAACGTCCGACCCCCAGATGCTTTTCAGTTACGTGAGAGCCCCTGGTACTGGACATGTGCTCGTTATGTATTGGTTAAACAATGCCTAAGCGTCCTCGAACATGGCTGAGAAGGTGCAGCATACTCCCCATTTCGGGAAGAAATATTACACGCAGAATAGGCTTATTTTTCCAAAGAAGATATTTGTTTCTATTCTTTGCTTCATCATTTAGAAGACAATGTCGTGCGTAGTATAAAAGACAGAAGCAATGAGGTCAGAAAGATGGAGTTAAATACAAGCTATGTGACCTCAGGCACCTTAACTTCAGCTTTAATAACAGGAAAAGAGGAGTAGTCCCCCATCTTGCAGGGATTTCGGGACAATGACTCAACGTACTTCCCAGAGAGCTCGGCGCGTAGGCGCTTCATGAATGGTGACTACGGCTTGGAGCGAAACGGAGAGGGGCCTGAGAGTAAAAGACGACGAAGCTGAAACGAAAACTTCTCAGCCCTAAAATAAGAATTTTAGGATCCTTCTTTTAATAAAAACCACGTGTGTCAAAATATCACAATGATACTGTTCCTTAATTTAGTAACAGGGCTGCATATGCATTTCAAGATATAAAGACTATGTCACCAAAATACTCCTGAGAGGCTTTCCACATACACTACTCTATGACTCAGAACAGACTATCCACTATGAACTATCCCACTGCAAACTAAAACGGTGCTACACGTAGAAGAAAGTTCTTAAAACCATCCCGGGGGCACCTGGGTGGCTCAGCTAGTGAAGCGTCTGCCTTCAGCTCAGGTCATGATCCCAGCGTCATGGGATCGAGCCCCGCATCGGGTTCCCTGATCATCGGGGGGTCTGCTTCTCCTTCTCGCTCTGCCCCTCCCTCCGCTGGTGCTCTCTCTCTCTCTCCCTCTCTCTCTCAAATAAATAAATAAAATCTTTAAAAAAACAAAACAAAACAAAATACCATCCCGATCCGCCATGCTGTCAAAGAAGAGCCAGGCAGAGTCATCCTTCCCATACTTCACAAAAGCGACATAGTGACTTGTTTCTATGCAGAGAACAGCAAACAATTCCATCTTCTGGCAGGGGATGCAGCCGTGCCTCCAGTCCCAGTCAGGTAAATCTTTGGGAAGTGACACCGGGTTATATTTATGGTTCAGTCTCTTGGGATGAAGGTGGACCTGAAACGGAGCATGAAGGGAATGTCACTCATGAGCCAAACTCAAGTGTTTCCTGCAAATGAGCCCCACTTACTCTAACTCAATTCAACCCGATCAACAGCAACCAAGTACTTCTCAACAGTCCACCGACGAAACAGAAGACGCAGGAGCAATACCATTTGATTATCAATTCAAGTTAATAATGGTTTTGAAAAGTTTCCAAAATGTTTCCAACTCCAACTACAAATAATTTCCTATTTCAGGAGAGAACATCCATTAAGTGACGTCACGCTTACTTGAGTGTTGCAGGTTTTACAAAACTGCTTGATGTTTCCAGCGGAGATGTCAGGGTCATCATAACACTCTCTACACTCGTACATGGCGAGCCCCCCGCATATCCGGCACTGCCTGGGGGCTAAAACGGTAGGGGTGGGAGAGAGGTTATGGGGCCTTTAAACATGTGTTCTTCCATTAAACAAATTAAAAGTAAAAGGTAAGCTTTATTGAGGACTTAGCATCAACAAGTCCACCCCTCCCTGTCCCCATAAATGTTATATTTCCTTGGACTTGGGATATCTTTGAAAAGACATTTTCTATGATCAAGTGACAGGTTGTTTTTTTTTTTTTTAAGATTTATTTGAGAGAGAGAGAGTGCAAGCGAGAGAGAGCACGAGCAGGGGGCAGGGAGAGGGAGAGGGAGAAGCAGGCTTCCCGCTGGGCAGGGAGCCTGACTCGGGGCGTGGCGCTTGATCCCAGGAACCTGGGATCATGACTGAGCCAAAGGCAGACATTTAACCAAGTGAGCCACCCAGGCGCCCCAAGTGACAATTTTTTAAAAACAGTGTATTCTAGAGTGTTTTTACACAATTATGAAATGTCTACTGATGACAATTCAAAGAATGAAAAAATATAAAGAAGAAAACTGTAAGCATCTACAATTTCAGTTGGCAAGGGATAACCACCGTCAACACTATTGTGAATTTTCTCCAATAATTTTATATCTGCAGATTTATGTAACCCTGTGTGTGCATGCGTGCGTGTGCGTTGGGGGGGGCCCTCTTATAGAAAGGACCAACTTACCTTTTCACTTCACATTACATTATAACTACCTTCACAAACATGAATTTCAATGGCAATAGTTCCATTGTACACCATAATTCATTTAACTACTCTTCTCTCAAATAGATTGTTCCTAATTTCTTAATCATGTGACAATAAATACATCTGTATATAGAATATTTATTTGCATCTCTGATTATTTTCTCAGAATACCTAAAACTGAAAGTACTAGCTTAGTATTTCAGGCTCTTCAGATCCTGAATTGCTTTTTGGAAGAACCGTATCCTGTTAGACTCTGACTCATAATTAATGAGACTGGCCTATTTGTGAAAAATAAACAAAACAAACAAAAATCTTATACTTACTATCTTCAAGTAAATCTGTTATATTTAACTCCAGAGAAGGAAAAATTTTTTTAAACAGTTTAAAGTCTTTTCCAAATCGAGGCATCTGAATAATCAGACATGATGGTGCCTAAAAACAAGATACATGTATTTTTAGAATCAAAGTGCTGAACAAAATTCTCCCTATGAAACCGAAGCAGTCATGGTCATCACGCCAAGCAGCGGTTCTGCTATAATACCAACGGCCTGTATGCAGGATCCGAGCGTGAATGCAGAGCGGGGAGGCAGAGAACCAATGAGCCACAAGTTTTCAAGTGGTCCAGGATCCATTTCCTGGACACCCAGAGGTCAGGCAGGTCAACAACCCTGGGTCTCTAACAATATGATGACAATCTAGAGTAACACTCCACTGTGGGTTTATATTTAAAACAAACATTTTAGAAAGATTGTTTTGGCAAGTATAATAAAGAAACTGTGGTCACTGAAGGACACCATTCCTTCTATTTCAACAAATAACTGTAGCCATTAAAAGCTTTACCAGAACATTCTTTCAGAAATAAATTCAATAAAAATAAACCACAAGCACGTACCACTAAGATCATGAAGACACAGTAAACAATAAAAGAAAAATAATTTCTATCACTTGTTCACTAACAAACCAATATAAGTGAATTTATTTTGTCTCTTGTTGAAGGAAAAGTAAACATTCTTTTTTGATATGTTTGGCTAATATGCTTAGATAAAATGTTAAACTGGGTAAAATGACAGCTTAAAAAAAAACACAATTCTTCCTTTTGCTTCAAATACTACTTAAAAGTTTTCAAGTTACAAATTAGCTTTATATTTTCTTTTGCACCGAAAATCCAGAAAGTCTAATCTTAATTCTAAGCCATTTTCTGCAAGGACACAACTGAAACACTGAACTTTTTTTTTTTTTCTTAATTTGTGTTTTGTTAACAGTTACTATGTTCTCAGTGGGGTAAAATTAACAGTTATTAAATCTAGTAGTAGTCTCAAGATTACTAAGGAATGTCACATAAAATATAATAATCACTAACCTCTGCAAATTTCAGGTTACTGTTGATAAAAGACCATTCCAATAACTGCTGAATTGTAGGAACTCCAACTTTTTCATTTTTTTCCATAAAAATTTGATAGAAGTAACAATCTTGTACTTTTTGACCTGCTGATCTAAAAACATGCAGAAAGAAACATGATTTTTCTCCAAAATGCTTAAGTCAGAACGTGAAGCTGTCCCAGCAGTATTTGAGGCCAGAAAAACCTACGGCATTGACGGTGCCCCCTGGGTCATCAGAACAGGTGAAAAACAATAATGCAGATTAATTAATTAAATGTACTTTGCATAAAACCTTAACAATGAGTTCTTATTTTAGTTTTCATATCCAAAAGTCCCCTTAGTGATCAGCAGAAAAATAATGGAATAACATCTGCAGTCGAGAAGCACTGTGTGAACAATAACAACCGGAAGCTAAAATTACTTGGTTCAACTTAACTGTCTAAATCTAAAAAGTATTTTTAATCAGCAATCCATTAAACTATTGATTGTTTAAAATCTAAAAGGCATTTAATGCTTTAAACAGGAAAATAAATTCTTATGTCTCTGAATGGGACAGACCCTTAGAGACCTTCCAGACTCAACGCTTCACTTCTAAAATGAAGGCCCTGAGTTCTAGGAAAGAATAATCATCGCTTCCCGGCAACTTAAAGCAGAGCCATGTGTAGAAACCAGGTGTCCTATCAACCACTGACTATTCTTTCCACGAAAGCATGCTATCTGTTTAGATGGTCACTCATTTAGTCAACAAATACCAAGTAAGCTCCTACTATATGCCTGTCACAGTGTTACCAATATATTATACATTTTCCCTTTCAAATATTTTACAACAGGGGCGCCTGGGGGGCTCGGTCCGTTGGGAGTCCAACTCCTGATTTCGGCTTGGGTCATGGTCTCAGGGTTGGGAGATCAAGCCCCACGTCGGGATCGGCACTCAGCATGGTCTGCTTGGTATCTCTCTCCCTCTCCCTGCCCCTTCCCCCGCTCACACATGCTCTCCCTCTCCTCTTTAAATAAATAAAATCTTAAATTAACTAACTAAATATTTTACTATAGAATGCCATTAATCTTTAAAAAACTAACCCTACCAAAAGGATTAATAATCTTTAAGTGTACTATTTACCTTCCCAGCAGAATTTCTGGGTACAGAATCAACCTATTTTTATAGCTAGATTTCAAGATTTTTATAGAAATTTATTAACATAGTTTCCATAATGAAACAGCTGTTCAGAGACCAACCTTCAAAGCCCTCAGCTTTCCAAGCAACTTATGTCCTGAAATAAACAAAACTTACTTTTTAACAAAGCCAGGAGATTCATGAGAACCCACAACAAATAAAAACAAATGATAATCAAAAAACCTGAAGGTTATGCTCTATCAATATTTTACTTGGTTGTTGATGACTTTATAAAAGACCAGCATTTTTCTGTGAAAGCCAAAAGCACAAAAAAATTTAACTTACAGGTAACAGGGGAAAAAAAATAGGACAGGAAACTAAGAAAGCATAAAGTGGTCGAGGTCAGTAGTTGCAACAATTAGAAATAATAATGGTGAGGGGAGAAGGGGAATCGTGGTTGATGGGAACCCAAGAGCAGGCATCGAGAGAAAGGAACCAGAAATGAGGATGAAGACAAACAGCTTTGTGATATTGAGGCAGACAGATTAGGAGCCTGGGAGGGGGTGGGGGAGAAAAAAAAACAAGCACTCAAATCTCATTACCACAGTTTTAGAAGGCTAAAACCCTAAAGTAATAAGCGGGTCATTAAGGCACACAGACACAAGAATTACAACAAAGCTGGTGGGATGGCACAGAACCGTACAATTTAGATTGCCGTTTTCCACTAAGAAAATCTAAAAGCACAAGGGTACAAATGTTGCATTAACCTTAAAAGAAAACATGTATCTATGGAGAAGATAAAAACAAAATTCTTTAGATTCTGGGCTATCTAGCACTGTGGAATAGAATATATCCATGTAATAAGAATACCCAGACCATGTTCTATAACAAGAAGTATTCAGTAATTCAACCTGAAACTGCCCTGTATCTTTGCTTCTTGATTGCCAATTTTTTTATTTTTTTTATTTTTTTTTATCTGAGAGAGAGAATGTGAGACAGAGAGCATGAGAGGGGGAGGGTCAGAGGGAGAAGCAGACTCCCTGCCGAGCAGGGAGTCCGATGCGGGACTCGATCCCGGGACTCCAGGATCACGACCTGAGCCGAAGGCAGTCGCTTAACCAACTGAGCCACCCAGGCGCCCTTGATTGCCAATTTTATTCTGTTTCTTGGAATTTTTCTTTGCCTCTGTGCACTATCCTTTCTTACAAGTGGCTATGACTTCAGTTTTACCTTCTCTTTAACACCCCACACGAGTCATCATTACCAGTACTCTTGTTATTGTTGTTTTTTGAGTATGAAGGCTTAATTTACCTATATTTATGACCTTGATTCTTCCTTGTTTCTAGCATACTACTCCTTTGTTCTAAATTCAGCTTTGTCTTTCTTAAGTATATTCTGTAGTAAGTCTCTGAGTTAGGTGATTTAGTCCTGGTTCTTCCTGCTCAGAAATCCTGTGCACCTTTCTTCTTAGAACTTAAGTCTGCCAAAAATTCTGGAAAATATTCAGCTGTTATCTATCAAAATTATTGCTTCTTCCCCATTCTCTCCAGTGTCTCCTAGAACTGCACTTAGAATCTGTCTTCCACGTCTCTTATCCTCTCTCGTTTTCCAACTTCTTTCCCTTGGGGCTACATTCCAGGTACTTTCTTCAGATCTATCATCCAAATGAGCAATTCTCTCTTCAGCAATACATACTGCATCCAGTGACGCACCCCCTCCCAGCCATAAAGCATATATACAGAGATAGACATTTTTAATCTCTATTTCTGGGAATTCTATTTTTGTTTATTTGATTTTGTTTGTTATCTAATCAGCATTTATCCTCCTAGGTGGCTAAGTCCTTTGTCTCGTCAGTCCTGTAAGACTTCTGTGCAGTCTCTCAGACTGTTCCACTATTTTAGAGTTTACGGTACTCCTCTTCCTAGTTGTTACATCAGCGGACTCTCCCTCAGAAAGAAAGGCTCGTGCAGGTGAAGAATGACACTTGGGACAGAAAAGCTAACGTTTGAAGTATCTTTTTATATCTTCTTACAATCTTTAAACGAGTGACTCCCCATATGAAGAGGCCACTGAAAGGGGAAGGGAACAGTGACCCCTTCGAGGGGTGGCGGAACTTCCCAAGGCCCTCTCCAAACCCCACAAGCCCTTCAAGCACCAAGATGCACTCTTACATGTATCCAGCCCTCTTCACCCCCCGAGAATCACAGCTGTTTTCATCTTTGTTAGTACTGAGAGTCTATGACATTCACAAAGGGTGTTGGGCTATGGGGGGGGAAAAAAAGACAATTGTTTTAATCATCTGAAATTTAGCTCTTCCAGAGGAAAACAAAAGTAACTTTTTTTCTCCCAAATTGCCTGTTAGATTTCCTACATCATGTATTAAACACAGCTTTCTTTCCTCATTTGTGTCTGAAAGCTGACTTGTAAGATACTGAGATTCTATTTTGAGCTTTCTATTCAGGTCTATTGGTCCACTTTTATATAGTTATCACACTGTTTAATGTCTAGTGCTTTGCCTTACAGCTTATAATAGAGCTCTTAAAAAAAAAAAAACCCTCAAACTTCAATGTTTTCACCCATTTCATCCTGTAAAGAACTCTAAAATCACTTTACTGAGTTCAAAAAAAAAAGTTAAGATCCTGTTTATGTACAAATCATTCTGTAAAAAATTAACATCTCTAAGTAACTTACTATTCTTAACTGGAACACAATCTTTCTCACTAATTAATTAACTCACCTTTGAGCTCTGGGCAAGTCTTTTAAAAAACCCATCTCAATAAAATTGATTTCTTGGCATTTTATACTTTCATGAAGTATGAAAGCATTCCCTTTTCATATCTGCTAGAAGGTATATAGAAATGCTATTGATTTCTCCATGATTATTGTCTACATGGTCAAATTACAAATTCTTGTGTTACTTCCAGTAGTTTCTGAACAATTCTCTACGATTTTCTAGATGTTCATATAGCTATTACCATCTCTGAATAGAGAATAAATATGTATTCTTGATGTTTATGTATTATGTCTTATTTCATTAGATAAAACTTCCAAAACAGTATCAAACTGTAATTGTGGTACTGTCCTCCTTTCCCTTCCTTCTATCCATCGATTCAACACTGGCATCAAACAACATCACTTACGACACAAAGACGAGTAAGAGTATTTGTACGTGACCAGCTTAGGGAAGTAATAGTAAATCAGCAAGATTTTCAACAGAGGAACCCAAGCTAAAGTATAAAAGGGTCCAGCACTTAGACTGTGATCACTAAACCACCTGGAAAGTTCATCCATTTAGAATATCTCACTAAGAACTTCAGTGCATCAGATTCAAGACTTTCATTCAAGATGGAGGAGAAAAAAAGGCTAAGTTACAAAACTGGGAACAAAAGAGCTAATATGAGGCTAAACTAATTCTGAGTGATGGATCATCAAAAACAGCATTCTCATGGTATTTGACTGGGTTAGAATAAGATTCTCTTTTTTTTTTTTTAAGATTAATCTATCCACTTTAGAGAAAGAGAGAGAGTGCAAGCATGAGCGGGTGCAGGGGCAGACGGAGAGAATCTCAGGTAGATTCCCCACTGAGTACAGAGCCAGACGTGGAGCTCCATCCCAGGACCCTGAGATCATCACCTGAGCTGAAATCAAGAACTGGATGCTCAACTGACTGAGCCACAAAGGCGCTCCAAGAATAAGATTCTCTTAGAATCTTGATTTCCCTTAGAATCTTTCATTACTTAAATTATAAAAATATTTATATACAGTTTTATAAGAAAATGATTTGCAATAATATTTATTACTATGGTTAAAATTAAAAGCACAAATTTACACTGGATTCACTCTTCCAGTTAACTATGATACTATGGGGAGAACAATTAAACTAATTAATTACATAATTAAATGGTTAAATTTGCATCATAGGAACCTAGCATATTAAGATTCCTAAACAAATACAATATTACATAATCACTAAAGAAATCATTTTTTTGGAATGATGGCAGAGAAAATGAAGATCGCCTATTTTTTCCAATGCTTCTGTAACAATTTAAAAGTTACCTTATTTTTAACAATGGTTCTACCCTTAAAATATGATGAAACAGGATATTCAAGAATTCTTCAGGATCTAGGAGAAAATAAAAAAATAAGTCATAGATGAAATTTTTAAATCATTCTATTTTTTTATAATAGTTATATTCTGATTCTAAATTCACTTTCATAATTGATACTTTTTCAATTAAAAGCATAGTTCTCAAGTTTTCCTGCTTAATGAAAACTATAAAGGATATTTAATAGTTATGACAAAGTAGGACAGTCCAATTTTGTTATAACTTTACTGTGTGTGAAAAGGTATAGTAAATTCATGTATAATGAAATAATTTTAATTTCTTCTGGGGGGTTAAGCAGAATAAAACTGGAAATATAATCTTGTTTTTTCCCGTTATTTGAATAATTACCAAGTCTCTAAACATCATAGCTGGTTACAGTATGCTGCTAACATGTTCACAGTCAGGAGCTGAATCTCTAAGGAAATCCATTAGCTAAGAATAGATTAAAACATGGTCTCTGACCATAAACTTAATTCTAGTTTGCCATGTTAGTCCCTTTATAACAAGGAAAGCTAACTGGAAAAATGGGAATGAACCCAATGCAACCCTTCACCCCTAAAGGGAAACAATGATGAATACCATTGCTGGAAGGAAAGACAAAAACTATTTATTAACTTAAAGTACTACAACTAGGCAGCTTCTCAAAGGGATTCATTTTCCCATATATCACTCACTTTTAGAAGAGAGAAAGTATTTACAAAAAGGGGGCAAAACGGTCTGTTACACAGAAACTAATATTACACTGTGTGTTAACTGGAATTTAAATAAAAGCTTAAAAAAAGAACTTAAAAAAAATTGTACATCACACAGAAAGGAATTTCTAGTTTAAAATAAAATCCCCAAAACTACACGGACACACATTTCTGCCAATAATTTAGCATGTGCTTTCAAATTATTTTTAATGCATATCCTATAAATTAAGAGCCACCTTTTTCTTCAGAGGTAAATCCTGATGCAGCCTCAACTTTTTCAAGTATTTTCCTCAGCTTCATAATCTTTGTTGCACACACATATCCGTATCTACATTAGTAAAAAACAATTAATACTGGCATATATATCAAATTAGTATAACCCATTTTGATAATCACACAGTTCTTATATAATTCCAATATGTCATACATAAATTCTTAGCTAGACAATTATTTTGAAAATCACAGTTATAGGCTGCTTCTTGAGGTTTATAAATTAAAAATCTAGCATCAGAATTACCCCAGACACCATCATGCCTAAGTAATAGCTGCCATATACTAATCTAAGAAAAAGCATTTTTAAATTACGATGACTGGTCTTCTGATTCTATTTGCTTAAGAAATTAAAGCATTTACTTAAAAAAAAAAAAAAAAAAAAAAAACTTTGAGAGCAAGTCCTTTTAATACTAAACACTGAAAACGCTGCCAAAGGGAATGAATGGTAAAGGGCCTTGATAAAAAACTGAAAATTGAAAGTGCAACCAAGCTGGTCATCAAGTGCATGACATTGTCTCTCATCTTTATCTGAATACAGGACACATTCAGTACATTCCACGGGGATCCCTGACAAAATTCTAACGCTAAAAATGCCTTTGGAAGAAACCTGGGAGGCCATCACAAGCTTAACAAGAGCAAGTCAAAACTAGCTAATCTAATACCCATTTTGTATACTGACATTCATTCACTCATTAACTCTCTGCAACTAACATACACTGAGCATCCACCACTGAACACAGTACTCTAACCTGTCAGCCACTGGGAATATAAAAATGAGTAAGGTGATAAAACAGGGACTCTGCCTTTGAGGAGCTTGAAACGGAGAAAGCAGAAGTTTCAGTAACAGATAAAACCAGTCAGCTATAATGGAGATAGGAACGCTGCAGAGAGAAGGAATCTTGATCACAACAAGGCATCTGCCAAGGGCCTTGCTGTGAACAGGGTGACAGAGTCTGGTTAATCATGATTCTTAACTGGTTGGACAACAGTATCCAAATAATTTCTGTTAATGGACTTAAGATGTTTGGGAAGGAAAGAAGGAAGTGGTCTAGAGTTTTGGATTTGATCTGTCTTGTTCCATTACCAATTACCTGGGAGAAGAAATGGACAGTAAACTTAAAAATTTGCATCAGATAAAATAACTGATATCAAAATCAAGACTCGTAATTACCTTAAAGGATGAAAACTAGAGTCATTTTCATTACAGAATGTAAAGAAAAGATAGAAGGAGGGAGATTATAATTTACTTTCCTAGCCATGTTATACAGTAGGCCATTCTGCATGCCCTCCTTTATTATTCAGTCTTCTGCATTTTTGTCATCAAAATCTTCTATCAGACTATTTTTAAATTTTAACTGTTAAATAAGAAAAGGGTCCCAAGATTCAAATTAATATGGACTTTAAATTACATAGTTTGTTCTCTATATTCCTGAGTGAACAGATTTCTTTCATAGTCTAGGGCCTTAGCTAACTCTTCATAGTTTAAATTTTATAATGTGAAATTATCACACATCACTACTACCACTTATGAAATGTCTCTACTAGATGTCTCATCACTTGAGCTTATATCATCACAAATTGCTTTCTGTGACCAAAGAAAGACGTATTTATAATTCATAAACTAAGAAATGACCAAAAACATCACTTTTTAAAGGATGTGCAGGGAGGCCTAAATATATTCCTGTAACCAACAAAGGTGTTAATAAAATACATCTCATCTGTTTCTAATACAAGAGTACTAAATACTAGCTATTCTACAAATCAAAATTTTCCTTTGCTCCTTTTTTGTCAGATAAAATTAAGTTTAAGAAGCCAGACTATGCCAATTGGACCAGAGAGAATGATCACTGTTAGAGGTAACTGCTGGAATGAGCTATAACAGAAGATAAGAGTACCACGTACCTTATATCAGCTTTTC
Source organism: Neomonachus schauinslandi (assembly GCF_002201575.2). Classification (NCBI taxonomy): domain Eukaryota; kingdom Metazoa; phylum Chordata; class Mammalia; order Carnivora; family Phocidae; genus Neomonachus; species Neomonachus schauinslandi. The sequence goes on along the minus strand of NC_058418.1, from coordinate 27,041,568 downwards.
TAAACCTACTGCAATTACTAAATTGGATTCTACCAAAATGGTTTCATCATTTTATGGCATACGCTATGTGCTACACCCTAACCAGATTTAGAAATTAAATAAGTAAAGGCAGTAAAGGTTCAATCATACTTCATCAACAAATTTTCACCCATTCCTTAATAAATGAAAGCAGGTATAACTTAATTACTAGACCAAAAAACAGCAAATAGGACACCATCTAAAGGCAAAATAAGTATAGATCTTCTACTTACATTCTCAGAGGATTAACAATTTCTGTCCTCAGTAGCTCCTGAGTTTCACTATAATATTCTACATCATTCTTTTCTTTAGGTCTAAGTAACACAGTGTCCAGAACAGAACTAAAAGCAAACAAGCTGTAAAATAAAAGGAATATTTTTCCTCATGCTGTACACGTACCACAGATACTAAACAGAATACTAAAAAGATACTGAACAGATACTAAAATGATACTTTTTGGGAAACAGAGACTAAAGAGAATTGAAGAGAAAACACACAAAGTCTGGAGAACAAGGAACATACAAATTAGTGCTTTCCGTTAACACAGGTCCCAGAGACACCCGTTAAGTTTCCCATCGTTTAATCATCAGGGTCTAGAGATCCTTCTAAGTTAAAAATACCAATATTGAGAAAACAAACTATTGATTGACAGTGTTAAAGGATAAAAACATGCCTCAAGTATATTAAGTGAACTTCTCTGCAAAAGCTGAAAAGGGGCCTACAAATCTGAGTCGAAGTACAGACAGACAACAGAGGAGGAAGTCTGAAACTACTTCCCAAGGCATACACATACACAGTATATAACCCACTCCGGATATCCTACCTCTCTCCCCACACACCCCTTTGCAGAGAGAGAAATTTCTTTTAAATGCCAAAATCACTTATGCCAAAATCACTTGAGCGACTAACAGCAGTGACTTGCAGGATCAAAGAAAAAGGAAATTTGGCTAATACAAATTTTTATCAGGAAATCTAAAAAGTCTTTTATCAGTTCTTTAGGGCTTGTTTTTATCCTTACATACCCACGAGATGTAAAGTATTCTGCCAAAAAGAATGGCCCACCACGTTTACTCTCCTCCCCACTTTTAAAATGTTAACACCCCACTGAGTTCCTAATTCTTACAACAGGGCTGTAGACAGCTGGTCAGTTACATTCAGCTTAACTAGTGGCGAACTTGGTTGGATCTCAGTGTAAAACTTCTTGCCTGCCATGTTAAGTCGTTCAACTTTAGAATAAACTACATATATGAGGGCAACTGTGCTTCTACTGAACATAAGTCTTTAAAAAAAACTCTCTTAATTCTCTTCAGTCACACGATTTCCCAGAGTATCTGTCCCCCCTGTAACACTATCAGTCTTACTCCTCCCTCACAGCATTACTTTTATAGTAATGTTTTTGGATACAAGCACGAGACCACGTTCAATAGCTTCCAAAGGGTATAATGAAATGTAAATCTCCCTTTCTTTCCTGTTCCCCAGCCACTCAAAGGCAGTTAGCAGTTTCTTTCATGCACATGCAACATGTACACGCATGCACGCACGCGCACACACACACACGCGCGTCTCTGCCCCCGTGGAACTATATCCCTATTGCATTAATTTGAAACTTACCAGAATAAGGTTGAGTCTAAATAACAAGAATTATAATGACCCTGGATACCCTTCTTCTTTCCAATCATTATCTCTAAACCTTCTTTTTCCATTTTGGGTGGGGTATTTTCTTCTACTACTTCACTCAAGTAGCCTCCAAATGCTGCAAACATAAAAATGAAAATGCCAAAGTACCCTTTTTAACTATTACAATATGTACTCCTATATATTTCTTCATTTTAAAATACATTTTTGTATTCTGAGGCAAAATTTGTTTCATGACTTAAAACTAAGTAAAAGGTAGGTTTGGGTTCATTGTTCTTCAGCTTGGCTTGTAAAAATGCTACTGCTCATTTCAACCTCACTTCCTCCACCATTTAAAAAACACTTCAGGGTATTAAGTACTGTATAAAAAGCATCTGCCAAATAAAATATTTTGTTCCCCGAATATTTTATAATTTGTCTGAGATGTTTCATCTTCAAGTCGAAAAAGAAAACAAAAAAATTCCACAGCACTACTTCAACTGTAACGAAAAATGTTTTTCATAAAGATGGCTTTCCTATTGATAGTTGTTTAACTGTCAAGATGCTTCACAACTATTACCCAAAACTGGAAAGGGATAGCATCAGGAAACTGTCCCCTGTTATGAATGATGAGGGGATCTGTCCTCTATGAATCAATCTAAAACTACTTCGTGTAACAATGCTGACTCCTTGATAAGCTATGTTTATTGGTGTACTCGATACACCAAAAGGCCACTTTTCAATTTCCACCTCTGTGTTTTTAAAAATTACATGCTGGCGACCAGGGCTCCTGGGTGGCCCAGTCAGTTACACGTCTGCCTTTGGCTCAGGTCATGACCCCAGGGTCCTGGGATCGAGCCCCGCATCAGGCTCCCTGCTCAGCTAGGAGCCTGCTTCTCCCTCTCCCTCCGCCTGCCGCTCCCCCTGCTTGTGCTCTCTCCCTCTCTCTGTCAAACAAATATTTTAAAAACATTAAAAAAATGCTGGCGACCAACAGGAAGAGAAAAATAAGTCCCACTATTTTTCACTTTCCAAATCTCATTTTTTTTCCTGATATTTTTTTCAAAAGTCCCCTCTTGGGACAACTGTAACTTTCTTATACACCAAGTAGCAATTTTTACTGATTTACGAGCTGATGAACATTGGCAAGAAATATGTATAAACGCGGTCACTGCCTCCTACTGCAAAATGGCCTGAGATCAGAACCAGAGTCACTCCAGATTGGTAAAGTAAACGAAAGGCATCCAAATACCTAGAGAATTACAGCGTTCAATCTGATTGGAAACTGGCTGCAGAGAGGCAAACCTAGAGTCGGGCCTGCAGCTCTTCAGTTTAACAAACAGCGCCTTCTTCAGGGCACAGGTGAAGTACCGAGTGCCCCTAAAGGTTCCATCCGTACAGCCCGCACATTCATCTTCCTGAAAAAGAAATGCTTCGGTATGTGTTACTCTGCACCTTGCAACATAGCATACAAGGAACGAAGGTTGCTAAGATGTGTTTCTGGCTCAGCCTTTCTCAGAATTCCCTCATCACGCCTGTCCCGAGAACTCCATCAGAAAAAAAAGGATCGACTAACTAGTGCTTCAGCCCACAACTAATCATTTAAGAAATTAATTCCTTAATCCAACATGAAGTCCTCAATGTATTTTCTTCTAGAATATGTGCTTAAACCTTCCCTGGTTAACCAACTTTCCCACACCATTTCCACAAGTACTGAAACTAAGGGGCAGAGGCGATTTATTTTAACAACTGCCCCTCCCCAAAAGTAGCATTCACTGGCATGCAAACAAATTTTTTAAGAAATATATTTTATAGATAAAAGTTAAATGTTCTCAAATTATCCTTTCCAGATCATGAAAGGCCAAACGTTACGCTTTCCTAGTCTCCAAAGGGAAAATCTTTCCCTCTAATAAAGATCACAAAAAATCTCTAAAAATGGCAATTAATCTTAAAACCGATGATATAAATATTAGAACTGACTAGGGGAGGGAGACTGAGGAAGAAAAAGAAAGCTGATAACAGATTTGCTTTCCTTACTATATTCTGTTTAATGTAATGAGCCTAAACACATTAGTTTAAAAATTTGTTTTCATTAGTTGAACATAGATGAACTAACATCAGGAACAAGTGGGTCAGATGCTTCGTGGGTGGCAAAGAAGTTGGGTGACACGGGAATAAAATTTTTCTCTAGTGATGCCTTTCTGACAAAACATTTTGACAAAAAAAGCGTAATAGGGAAAAAAATACACAGAACTCCAGAGAAGAACTGCAATTTTTAAGTCAAATTAAATTACCAGTTCCAGTCCAGCTAGCACTTCGTTGAGTCCTGGTGGCTGACCAATCCAACGGATCACCCCATAGAAAGGCGGATTCTCTTTAACTTCAGCCAGAGAGCCCACTTCCAGACCATGTGAGTTCCCAGAAGTCATGGCCAAGGGTGGACTCTCCTGGACAGGTGCATTGTTTAGCTCTCCCATCACGGACTGAACGGACAGAGAGAGTGGACTGTGGCCAATACTTCCATTGGTATTGGGCATCTTTGTCAGACTGAATGGTAAAGAGTGAAATCTGTTCTCAGTGGATAATGAGTTCATGGAAGGAGGCTGCAGGGGTGGTGAAGCGTGTCCAAAGTCTGGAGATATCTCTGTAAGCGATTTTGCAGGGTCTTCAGCAACTATAAAAAATTATTTTTATTTAGAAAAATGTATTCAAGAATATTAAATATGCCCATATCTCTAAAAATTAATATACACGCCTAGTCCAACTGCCCATTTTGACTCTAGAAGGATTCTTATAAGCAATGCACACTTAATCTCTCCAAACAGTGGTCTAGATTCTCCTCCCACCTCCAGATTTTTCTACCTCAGTAAATGGCACCCAATTGTTCAAACCAAAAAAATCTATTATTGATTGGTATTAAATAGGTTTTACTTTGTCCATAATACAATTAAGTTAGAAAACAGGACCAAAAAATACCAAAAAATTTAGAAAGACGCTTCTAAGTAACTAAAGGACCAAAAAAGAAATGATTATATAAATTTTTAAAATAAAGAAAAAAGAGAAAGAAGCAACAAACGCTTGTGGAGCACAACTAAATTAGTACTTACAAAGGAAATGTGTAGACTTAATACAGTTTATTTTAGAAAAAAAAGAATATTAATGAACTCAGAATACAACTTAAGAAGTTGGAAGAACAGATTAACCTCCCAAAAAACAGTCCAGAGGAAAAGAATAAATACAAAACAGGAATTAATGAAAGAGAAGACAAACATACAGGAAAGAGAATCAAAACCAGATAAATTTACAAAAACAGGAACTAATTTAAGACAAAACCAAAACACAAAAAGAGAAAGCCAAAAGCTATTTCCTTAAGATAACTAATACAGATGCCAGGCAGGCACTGCAGACCATGGAGGGAAGGGCAGGGAATAAACTTCTCAATAAATAATACTGAGATCATCAGTTACCGGAACTTTAAAAAAAAATTAAACTGAAGCTGTACTGCATGCTCTACACAAAAATCACTTCCAGGTGTTTCAAAGACAAATGTGAAAGGTAAGACTATAAGCTTCTGGAAGACAATATACAAGAATGTTCTTTGTGATTTTAGGCCAGAGAGTAATTTTTTGAATATAAGTATACAAGCCATAAAGGAAAAGACTGACAAATATGATATTAAAATTGAGCTACTTATTCATTAAAAGGCATCATAACAAGAGTGAGAATATGAGCCGGACAAGGAGAAAACACTTCTAATCCATTTTTTTTTTTAAGATTTTATATTTATTTGACAGAGAGAGAGAGACAGCGAGAGAGGGAACACAAGCAGGGGGAGTGGGAGAGGGAGAAGCAGGCCTCCCGTGGAGCAGGGAGCCCGACGCGGGGCTGGATCCCAGCACCCTGGGACCATGACCTGAGCCGAAGGCAGTCGCTTAACCGACTGAGCCACCCAGGCGCCCCTATAATACATATTTCTGACAAAGGATTAAAATTGGACAAAAGCCTATAAATCAATATAAAAAAGACAAAAAAAAAAAAAAAAAACCTAGGAAAAAATGGTCCAAGGGCCTGAAAGGCAACTCAGAAAAAGATACCCAAATCACCAACACATCAGTGAAAAGATTCTTGCTCTCACTAGTAAGTAGATAAAAAAAAAAGACAAAAGCAATGTGAGATATTTCAAAAGTTCAAGGTCTTAGAACATTAACTATTGGTCAGGATGAAGAGCAAATGATACCCTTACACAATGCTGATGGGAGTGTAAACTGGTACAACTACTCTGGGAACAGTGTGGCATGATTTAGTAAAGGAAAGATGTGCATATGACATGACCCAGTGAATCCATTTCTAAGTATACAGTCTAGACACGTGTAAGAATGTTAATAGCGGAGCTGTTAATAATAGCAGGAAAATAAAAACAATTCAAATGTCCATCAGTGGTCGATTGGAAACATATACTGTGGTATATTTAGACATTTCACAGCAATTGAATGAAACAGAATGGAACGCTATACAGCAATGAAAACAAATAAATTATAATCACACTACTACTATGATGAATCTTTGGAACATAATATTGAGGGGAAATTACAGCATACATACAGTCTGATTCCTTTATAGGAAGCTCAGAAACATGCAGAAATAACAGTATACTGTTTAGACGTACAAACTTATAAGGCTATCATGAAAACCAGGAGAATGATAAACACTAAATTAAAGATGACAGAAGCTCAGAGTAGAGCATGAAGGGAAGGATTCTAGGAAGAGGCTCCAAGGGAATTTCAAAGGTCACGATAATAGTTTTTTTTCTCAAAGTGAGTAGTGACTACATGAGTGTTCACTGTACTTTGTACCTTATTATTCTATCTACCTTATCCATTTAAGATTCTTTAGTAATGATATTTAACATAGGAACTTTATTCTTTTTAAGACTTAATTTATTTATTTGACAGAGAGAGTGAGCACAGCAGGGGAGCTGAAGGCAGAGGGAGAGAGAAGCAGACTCCCCACAGAGCAGGGAGCCCAACACGGGACTTGATCCCAGGACCCTGGGATCATGACCTAAGCCGAAGGCAGACACTTAACCAACTGAGCCACCCAAGATCCTCTTTAACATAGGAATTTTAAAAGTTATTCTTTTCTTTCTCAAACCCTCAACCCCTCAAGCCCAAAACCCAAATCCACAAAGCATTTGGTTCTATCTCCAAAATATATGTCAAATTCATCCTCTTCTCTTCGCCCCTATTATCTCCCTAATTCAAGCCACCATCATCTTTCACCCTGTAATGAGTCTCTTTCCTGATCTGACCTTCTTGTCCCTCTCCAAACTATTCACCATACAACTCTAAGAGAGACCTTTTTAAAATCTAAAGATCTTCCATGATCTTCTATCATTTCCCTATTTAAAAACTTCCAATGGCTTTCCAGTGTTCTTATAATAAATACTAAATTTCTCACCAAGATCTACAAGGTCCTGGATGATCTGGCTCCCACCTACCTGTCCAAATTCCTTTCATATATCTATTTTCCTTGCTTACCATGCTGTAGCCAGTCTGGCCTACTTCCTGTTCTTCAAATACTCTTTCTCACCTCAGGTCTTTGCCTTTCCTATCTCCTCTGCCTCGAATGTTCTTCCCAAGCTCTTTCTCTGACAGGTTCACTCACAACATCCAGATCTCAACCCAAATATCCTTTCCTCAAAGAGACCTCTCCACAACACTCTACGGTAGCTGGCTTCCCACCGGATGCTATCATGCCCTGTTCATTTCTTTCTTGCACATGGCACCATTGATTATTACCTTGTCTGTCTACATATTTACTGTCTGTCATACCAACCAGACTATAAGCTCCATAAGAACAGGAATTCTGCTTGTCTTTTTCATGGTTTTTCATGAGGCTTCATGGTTGAATCCACAGCACTTGGTATAGCCACTAACACAAGAAAATACTCAACATTTAAGAAAAAAGTGAATACATGAATCAAATGTTGTAGGAAAAAAAGCTTTTTAAATATATAAGTGAAATTAATTATAGAAAAGAAATGTTCCTTTACAATGAAATTACTTCTGTTCTCTAATTTAAGGATGAAGGCCTACTCCATATAGATTTCATGACTTTATATATCCCGTTTAGGACCCACGTTCTTATATACACTTAGTATATACTTAGCATTAGACTAAAGTCAAAAAGTTAAAAATATTCTACCACACTACAGAAACTGTATAAGAATAAAATCATAGCATAAACTTAAAGAATTAATGTCACCTAGGTTATGACAAACCCACGGTTTTACTACTTGCCTTTCCTTAGAAAGAAAGAAGCTCATAGGAAAAGCATTCCCAAAGCCACCAGTAACAACAGAGGGAGAGAGTGGGGCTGCGCCATAACCACCATGGACAGTCCCCATGCTCGTGCAGAGGCCAGCAGGGCTGTGACTCACCAAAGGACCCTGCCAGGCCCTTGCTGTCTCAACACTCCCAAGATCTTTTCTTTTCTTTTTTTTTTTTTTAAGATTTTATTTATTTATTTGACAGAGAGAGAGGGAACACAAGCAGGGGGAGTGGGAGAGGGAGAAGCAGGCTTCCCACAGAGCAGGGAGCCTGATGTGAGGCTTGATCCCAGGACCCTGAGATCATGACCCAAGCCGAAGGCAGACGTTAACGACTGAGCCACCCGGGTGCCCCAACACTCCCAAGATCTTTGAGAGAGCGGATAACTGCTAACATATGGGCCAAAACCTACCAAAGTAGTCTCTCGGGAGACAGAACCCTCTTGGAGAAGCATCACTGAAGGAAGCTCCCTGCTCTATGGCTATAGGAAGAATTCTTGGGGATGAGGTCCTATGCCTGCCTATCTTCACAATATCCTACCCAAGTTGAAACGAAGGCACAGAGAAGGCGAAATCAGAGAGCTCACTCAAATCATTTCCTATGAGTATCTAAGCCCAAGGGACTATCTGAGCCCAAGGGAGGTAACAGTAGACTTGGACTGTTACATTTGTTTATGTATAATATAAATAATCCATATTATAACTAAAAAGTCATTACAGAGTTCTACAGTACTCTTCAATTCTTATTTTGATTTAATTTGCAAACAATTACGAAATGTACTCCATGCCAAGCCCTGTGCGAGGCAATTGGAACTCCAGTCTGGCAGAAGAGACAGGCGACAAACAATTATGATGGCACCTCACCTAACCCAGGAGAGACGGGAAAGGCTTCCAAGGAGAAAATAATACCCAAGCTGAGATTGAACAGATGGATAGAAGTAAGCCTGAGCACGGAGTGGGAGGAACAGGAAGAAGGATTTCCAGGCAAGAGGAACAACAGGCGCCAAGAGAAAAGTATGGCACGTTCCAAAATGGCCCCACTCCAAGCATGGCTAGAGCCGGAATGCAGGACAAATGACAGAAACAAGTAAGAAGCCATGCCGTAAAAGAGTCCAACAGGCCAAAGTAAGGTATCTGGATTTTTATCTTCAAGGGCCAGCAGAAAATTAATCGATATCCAGCAAAGGAGAGACATGAGCAGATATAGCTTCAGAAAAATCAACCAGAGAGTAATGTGAAGAGAAACTCAGCGTAGTGATCCAAAGCGGCAGGTCTGGTGTTAAGCAGACTTGGGGTACAACATCGGCACAAGGTATTTAACCCCTGTAACAAGAGACAAAGCAAAAACACCTACCTCATAAGGCTGGCATGAGGACAAAGTAATGCATCTAAAGCATGTAACACAATGCCTGGTGCAGTAAGTTGTCCAGAGTAAGTTGCCACAGTGATGATGGTAGCAATGATCAAGATGACGGTGAGGGCGGTTATTATTGTTCAGAATAAATTCAGAAGGAACAAGGCTGAGGCAGACGAACCGGTTGGAAGGCCATTATACTAACCAGACAGCAACAAAGGACCTGAACTAAGGCAGTGTTGCAGAAATGAAGACGACGGGAACGATTCTAGCGATACTGAAGAGGAGGAACTCCAGAAAACTTGGTGACAACTGGATGTGACTAATGAGAGAGAGAAGTCCAGGATGATGCCTAAGCTTCCACTTTAGGCAGCTGGACTCATGTCTCCATTTCCTCACTCCACGAAAGCATAACCAACTGAGGTTATCGATGGATCCCGTTGGCTAAATCCAGCAGGTAATCGTGTGGTCTTCATCTTCCTTGCCCTCCTCGGTGCATTCAATACTGCTGTCCGCTAGCTCCCCAGCTTCTTAACCCAACAACCTCCTGGTTTTCCTCACCTCCCTCCAGTTGCTTTTTCTCTGTCTTCTGTGTCTCCCAGCCACTAAGGTCTTATCCCTCACCCTCCATCCCCCGCCCCCCACTCTCAACAAAGGTGATATTATTCACAGGACTTTAATCACCAAATATGTGGGAGCAACTTGCAAATTTACTTCTCCAGCTCTTAACTCTCTTCTAAGCTCCAGACCTGTATATCCAACTGTCTACTTAACAAATCACCTCTGGGAAGTTTAAAAGGCCCCTGGAGCTCAACATATTCAAAATCAAATTCATCACCTTCCTCTATAATCACAGAAGTATACAAGCCAGAAAATCTGGAGTATCACTGATACCTCTTTCTTCCTCAGCTCTCACTTTCAGTCTATCTGAGTCTTATCAATTCACTTCCTAAATATCTCCTACACCATCCACTTTCCCCATCCCTTCCCCCAACAAGTCTCGCCCTAGCTGCTATAATCTATTTCTGGGCCCTGCAACCACCTTCAATGGTGCCCTCAGATCCACACGGTCCCTGCTTCAATCCACTGTCCACCGTGCTGCCAGAATGATTTTCAAAAGGCAAACTTGGTCATGACATCCCTTGCTGAAAATCCTTCAGCGGCTTCCCATTTCCTTTAAATAGGGCACACCAGGTTCCACATGCCCTGGCCCTGTGTGCCTTTCTCATAAAATGTTATGCGTCTCTCTTTGTTCGAGCTACTCTAGCTCTTTTTAGTCCTTGGCAAACACCAGCTCCATTTTTTCACGAGGCCTTTACATATGCTATTCCCCCTGCCTAAAAGGTTCTTTGTCCCTTTCCCTGTGTTATCTCGCACTCCTCTGGTAAATTTAAGCTCACACTGCTTCCTCAGAGAAACATCCCCGAGTCCCCGTAGGTAAAATCCACCTTTATATGCTCTCACAGCATCACGTGCCTTCACTGCTCTCACCATGATTGCAATTCTAGATCTGTTTCTGTGATGGTCTGATTAATGTCCATTTTAATAACTTGATCATGAAGTGAGAATGGGCAAGGACCCTGTTTTTCACTCACCATTGTAACCTCTGTGCCTAGAGGAGTGCCTGGCACATTGTAAGCACTCAATAAATATTTACTGAAGGGATGAACAAAGAAAATAATAAACCGGAAGAAAATGATGTCCCTGAACCAAAGAAAGGTAAAAAGGAAGTGTTTTAAAGAGGTAAAGAAAAACCCAGACAGGTAAGACTTTAAATGATTCAACTGATTCTAGAGATCTACCCTAAAGATCAGCTAAGGGAAGAAAACGAGCTACTAATACATTTTCTGAATGTTGTATTAATCTTAACAGCAGTACAGTTCAAATTGTACAAAATATTTTAGTTCAGTCATATTACTGAAGAGTGGCCTATTCATTGTTTCCAAAAATGAGATATGCTAGTGAAAAAGCCTTTTTTTTTTTTCCTGATGAGCTAAAAGGAGAGGATCATTATAAGAGACACCAAAATTATAGATTACCTTCATCAATGTACCATGTGTTTTTTGATTTGGATTGTGGTTGTGAGTCAACAGAAGATCCATTTAAAGTATAAAAGAATTCAGATCTGTTTCTATTTCCAGGGTCTGAGGTAGATCCTATGGATCAAGAAAAGTTTCTTTTAAAAATAAAGTCAATATGGTGTGAAAGCTTTTCCCTATGAGAAATTAACATGCATACGGCGTTAACAATTGCTTAAGAAAGCAATAGAGGTATACAAACACAATGTATTTTATTAGCGTTTTCAACCACTTTGGCAATGTCAAAAAATTCTTCCACCCAAGAATCAATATAGGAGGGGAACAGGAAGAAGTTAAAAAAAGAGCCTGCTTTTTTTTTTTTTTTTTTAAGACAAACTGCTTTTAAAAATTATTTCACCTTCTATGGCTTATTTCCAAGTGTCAACATCACCATTCCCCAATTTCATGTGATGAACCTGTTGGCTCCCAAATTTAACCTGTTATTTTAAAACGGTTTCTTTCAGAAGAAGGTTATCTTCAAATGTTGTATACATAAATCAGTGTGCCAATTAAGTTTAAAAAATTTAAACAGTTTGGAATTCTTCATCATCAAATTCCTTGCTTCATTTCTTCATGCCTTTGAAAACCTGAAGCAGTATTATTTTTTTATATTAATTAAAGTAAGAAAGAGTTAGTGTAGTCCTGTCACCGACATTTCAAGACCTTACCCTGCCTCAGTACTAAGAAGACACACTGTAGGTGAGAGCAGGGCGTTTCTAGAACCCATACAAAATCTGGTTTTTTTTTTTTCAATTTAAAGCAGATAGCTCTATATTTTATGCTTATAACTAAGATCTGCTACAACACAAGTAATGCACATGTCTTCAGAAAATCTGTAGGCTATTTATATTTAAGTGAGAATAACAAGTGTGAGCTATCCTATCTAGATCCATAAGTTAACACAAAAAATAATGATTACTTGTGTCTCCCATTTAATCGTAAGTCTCCCAGGGTCCAAAGTCACATAAAATACTTCTTAAAATACAATTTCCTTTAAAACGAGCCAAAGTAGTTTTGTTCACCAGATAACTGAGGAAAAAATATTCTGCTCCTAACCCACATCTGAGTTAACAAACATTCTTACAGTTCTTTAAATGAGCTGTTTAGCTTGTATAACCACCATCCTTTAAAACTATGAAATATGTGGAAGCTAAAGAAAAAAAGCTAAAAATTCCACATGCATTGTGAGGGAGTTTCTGGAAGAGAGACAAAAATTTTTGCTTAGCAGTTTGGAATTTATCTTGTGCCACATTTTGTTAGCAAAATCCACATAATTACTCTCTATATACTTTACCCTCTCCAACATTATCCAGATAAGGTGGGATTTTGTACAGTTGCAACTCTAAACTTTACATACAAATGTTACAAGTAGGGGGTTCCAAAAAGCAGCTGATACAAACCAACAAAAGACACAGGTTTTCACAGAAAGCTTTTCATCAACTAAAAAAGGTTGGGAACTCTTGGCTTAAGCAAGAGCATCTATAAAAAAATTTTTAGTGAAATACTAAAAACGTTTGGAAGAAGAGAACCTACATATACACGGAGTAAAAACTTTCAACCTCCTTTCAGTGCTATGGCAAATCAGATACCATGTTAATATCTACGAACTGTAGTCTCCTGACCCATACCTGTGGCCTTTGGTTTATTATGACTGGATGAACCTTTGTCCCCAACACCTCTTGACATAAAGGCAAGTTTGGGAGGCCTCCTTTCCTGTGTCACGCTATCTGAAACAGTAAACATATTTTTTAAGGATCAAAGCAAATTCTTACAGAAGAGAAGCAATCGAGCAAACATGATAACAGCAACCAAAAAAACCTCTTTCCTACAAAAAAGCAGCATTTTTACAGTAGTTTTACGAATGTTTAAAGGTCGACACAAGTACTGAAAGAGAGTATACAGGAAAAAAAAAAAATCAATGCTGTATTTCAAAATGTAATTTCTACAAGAAAATACAACCCAAATACAATTCAGCTAAGTGTTTTAACTTCTTGAAAATTCAATCACTTTTAATCAATTATTACTTGATGTGTTAAAACATTACAGAGAAAACTCTACTCAGTCTTTTGCAAGAGTTCCCCAGTGGGTATCCCCACAACACCCAGGGTGTTATGAAGTGTTCTACACTCAAATATTTCTAGAAGATGCTGAGATCAACAAAGGTAAACAAATTTCTTTACCGCATAACACCAGATCCTTTAATATGTTAATGTGCATGGTGAATCTCTCAAAGAAGGATATAGTAAACATTTTATAATATTTTTTGTCCCATTCTCTTTAGCATCTCAGACCAATGTATTTCATGGAAGACAGTCTGGAAAAAACCTGGTTAGAAATATGTAGCAGTTTGAAAAATCATGTATGTTAAGAATAACACTGACAAGTATACAAACATGTACGCGTATAAACAGGAAAAATGCAGAGAACTATACACAGATTAATGGTGAAGAAAACCAGAGAAAAATATCAATATTTTTGAAGAAAACACTCAAAACTTCTTTTTGGAATATAGGTGTAATAAATTTGGCAAAGTTGTTTTTGATAGACCACTCTATACCTTAAAGGCCAACAATTTTCATAAGATATTCACAAACACTGATCAAGCAAATGTAGAGAGTCAATCTGGAAAGATTTTCCCCGGGAAATTTCAACAACATATCTGTCAAGTCCAACATGACACAGGAATCATACCTGATAAAGCTGTATATCAGCAAAAACGATAGCACCCACAGTAGATTTTTGAGAACAGAAAGAAAAAAATAGGAAAATTTTTACATTTTAAACATAAAGAAAAGGCCACTTTTTTAGAAAAAGGAAATAATACTGAATTAATCATATATAAATCATGCTCGGTAATGTATATAAATCATGGTTGGAGGGAGAAAAGATTTCAGTGTTAAACTGTATCTTAAATGTGTCAGAATATGATCAAATGAAAAATTATTTTAATTCAAGAATTATACTAAATAGCCATGATTTCAACCAAGTGATATAGTAAAAGCTATTTACTAATACTTTGATGATGATGCCATTCAAGTATCTCCAAATCTCCAAGTATATGAGAGCTACTGTGGAAGGTAAAATTTCTCAGTCACTGGCAAAAAAAGTTCCCAAATGATAGCATATAAATTGACTAAAGAAAACTAATTCCCACTATTAACTGTAACTAGCTACATGTAAGTCCATGTTCGAAAGATACGCACATGCACGTGATATCCTACATACATGATACAGTTAGTGGTGATTACCATGAAGGCAGCAAACGATCTTAACAGAGGCTAGCAGTAACAGAGGGCCACATGGACGAGCCATTGGTGGCTGTTCTGGGGGTGATTAGGGGAGGGCTCCAAAGACTGGGAACACAGCACTGGAGTTGTAAACAGTAGTTATCTTCTGCCAAAGACTTGGTCTGAGAGAATGTCAAACACCAATTTTGAGGAATAGATATTCCTACAGAATTCTATGCCACATCTAACTTGCCCTCCAGCAATGACATACCAAATACTTTGGTATGTTAAGAATGTTAAGAAATACCTTTCTTTGTCACTGCTATGTTCATGATCCAAAACCAAAGCCTTCTACCTTAAATGAATTTTAGGAGATTACCATCTCAGGAAAAGTAAGTATGGGAAAGTAGACATGCTGCCAAAGTGAGCACAGTATGGGAAAGTAAATAATCAATCCGGCAGACAATTTTGTGAGATTAAAACAATTATGCCTAAGAGATATTAAAAGAGATAGTGTGATACGTCCACCAAATGGCATGTACAAAAGTGTGCATAGCAACCTCATTCAGAATAAGCAAAAGCTGAAATAATCCATTCTAAGCAAAATAAACAAACTGTAATCTGTTCATACAGCAGAACACTACACAGCAATAAAAAAAAAAGAATAAACTACTGATATATACAACACAGAGACTGGGTTGAGTAAAAGAAACCAGATGAAGAATATCCATTATATATACAAAGCAGGACTACATTCAAAATGATGAAAGTATGTATGTATCCCTACAATAGCCAAGATACAGAAGCAACCTAAGTGTCCACCAGCAGATGAATGGATAAAGAAGATGTGTTACACATGCACACACACACACACACACACAGGACTATTACTCAGCCATAAAAAAGAATGAAATCCCCATGTGCAACAACATGAACAGACCTAGATGGTATTATGCTAAGTTAAAGAAGTTAGACAGGGAAAGACAAATACTATATGATTTCATTTATATGTAGAATCTAAAAAAATAAATAAAACAAATGAGAAACAGACTCCTAGATACAGAGAACAAACTGGCAATAGCCAGGGGAAAGGGGAAGTGGGCAGACAAAATAGGTAAAGGGGATTAAGAGGTACAAACTTCCAGTTATTAAAAAAAAAAAAAAAAAAATTGCAGAGATGTAATGTATAGCATAGAGAATAGAGCCAATAATATTGTAATAAATCTGTAGGGTGACAGATGGTAACTAGACCTATCATGGCAATCATTTTTTGGTAATGTATAAAACACTGAATCACTATCTTGTACAACTGAAACTAATATAATATTCTGTATCAATTATGATTCAATAAAAAGTTATAAAGTAGCAGCTCATCCATCACTCTCGTTAATTTAATCAGAAAAACAAAAATCTCTTGGAGAATCTTGGGTTGAAATCATGACAATAAACTAGTGAACAATAACCATCAAACCACAAGAAATGTCTGTGAATTTGAATGACCCATTAAATTGAGAAAAATCACTTAATTGATGTACTGCTTAACATCATCAGCCACAAGAGCATAATTCAGACCCAAATGAGAGTTTAATATCCACAGAAAAAGCTACTAGAGAAAATACAAGTTTACTTGGGTAAAATGAGGTATTATAAAACCAGATACCAACGTACGATACATAACACTACACAAAGATGTCTTCATGAGGCAGGATTGCTGCTGATCAAAATAAATGCTTTCCTTATATTTTAGATTATTTTATATGAAAACTTGTTGAAAAAAAAAAAAAAAGTGGAAGGTCCCACCAGATGACATCAGGGTTACATACTCAGATCTAGTGCTTCAAATTAAAGGTGATTCGGACGGACAATCGATCTCTGTGGAAGGCCATTTAACATTCTCTATCAGAATGTAAATACACATACCCTTTGACCCGGCAACTCTACTTCCAGGAAGTTACCTTTTTAAAAAATATCTTATGAATATTTTGTATGAATATGAGCAAAATATATCCCATTTAAGTAGTCAGATGAGTACAGATGGCATGGTGTTGAGAGAGAGAAACAATACATGCAAGGACACAATTAGTATCCACAATGATCTGAAAATGTTGGAAGACTGGATAGCTCTGATGACAAAGTTTTATAGGGCCAAATGCAAAGTCCAGCTGATGCCCTCCAAATCAACTGTACAAGCACAGATCAGAAGCAGACATATGCATGAACAAAATTGGGGATTTAAGTCAAGAGTAAGCTCAGTATTTATTAATTTATTGATTTATAGATGCAGTCATTCATTCATAATGCAAGGAAGGCATTACAGTGGTCTCTGGGAATATAATTCAGACTGTGACAGGGCTGTCCCCAAAATTTTGGGGTCAATTTTTTTGTCATTAGCAACCATTAGCCAACATATTGATTATAGTATTCCATTTCCCTCTAGATGCCCAAGTGTAAAAAAACATCTTCAACAAACCAGGTCTTATTCAAGAGTATCTGGAAATCATGCAATGGCTAAAATGACTCAAACTTTTTAGGATGGAGAACAGAAGATGAAGGTTCCAAAGACATCCAGCTTTGAATATCTAAGGATTGTTGTAAGGAAGAGGAGCTGGATTTGTCCTATCTTGATCACCAGCCCTGAACTAGAATCAGTGCATGAAGTTGTAGGAAAGTAGATCTAAGCACACATTCATACAACGAGTGACTTTTTCACAATCAGATCCATCTAAAATGAAATATTCTGATTTCCTTTAGGCAACAGTGACTCTTCTATCAAATGTATACACAGTTCTCTAAGAAGATATGGATAGTAAGACAGGAAGCTATCTTCTAGCTCTACTGGACCACATGCAAACTGATACATATACATGAAGTTATTCACTGAAGCACTGCTTGTAAGAGCAAAAGATTGAAAACAACCTAAATGCCCATCAGTAGAGTAGGGGAACTGGTTAAAAAAATTATGGTACATTCATAAAATGAAATACAATGCATAACTTAAACAAAAGACTAAGTATGCAATTCATATACTAATATGAAACGATGCCTAAGATCTATTATTGTTAACTTACAACAACAGGTGCAACTTCCACTTCTGGAAAGATGAGTAGACATACCTTTTCCTATTCCTCCTGGTAAGTACAACTAAAAATTCTGGACATAACATGCAAAACAGAAATTAGAAGACCCTGGAAGGTGGAGAGGAGAAGGCAGACCAGGTGAGGAGCTCTGGACCTAAGGAACAACACGGTGGAAAATTCTCTGGATTTTCTTCTTCCCTCATGTATCCCTCTTAGCACTGAAGAAGCCAGCAAACTGGAAACGCCAATGGGTACAGACAAAAGAAAGCCCCAACAAGTCAGCTCTCTCTAGTCAAAGGATGAGAAAAGAGGAAACCTAGTAAGACAGAAAAATATTAGATAATAATCACTCAACACCAGGCAAACACCACAGAAAAAAACAGTGGCCCCACCCACTCCAACAAAGGCCAAATGGGGAGCCTAGACTTCCACTCATGTAAGGGTGTTACAAAGTACTCCAACACCCCAGTTGCATGATATTGGAGAAAGCCAAGTCTGGAGCCACCACCTGATAACCAAGTTCTCCCACCCCTTGGTGTCAGAGGAGAACACATGGAGAGCCTAGACTTCCGTCTCTGTCCACCTGCTGGGGTGGGGCCAAAGGAGGTCTAGTGGAGAGTCAGAACTTTCTCCATAGCCCAGCAGCGATGAGGCCACACTCATCACAGTGTCACTGGAAACCAACGCACACCTCTACCCAGCAGGAATGAGGAGCTTCCGTTTCAGGTATCAACAGAGGCCAAGGGAGGAACAGACTTCTGCCTCCACCCGGCAATAATGAGGTGGCATATACCCTCCTCTTCCCCGGCCAGAGCAGTGTCAGAGAAAGCTGGCTAAAAGCTGGCTCTAGATCTAGTAGGATCTAGAGTCTCAAAACATAATACCCAACTGTCCAGGTTTCAAATAAAAATCACTCATTATACTGAGAACCAGTAAGATCCCAAGAAGAATTTTTTTTTAAGATTTTATGTATTTGACAGAGAGATAGAGAGAGCCAGAGAGCATGACCAGGGGGAATGGCAAAGGGAGAAGGAGAAGCAGGCTCCCCGCTGAGCAGGGAGCCTGATGTGGGGCTCGATCCCAGGACCCCGGGATCATGACCTGAGCCGAAGGCAGACACTTAACTGACTGAGCCACCCAGGCGCCCCTCAAAAAGAATTTTAAAACATAGTCAATAAATGCCAACATTGAGATGAAAGAAAGGTTAGAATTACCTGACAAAGATTTTAAACAGCCATGATAAAAATGCTTCAATAAGCAATTAGAAACACACTTGGAAAAAAATGGCAAAACAGAAACCTCATCAAAGAAATAGAAAGTCTCAGCAAAGAAACGGAAGATACAAAGAAGAGTGAAATGGAAACCTTAGAACTGAAAAAAACAACAACCCAAATACAAAGCTCGATGGATGGGCTCAATAGCGAAATGGAGGAAACGCAGGAAATCATGAGTGAACTTGAATATAGAACAATACAAATTAGCCAGTATGAACGACAAAGAGAAAATAGACTTAAAAAAAGAAAAAAGAAAAAAAAGAAAAAGAGAGACTTGGGGACCTGTGGGACTTCACAAAAGATCTAACATTTATTTCATCAGAATCCTAAAAGGAGAGGAGAAAGAGGCAGGCCTCAGAAAGTACTCAAAGAAAGGAAGGCTGAAACTGACCACATGTGGCAAGAGATAAAAACTTAGCAATCCAAGAAGCTGAGCAAACACCAAACAGGATAAACCCAAAGGAATTCTATGCCAAGACACATCATAATTAAACTTGAGAAAGCTAAAGGCAAAGAGAAACTCCTGAAAGCAGCCAGAGAAAAACAAAACATTTAGGAGAGGAAAAAAAGGCAATTCAAATGAGAGCAGATTCTCATCAGGAACCAGGGAGGCCCAAAGGAAGTAGCACAGTATTTTTCAGGGGCTGAGAGAAAAGAACTCTTGACCCAGAATCTTATAATCAGTGAAAATATCCTTCAGGAATGAAGGGGAAAGCAAGACATTCTCAGATGAGGGGCAACTAAAATAATTTGTCACCAGCAGATCTAGAGGAAGTTCTCAAAAGAAAAAAATGATCAAAAAATAGGCCCATACAAATATACCCAACTGATTTTTGACAAAGGTACAAAAGCAATTCAGTGGAAGAGGTCTTTTTCAACAAATGGTTGTGGGACAATTAGACATTAAAAAGAAAAGAAAAAGAAAAATACCTGTACATAAAAAATTAACTCAAAATGAACCATGGGGTTAAATGTAAGATGAAAAACTATAAAACTTTAAAAAAAATAAAAGGAAAAAGGAGAATGTGAAGAAATCAGAATTCTCATATATTGCTGGTGGGAACGTAAAATGTGCAGCCCCTCTGGAAAACAGCCTGGCAGTTCTACTAACGATTAAATATACAGCTACCATATGACCTAGCAATTCTATTCCTAGGCATGAACCCAAGAGAACTGAAAAGTATGTCCACACAAAAACTTACAACATGTACGTTCATAGCAACATCTTTCATAAATAATCAAAAATTAGAAATACAAATGGCCATCAACTGATGAATGGGTAAATAAGATACAGTTCACCCTTGAACACCAGGGGGGTTTGGTACATTGACTGCCATGCAGCTGAAAATCTGTATTTAACTTTGACTCCCCCAAAACGTTACTAATAGCCTACTGTTGACCAGAAGCCTTACCGATAACATAGTCAACGTTAACAATGTAACACATATTTTGTATGTCATATGTATCATAGGCTGTATTGTTACAATGAAGTAAGTTAGAAAAAGGAAAATATTGTTAAGAAAATAAGGAAGAGAAAAAATACATGTATACTACTGTTCTATAAAAAAAAAAAAATCCATGGACCCACACAGTTCAAACCCATGTTGTTCAAGAATCAACTATGCACTATGCCTATATAATGGAATATTGTGCACCCATAAGAAGAACTCAAGGACTGATTCATTCTACAGCATGGATGAATCCTGAAAAGATTATGCTTAAGTGAAAGGAGCCAGACAAAAAAGGCCATATTTTTTATTCTGTTTATATGATATGTCCATATAGCAGCATATAGTCCATATGTCTATAGGCAAATCATAGTGACAGAGAACAGATCAGTGTTTGCCAGGCACTGAGTATGAGTTTCCATCTGGGGTGATTAAAAAGTTCTGGAACTAGACAGCGGTGATGGCTGCACAATATTGTGAATGTTCTTAACGTCATGGAATTGTACATTTTTTAAAGGGGTGAATATTCTTCTGTGTGAATTATATTTTGACTTTTAAAAACTCAGGAGAAAATCAGAGGCAAATCCCACAAGATAAGGGCTCAGTCCGAAAGACTGTCCTCATTGTGACACCAGTCACAAGTTCCTGGTTGTGGTACTACTGACTGACCAGCTAGAAATCAGTGTTCCCAGGACCCCCTCCTTGGGTTCCATAATTTGCTAGACTGGTTCACAGAACTAAGGGCAACACTTACATTTACCATTTTATTATAAAGGATATAATAAATTATACAGATTAATAACCAGATAAAGAGAGACTTAGGGCGAGGTATGGAGAAGGGGCACAGAGCTTCTGTGTCGTCTCTAGGAGCAAACCCCTCCCAGCACCTCCATGTGTTCAGCAACCTGAAAGCTCTCCAAACCCTGTACTTTAGGGATTTTTACGGAGACTTCAATAGGTAGGCAGGATCAATTACTGACTCCATTTCCAGCTCCTCTCCCTGCTCCCCTCTGCAGAGGATAGGGACTGCAGCTGAAAGTTCAAGCTTCTAATCATGGCTTGGTCTTTCTAGTGACCAGCCCCCATCCAGGAGGCCACCAAGAGTCATCTCACTAGAACAGAAGGCACTCCTATCACCCAGGAAATTCCAAGGGATTTAGGAGCTCTGGGTCAGGAATCCAGGTCAAAGACTAAATATAAGCAAGAACTGAGGATATATATAAAATATATTTAATATATAGTTACAATGTATTAACATACATTAAATAATACACATAAGCTATATATTAATATATAGTAAACAATATACTTATAAAACATATACATAAAATTACATACTACCACAGAATGAAATAGTTCTCAGTAATAAAGACACATGAATGTGTCAAAATGAATTATACTGAGTGAAATAAATCAGACAAAAAGAGTACATCCTGAGTTACTGCACATATATAAAATTCCAGAAAATGTGGACAAATGTATACGGATACAAAGATGATTGATCAGTGGTTGCCTGGATTTTGGGGGGGATGGGGCAGGCAAAAGTGGGAGGAAATAATCACAAAGGGCATCGTTATGGGTGATAGGTATGCTATCTTGATTGTGGTGAATTTAAGAAACAAAACAAATGAGCAAAGGGAGGGGGAAAAAAAAAAAAAGAGAGAGAGAGAAAGAACCAAACCAAGAAACAGACTCTTAACTGTAGATGTAGAGGGGAGGGGGTGGGGGGATGGACGATATAGGTGAAGGGGATTAAGGAGTGCACTTGTGATGAGCACCAGGTGATGTATGGAAGTGTTGAATCACTAAATTGTACACCTGAAACTAATACTACACTGTACGTTAACTGGAATTTAAATAAAAACTTAAAAAAAAGAAGAAGGATACAGAAGGAAAGTAGGTAGTTGGGGGTCAATGTTGGGAGGGAAAGATCTCACATAGCCTTTTAAAATTCTGTGCAAATGTGCAGGCACTGAATAATCTAAAAAGCCAAATTAGCGTTACATTCCCAACCTCCAACACTAAAAAAAGAAGACACAGGCTGGACTAGAAAAAGCAGAAATGTATAATTTAGGGGTAGCACTAAATGATCTGCTCCAGCACAACAGCTTTAAGAACGTGAACACATCAAATTAGCTATGTTAGAGTTTTTAACATTTGAAGCAGAAATGAAGAGAGAAAAAATTTTGAAACAGATTAAGACTCTTGCATCTTGGAGTCAAAGGGACTCCTCAGAAGCCCACTGTAACAAGGAATTGATGGAGATGAATTCTCCCCTAATCTCACCAGCCATTGAACTGCTTCAAAACAGTTTTAAATGCTGGGAATATTAATTTTGTCCTACAAAGGAAGGTAATTGGGCAAGAAAAAGAAACTAAGGAACTTAAAAGAGACACTATGACTCTCTTTCTCTCTCCAAAAAAGGGTGTTAATGATGACATGAAATACAGACGAAGACCCATTCAAAGCAACTAATTTTCATTTAGACAACTTTACTTTTTAAGTCTATTTGTGAGCTTTATTTTGTTGGCAAAAAGTGTAACTTGTATTATTACATTATAAAAGCTGGAATCATTCTTAATTATCTTCTATTCAAGGTTTATGAAATCAAGCTTTAAAAGGAGAAGAAAAAGTATTATTTTCCTTTCTTGTCACTGCTCTGAGAGCCAATAATAATGACAATGAGAGCCACTGATCTAGAAGATCAAAGTGTGCCTGACAGGTGATTCCCAAGAGATTCATGTAACTAATTCTTATTATTTTAATCCTACATCACTATTTAAATAAAACAGAATTGTAAATGTTTTTGAAGATAAATAGTATTAAAGAATTCCTCTGGAAATTAGAGGAAAATTACAGGAAAAATAGAAATGATAGCTTTTCCTTTCATTTTCTTTTTGTGCTAGTGTAGAACCCAAGATCATTTACATTTCAAACCAAACTGAGACATGGAAAAAATATACAGAAATACAGCTCTAGAGTTTGGAGCGGGGGGAGGGGGAGGCATTTCAAATCTTTATTCTACTGCAGACTAAGAAAAACACAATCAATTATACAGAAGCCAACTTCATATTTTAGGTATCTTTTCCTTTCTTAAATTATAACACTAAACTAGTGTTCTCCCTAGTCTCTCAATTTACTCAGTGTAATGAATTATACTCACTTGTAAAATGCAAAACTCAAAGAAGGTAGGTAAAAAGGATGTTACACTATTAAGGTTTTGAGTTTTCAAAAGCACCCTTTGGAAACTTTTTGTGTAGTTTCAAGAGTTTATTTCAATTCCAGTTAGTTAACATACAGTGTAATATTGGTTTCAGGTAGAAACTGAGTGATTTGCCACTTCCACACAACAGGCAGTGCTCATCACAAGTGCCCTCCTTAATGCCCACCACCCATCTAGCCCATCCCCCACCCACCTCCCCTTCAGCAACCCTCAGTTTGCTCTTTACAGTTAAGAGTCTGTTTTATGAAACCCACAAACATCTCTGATTTGGTAAGACAAGTTAAATTACATTTATCCATGTGATTTTGGAGAAACAACATTAGCACGGAATTGGTTACCCCTGTAAGAATACTTTAATAATGAAAGAAATTTTATTTTACAAGAGATTCTCCTTAGGCATCCGGCAAGTTAACATTATAAAAGTAGCATAATTCACAGAATCTGCCCGTCTCTGTCCACTAGATTCAAAGTAGTACTCCCACCCCACATGTGATGATCAAAAATGTCTTCAGACACCTGGGGTCAAAATCACCCAAGGTTGAAAACTGCTTGGCTTAGAAATGAAATGACCTTCTTATAAACATTTTGTACTAAAGCTTAAAAACAAATTTTTAAAAAACTTAAAAATTCAATAGTTATAGGGTGAAACAATACTGTATTTCAAACAATCAGAAACTTAAATGGGTGATGGGTATTATTAAGGAGAGCACTTGTTGTGATGAGCACTGGGTGTTGTATGGAGATGATGAATCACTCAATTCTACACCTGAAACTAGTAGTACACTGTAAGTTAACTAACTGGAATTGAAAATAAAAACTTGAAAATAAGGGGAAAAAACTATAAAATAAAATTCATCATACCTACCCAGAGAAATTCCCTTTTTTCTTGAATAAATGCTTTCCACATTCCAAAATATCTATTTAAAAATAAAGCTGTAATGATGAAGTAAGCTCACACCAGAATTCCTCTCCTAAAATAACAGATTTAAAATTTGACAAATTACATAAAAACAACTACCTGCAGGCACTGGAGAGTGAAGAAGAAAAAGAAAAAAAAAAGAAAACCCAACAGGCAGATTATGAAGGAAACCCAAAATTTTTAAAAAGGGCACAATACAAGGATATAATCCAAAATTGCTCAACATACTTAAAAAAAAAAAAAAGAAAATTGTGACCCATTCTCAAAAGAAAAAACCACAATGGATACCAATCCATAGACTATTTTGATGTTGGAACTGGCAGAGAAGAAGAATTTTAAAGGAACTATTATAACTACGCTTAATGAGGAAAAAGAAAACATGCTCAAGTGAAGAAGATAGCAATATCTCACCAGAGAAATAAAAACTATTTAAAGAAACAAACGAGGAAGAACAAGATGGATGTCTTAAAAATACTTCTAAAAACTTAAAGACAATATCTGAAAAAATAATTCATTGGATGAATGAATTTTAGCCCTAAAAACACAATGTGGACAAGAGAAGGGGAAGTCAGTAAAATTCAAGATAGAACAGTAGAAATTATGTGGAGAACAGATACATAAAAGTATGAAAAAATTAACAGAGCCTCAAGGACTGCATACACAATACCAAAAATTCTAACATGTATCCATCTGAAGCCACAGAAAGAGGGAAGGCTGATAGGGACAAAGAAAGCACTTGAAAAAATGATGGTCAGAATATTTCCTACTTTGTTAAAAGATACATATTTATAAATCCAAGAACTTCAGTAAACTCCAAACAGGATAAATATGAAGAAAACTATGCAAGGGACGTCCTGGTTAAACCGTTGTAAGCCAAATATAAGGAGAAATCATCAAAGCTCCAAAAGAAAAACAACATATTGCATTACATACAGAGGGATAATGATTTAAATGACAGCTGATGTTCACCAGAAACTATGGAGGTTAGAAAATGCTAGAAAACCACTGGAAAACAGAACGAAAAGAAAAAATAGCAAACCAAAATTCTATAAACACTGAAAATATCCTTCAAATATGAAGGCAAAATAGATACATTTTCAGATACAAGAAAATTAAGAGAAATTTATTTCTAGAAGAACCGTACCTCAGTACACAACAAAAGAAGTTCTTCAGGATGAAGGAAAACGTTAACAGGTGGATACTCGGATCTTTCAATTTCTTTAAAATATACATGATTTCAGCAAAAAATACATTTTCTTGTGAGTTTTTAATGTACATAGATGTAACATACATGACAATAGCGTAAAGGATGGCAAAGAGGTAAAGACTTACATGGTGGCAAGGCATCTACATTTTACATAAAGCTGTACAATATTAACCCTAACTACACTAAAATATTAAGAATATATACTGTAATCCTTGAAGAAGGCACTAAAAGCAACAGGACAATGACAGGCAGTTAAAAAGCCAACAGATTAACATAGAATTCTTAAAATTTTTCAAATAATCTGCAAAAAAGGTAGAAAAAGAGTGTAAGAGGAAAGAAAAACAGGGACAAATAAAAAATAGATAATAAAATTATAGTTCTAAACTCAATACCAATAATTACACTAAATGTTAATAGATTACACAACAATGAAAAGACAAAGATCATCAGAATAGATGTTTTAAATTAAATGCTCTCAAAAAAAAAAAAAAAGCATGGGAAATGAATGGGAAAATGAAATGAGGAAAGGGAGAGAAAACATCTCAATCCAACAACACAGTGGGGGTAAAGCAGAAAATTAGGACAAATAGAAAACAATTAGGCAGTAGAAATAAATCCAAATATCAGTAATGATAAACATTAATAGATTAAATCTTCAAAGTACAAAAATTGCCAAACTAGATTAAGAAAAAAAGATATCCCACTACATGCTGTTACAAGGGACATACCTTAAACATAAGTGATTGAAAAAAGAAATACCTGGAAAATACTAACCAAAAGAAAACCTATCCACGGCATACAAAATAGAATTTAAGGCAAAAAGAATTACTAGCAATGAAGATAGTGCCTCTCTTTTCTTCTCCCTCTCATTCTCTCTCTATAAAGACAGACTATATAACAATAAATAGTTCAAATTACCTGGAAGATATAACAATTCCGAACTCTAGGTACTTAAAAATTCTAAACTTGGGGGCGCCTGGGTGGCTCAGTTGGTTAAGCGACTGCCTTCGGCTCAGGTCATGATCCTGGAGTCCCGGGATCGAGTCCCGCATCGGGCTCCCTGCTCGGCAGGGAGCCTGCTTCTCCCTCTGACCCTCCCCCCTCTCATGTGCTCTCTCATTCTCTCGCTCTCAAATAAATAAATAAAATCTTAAAAAAAAAAAAAATTCTAAACTTGTATGCAGCAAATAACTATTTCAAAATAAACACTTATAAAATTAAGAAGAAATTAACAAATCCATCATTGTTAGGAAGTTTTAACATAGCTTGTTCAGTAACTGATAGATCTAGCAATTAAAAACTCAATAATGATACATAAAATTTGAGTAGCATAATAAATTAGCTTGATCTAAGGGACATATAAAATACGCATGCAATGCATCCAGGCTACAGTTGGAGCAAACACATTCTTTTCAAGTCCACACAGAACATCTCTGTAAACTGATCATGTACTAGGACATAAAGGAGCCCCAACAAATGTCAAAGGATTGGTATCATATTCTTTTACCATAAAGCAACTGAATTAAAAAAATAATAATGACCAAAAAAGTCACCTAAGAATTTAAAATCATATTTTAAAATAGCTCAGGGGTTACATAAAAAAGAAATCATAAAGTAAATTACAAAATGCTTCAAATTTAATAACAAGATAACTAGATAAATTTTGTGGAATGTAGGAAGATGAGTACATAAAATCTATAGCCTTAGATGCTTTATACTAGAAAAACTAAAAATTAATAAACTGTTTAAAGTAGTAAGAAAAACAATAAATCAAAAAAAATCCAAAGAAAAAAATAATTTAAAAAACCAGAAATTACTAAAATAGAAAACAAATGTCTAGAAAGGATTAAGAAAGCCAAAAGGTTTTTTTTTTTTAATAAATGAAAGAAACCTCTAGAGACACAATTGTTTGAATGAAAACAAGGACACAACTGCAGATACTGCTGAGATTTAACAGAAAATAAGAGATCTTAAGAATGTTGTGCTAAAAACTTTTAAAAAAACAAAGATTAAATGGAAAAATTCATTAAAAAAATAACACTTCCACAACAGACTTTGAATAGCCAAAGCAATCCTAAGAAAGAAGAGCAAGGGCATAAGCATTACACTTCCTGATTGCAAACTACAAACATATATCAACACATAGACCAACGGAACAAAAATGAGAGCCCAGAAACAAACCCATGTATATACAGTCAATTAGTATTTGCCAAGGAGCCAAGAATACTCAGTGCAGTAAAGGGTAGTCTCTTCAATAAGTGGTAATGGGGAAACTGGAAAACCACATACGGAAGAATAAAACTGCACCCCTATCTTACACCCCTCACAAAAGTGAACTTGAAATAAATTAAAGACTTAAGTGTAAGACCTGAAACTGTAAAACTCCTAGAAGAAAACATAAGGAAAAGCTCCTTGACATTGATTTTGGCAGTAATTTCCCAGACAGGACAAAAGAAGCACAAGCTACAAAAGGAAAAATAAATAAATGAGACTACACCAAACTAAAAAGCTTTTGCAGAGCACAAAGGAAACAACTGATAAAAAATAAAAAGGCAACCTACAGAATGGGAGAAAATATTTGCAAATAATATAACTACTAAGGGGTTAATATCCAAAATATGTAAGATTTTGTACAACTTAACAGCAAAAAAACTAGCATCATGATTTAAAAATGGGCACAGGAACTGAACAGTTTTCAAAAAAATACACACAAATGGCCAAGAGGTGATATGAAAAGGTGTTCAACATCAATAATTATCAGGGAAATGCAAATTAAGAACCTAAGGAACCTGTGGAACACCATTAAGCATATCAATATGCACATCGTAGGAATCCCAAAAGGAGAGAGATAGAAACAGAGAATATCTGAAGAAATACTGCATGAAAACCCCAAATTTGATGAGAGCAATGAATATAAATATCCAAGATGCTCAACAAACACCAAGTAAGATGAATTAAAGAGAATCCCACAGCAACACATTAGAATCAAACTTTCAAAAAACAGAATCTTAAAAGCAGCAAGAGAGAATCAACTTGGCATAAAAGGGATCCTCAATAAAGAAATACACAGATTTCTCATCAAAAACTTTGGAGGCCAGTAGACAGTGAGCCAATGTATTCAAAGGGCTAAAAGAAAAATACTGTGAACCAAGAATCCTATATCTGGCAAAACTGTCCTTCAGAAGTGAGGTAGAGCTGTAAAGGAAAAGAGTTTATTTGTATGTTGTTGAAGTTAAGCTGGTACAAATTTAAACCTGAGTGTTAAAAATTTATGATGTTAAATATAGTCTTGTGGTGAACACAAAGAAAATAGCTATAATATACAGAAAAAGAAATGAAAAAGGAACATTTCACTACAAAAATCAACTAAACACAAAAGACAGTAGTAATGCAGGAAATAAGGGTGAAAAAAAACTAGAAGGCATATAGAAAACAAATAGCAAAATGATGCAAATAAGTTCCTCCTTATCAGTAATTACTTTAAGTATAAATTGATTAAACTCTCCAATCAAAAGACAAATTTGAATGGATAAAAACACATGATCCGGGGCGCCTGGGTGGCTCAGTTGGTTAAGCAACTGCCTTCGGCTCAGGTCATGATTCTGGAGTCCCGGGATCGAGTCCCACATCGGGCTCCCTGCTCAGCAGGGGGGTGGTCTGCTTCTCCCTCTGACCCTTCCCCTCTCATGCTCTCTGTCTCCCATTCTCTCTCTCAGATAAATAAATAAAATCTTAAAAAAAAAAAAAAACCACATGATCCAACTATATGTTGTCTATAACAGACTCACTTTAGATCCAAAGACACAGAGATTAAAAATGAAAGGACAGATACAGATATCCAAAGCAAATAGTAAGCAAAAGAGAGCAGTGATGGCTATACTGATATCAGACAAAATAGACTTTAAGTCAAAAAAGATTACAAGAGACAAAGAAGAACATTTACGTGTTAATGAAAGGTTCAATGCAGCACGAAGATACAACAGTTATAAACATTTACACACCTAATAAGTAATCAGCAAAATCTATGAAGTAAAAACTGAGAGAATTGAAGGGAAAAATAGTTCTACAATAATAGTTGGAGACTTCAATCCCCCACTCTCAATAATGGATAGAACCAGACAGAAATAAGCTAATGGAGGACCTAAACAACACAACAAACCAACTAGATATAACAGACATACACAAAACACTCTACCCAACACCAGTATACACATTCTTCTCAAGTTCACCTGGAACATTTTTCAGGATACACCATACGTTAGGCCACAAATTCTCAACAGATTTAAAAAGACAGATATCATATAAAGTATCTTCTCAAGAGGAAGAAATGATCAACAACAGAAGTAAAATCGGAAAACCCAGAAATCTGTGGGAATTAAACAACACTTTTAAACAACCAATGAATCAAAGAAATCTCAAGGAAATTAGAAAATTCTTAGAAATAAATGAAAACAAAAACACAACATCCTAGAACTTAGGGGATGCAGTGAAAGCAGTATTAAGAGGGAAATTTATAACTATAAATGCTTACACTGAAAAACAAGAGAGATCGCAAATCAACAACCTAACTTTACAACTAGCTTTACCAAGCTAGTTTACAAGAACTTTACAAAATAGCAGAAGGAAATAAAGATTAGATCAGAGATTAACAAAATACAAAACAAACAACAGAGAAAAATCAATGAGCTCAAAAGTTGGATTTTTTAAATCATCAACAAAATTGAGAAAACTTTAGCTAGATGGAAAAAGAGAGAAAACTCAAATTACTAAAATCAGAAATGAAAGTAGTAACATTACTACTGATTCCACCAAAATAAAAAAGATTATAAGAGAGTACTATGAACAAAAAGGAAACCCAAAGAACGGGAGAAAATACTTTAAAATTACGTATCTGGTAATGGATTAATATACAGAATATATAGAGAATGCCTAAAACAACAGCAAAAAAATAAAAAAGTTAAAAAATGGGCAAAGGACTTGAACAGACATTATCAGCACAGAAGATATACAAATGGCCAATAAATACAGAAAAGATGCTCAGCATAACTAATCATTAGGAAAATGCAAATCAAAATTACAATGAGATATCACCCTCACACCAATTAAAATGGCCATTATCAGGAAAACAAAATAAATGTTGGCAAAGATGGGGAGAAACTGAAAAACTTGTGCATTGTTGGTGGGAATGCAAAATGGTTCGGGCACTGTGGAAAACCTTGTGGTAGTTCCTCAAAAAATTAAAAATCTATTTACCATATAATCTAGCAATTCCACTTCTGGGTATATCCCCAAAAGAATTGAAGACAGGATCTCAAAGAGATATTTTTACACCCATGTTCAGAACAGCACTATTCTCAATAACTACAACATGGAAGAAACTCAAGTGTCCGTCAAGAGATAAACAGATAAACAAATGTGGCATATACATATATAATGGACTATTATGTAGCATGAAAATGAAGCAAATTCTGACTCACGTAACAATAGGGATGAACCTTGAGGACATTACACAAAATGAAAAAAGCCAGTCATAAAAAGGCAAATACTGTATGATCCCACTTATATGAGGTACTCAGAACAGTCAAAATCATAGAGATAAAAAGTAGATTAAGTAGCTGCCAGAGGCTGAGGATGGGGGCTGGGCAGTTATTATTGAATGGGTGTAGGGTTTCAGTTTTACAAGATGAAAACTATTGCAGAGATGAATGGTAGCAAGATGAATGTGCTTAATGCCACTGAACTGTACACTTAAAAATGTTCAAGATGGTAAATGTTATGTGCACTTTACCACTATTAAAAAAAAAAATTTTAGGGGCACCTGGGTGGCTCAGTCGTTAAGCGTCTGCCTTCGGCTCAGGTCATGATACCAGAGTCCTGGGATCGAGCCCCACATCGGGCTTCCTGCTCTGCCGGAAGCCTGCTTCTCCCTCTCCCACTCCCCCCTGCTTGTGTCCCTCTCTCGCTGTGTCTCTCTCTGTCAAATAAATAAACAAAATCTTTAATAAATAAATAAATAAATAAATAAAATAAAAAATAAATAAAAAATTTTAATTTAAAGACAAACTATTTTTATAATTTGTTTTTAAGATTTTTTAAACACATGCAGATTAGCAAACTGGACCAAGCAATGTATGAATATGATGAAGTTAGATTTACATCAGAAATGTAAGGCTGATTTAATATTAGGAAATTAGATTAAAAGAAAAGAAATACAAGATTATGTCAACAGACAAAAAAGTTTGATAAACTTCAACATCCATTCATGATAAAACTCTTAGAAAACAGGGAACAGTAGGTAACCTCTCAAACCTGATAAATGATGGCTGCAACAATAAAATCCTAGGGCAAAGATCACACTTTATAGTTGAAACGCTGAAAGCACTCCCTTTGAGAGCAGGAACAAGACCAAGATGGCTGATATGACCACTTCTATTCAGTATGTACTAAAAGGTTCTTAGAGCTAGGACAGTAAGATAAGAAACCATGTTTTAAAAATAAAAGACACAAGGATTGGAAGGAGGAGTTAAACTATTAGTATTTGCAGATGATAATGACTGGTTATTGAAAAAGTAATGTATGGGTAAACTGAGAATTTAATGAGATTTTAATAGGACTGTTTGCAACAAAACTCAGCAGACACAAGTCAACTGAGATAACACGCTCGCTAGGATGGGTAGAACCAAAAACTCAGATAATAATAAATGTTGGCAAGGGTGTGACGAAGTCAGAACTCTTACACGGTGCTGGTAAGAATGTAAAGTCGTGCAGCTGCTTTGGAAAACAGTCTGACAGTTCCACAAATGATTAAACACAGAGTTACCAAATGACCCAGCAATTCCACTCCCAGATATATGCCCAGAAAAACGAAAGCAAACATCCACACAAAACTTGTATATGAATGCTGTAGCAGCGCTACATATAGCGAAAGATGGAAGGAATTCAAGTGTCCAGCAACAAACGGATACACAAAATATGTTACATCCATACGATGGGATATGATGCAGGCATAAAAAGGAATAAAGTATTGACACGTGCTACAACACAGATGAACCTTGAAAACATTAGGCGAAGTGAAGGAAGCCAGTCACAAAAGACCACATGCTACATGATTCTATTTCTATGAAATGTCCAGAATAGATAAACATACAGAGACAGAAAGTGGATTAGTGGTCGGTTAGGACTCAGGAGAAGGAAGGGATAGTGGAGGGACAGGTAAAAGGTACAGGGTTTCTTTGTGAGGTGACGGAAATGTTCTACAACTGATTATAGTGATGACCCCATGTATCTGTAAATACACTAAAATACACTGAACGGTACAACTTAAATGAAGGAATTATATGGTATATGAATTAGATTTCAATACAACTTGTTTTTTTAAAGTTGACTGTATTTCTATATACTACAAAAAATTATTAGAAAATACGTTTTACTTTATAACGTATCAGAATGCATGCAAGAAATGGAGAAACTTAGACAATTGTACTAAAAAGAGATTAAGTAAATGAAAGGTAATGCGATGTTCATGTATTAGAAATTTCAGTAGGATAAAAATGTCAGTTCTCCTCAAGTGACTCAACAGTTCCGATCAAAATCCCAATGGAACTCTCCTATAACATTTGAGAAGCCAGTTGTTAAATTGACAATGAAGACGCATGGGCCAACAACAGCCAAGACACTCACTATGAAAAAAGAACAAGAGGAGAAACGTACTCTTACAGCTAGAAGGCTTCTTGTCAAGCTAGGATAATGAAGGCCTAAAGGTCTTAGTGTAGGGAAAGAGTAGAGCCCAGAAAGAGATCCATGTATAGTACGTTGACACTGGATTTATACGCAGCAAGCATGGTAGATCAAATTGGGTATGTGTACTTCACATCCTACACAAAATTAAATCCAGGTGGATTATAGACTTAAATGTATCTATTAACCTTTTGGAAGACAATGTGGAATAGCAGGAAAATTCAGAAGAGCAATGAAGCAAGACTAGTGCTCATACAAAAACATATTATAAAGAATCATTAAAAACAATGGGGTACTGAATGAAGCATGAGCAGACAGAATAGAAAGTCCAGAAATACATCATAGTATATGTGGGAATTGAGTATGGTAAAAGTGGCATCTCAAAGGAGTAGGAAAAGATGAAATTTTTTTAAATTTTATTTATTTGAGAAAGAGAGAAGTAGAGAGAAAGCACGAGCAGAGAGGGGGAGAAGCAGACTCCCCACCAAGCAGGAGCCCAATGTGGGGCTCGATCCCAGGACTCTGGGATCATGACCTGAGCCGAAGGCAGTCGCTTAACCAACTGAGCCACCCAGGCGCCCCAAAAATGAACTTTTTAATCAAAGACATTGGGACAACTGGGTAACTATCTGGGCGAGGGGGGACTAAATTGGCCCATATACACCACATGTACAATAAAATGTCCATTTTATTAATCTAGGTGGTAGTATAGGAATGTTCAGTTTTTTTGTTTTGTTTTGTTTTTTTAAATGTTTTTTATTTATTTATTCATGAGAGTCAGAGAGAGAGAGAGAGAGGCAGAGGCAGAGGGAGAAGCAGGCTCCCCACCTAGCAGGGAGCCCGATGCGGGACTCGATCCAGGACCCTGGAATCATGACTTGAGCCGAAGGCAGACGCTTAACCATCTGAGCCACCCAGGTGCCCTAGGAATGTTTAGTTTAAAATTCAAGAAAAGCCAAGTATGTCAGACTTTTACAAAGCAAAATCGAAATAAAGCTGTTATTTGAATCCCATACCCCCAATTAAATTAATGTCCTCTTGCTGTAAAACTAAAAACTAAAGTAGAAAGCATTTCCCAACTCAGCGAAACAAGCATTTATTACTTGCCAAGCCAACAGGGAACAGGAAGGGCAAACAGCGCAGGCTAGTAGGAATCCTAAGGATCATCTAGCATTAGCCCCTTCATTTTTACAAAAAAGATACTGAGGACCTGAAATGACCTGTGGGGAACGCAAAAGTGTTCTGTGTCAAATTTAGGAAGAAGGGAAAAACACTGGAAGCAGAAAAATCGTTTTGTTCGGTTATGATCCCTGCTATAGGAAAATTCAGCTTTTATAGAATTAGAGAAAAAATACATCTCCATGGAAACAATATTCCCAAGTATCCATCTGAGGCTGAGAAGTATGCTTTTCTATGCAAGTCTTCACATCCGAAGTGTACACACAGGATGTGGGGTGAGGAGGTACTAAAAAGAGCAGAGCTTTATAATCAGACAGGTCTGGATCTGAATTCTGGCTCTACCACTTACTGAATCCTAGCCAATCTTAGTCCTAGCTAAGCCCCAGTTTTTTATCAGCAAAATGGGAATAATTAAGACCTTATAAATTTGTCAGGAACGTAAAGAAGTACAAGTCATCTAATTCATGGATTCATACATTGGTGGCTACTGAATGTAGGCTTTCTGACATTTACTCATAGTTGCATAATGCTCAATAAAAAGCACCACCTCTGAATGCCTGTCAGTTCATGATTAACATGCTATCAGCTGACTAGCCTGTAAATGGAATTCTACTAAAGGCAGGGGGAAAATGCTGTTGATTTCTCCATCAATAGGAATTTATTAATTAGTTGACAGCAGCTGTTAGGTGCCACATGTTTGAGGTAAAATAAAAGGTTGCTTGATGGTTTGGGTTTTTGTTTTTTGTTTGTTTGGTTTTTTTTTTAAGATTTACTTACTTATTTGAGAGTGAGAGAGAGAGAGCACGAGCAGGAGGGCACAGGGGGAGAGAGAGAGAATCTCCAGCATCTCAAAACTGGGAGAAATCTCATAGGGCATCCAGCAAGAATCCTCTCCACAGTAGATCAGATCACATTACATGGCCAACTTCTGCTTAAAGGCTTCTAGTTTAAAACCAGCTTCTCAATTGTATTATCTGACCCTTCTAATGATCAGAAAGGGCTTTTTCCTCCCACTTAGAATAACCAGGTGATGAAAAGTTAATGATAACGTATAAGTGCCAAGCCACACTCACCGACTTTTGGAATAAAAATCTGTAAGTGTTGTCTTCATTTGGGGGTAAGAAAGGATATTCTATTTAATAACAATTCCATAACATAAAAAGTCAAGTTCCAAAAGTGCATCTTGAAGTTTATATTTACATCCTCAAAACAAAATACAGCCTAGAAACTCTGCCTTATATTTATATAAAATATATAATATACAAAACACAAAGAAAACATACCTGGGATGATATCATTGATGTGCAAGAGAATTGTACTTTCAACACTTGCAAAACTACAAAGCTGCACTCCGTCAAATCTGCCATCCCAATTCCCAATAGGATTATCCTAGAAATTAAGTAATAGAATAAAGTTGTAAACCCTTCTCAATAAAACATGAGTATGAAAATCTCTATTTTCCAGAAAATGATCTTCCAAAAGATTTTACACGGGCCAATTTTAACTATTTTTCCTAAAAGAGAAAAGAATGTATCAGAAATAATGGCCACAGTAATAGTTTTTGGTTTGTTTGTGTTTACTTGGTTTTTGCTTTTGTTTTGGTAAAAATGAGATCCAAGAATAATCAAGTTATAGTAAGCTCATAGATGAGCAAGAAATTGAAAGTATTGGTCATGCTTTACTGGACAACAGATGCTAGTCTACACGGTAATACCCATTTGCACAGGAAGACTTATTAGTAACACATTGTTTCACCCAGAAATCTGCCCCCAATTAAGCCTAGCTTGTTCTAATCACTCCTACACTCCCTGAGCTTAACTTAAGTATTCCATTTGAACCCCTCTATGCCGTTCTATACATAGCAAATCTATTTTTTATTGTTCTTTTGACATTGTAGGGATATGCAAGAATTCCCTCTGAAATAGATTTTTACATTCAATTCTTTTATATTCCAATGTAACACCAAGTAGTACAGTGCTGTTCCCTGAGCTAGATTAAAAGATGGGCCGGTCAGACAACTGCCCTGAACACCAATGTGTACAACATGCTGTCATCAGAAACAGAAGCAGATGAAGAATACTGCATTTGCCAGAACTTTCTTTTCAAAGAGCACATTAGAGGGGTTTGGAATATACACTTGCACAGGCCAACTGAAGGACAGACAGAGCGGGGGGAGAAGCTGGTGGGGCAAAGCTCTAGGCAGCCTGCCCCGAGTAAACAAGATGATCCTCAGGACTGCCATCTAAGAAGGGGAAAGGCCTACAGGGCTTTTACCAAGTATGAGGCCCAGATGCCGAAGGAAGAGACACTAACCCCAATGGCCAATGGCCTTCTTTTCTCCAACCCTCCCTCCACCCAGCTCACAATCTCTCCTCTAAGTAAATATTAAAGGTGTGCTTTATCATTAGCTATCCTGAGGGACCCACACAGAATAGTGTGATCCCAAGTCTCTAACTTTTCACATGGCAAATGTTCAGTAAATGTTTGTCTAAACAACATAGTAATGTTTGTCAAACTAAAGGGTATCAAATAGAATTTCCTAGAATTTCCAAGCACAAGATAAACTGATGTTAGAGCATTCATACCCTCCCAAAAAGTATGCCTGAGTAGATAAAAATAATCACTAAACCCATCATGAGACAAGAGTCTATTAGTCATGGTCTCTCCTAACTCATTCTAGTGTTTAATAATTCTGTATGAGTTACTTCTTTCTACCTAACAAACTCTTGTCCATAGTGCCAATCTGTAATAAAAATGTTCTCAGGCTCTTTCTTCTCCCTCTCTTAATGCCCACAGGTAACATTCAACTTGTCATATTATAACGTTTCCGTTATGAACAAGTATGATTGCAAGGTAACATTAAAAATGACACAAAACAATGAACAAAGGACAAATACTGTAGGATTCCACTTACATGAGGTACCTAGAAAAGGTAAATTCACAGAGACAGAAAGTGGAATGCTGGCTACCAGCAGAATACTAGCTGAGAGGAGTCATGGGAGTTAGCATTTAATGTGGACATTGTTCCAGTCTGGGATGATGAAAAGCTCTGGAGATAGGGGTGATGGCTGCACAACACTGTGAATGAAATTAAATGCCATGCAACTATAAGCTTAAAAATGGTTAAAATGGTAAATGTTATGTTACATATATTTAACCACAATGAAAAGAAATAAGGAGATACTCTAATCATCTTTTCCTCTAAAGCAATGTGCTCTTCCTCTATGCACGTATTTCCCATAAATGATGTTTACACTACTCATTAAAATAAGATCAGCCAATAAGATTTTGCAAAATACCATAAAAAGAGAATCACAGATTAGGGGGGAAAAAAAACAACCTTTGCAAGATAAAGAAAAATAAGACCTCAGATAACACACTTGGGTGGGGTTTTTTTTGTTTTGTTTTGTTTTCTGTTTATTGGTCAGCTATCATAGAGGAAATTTAAGGACTGAAACATTATTCCAGCTTATTCAAATTGGAAAAAAGAGTAAGTGCAACTCTATATCTAGACTCCTGTCCCATACCAATGTTCCTTTACCAAAGATAAATTAGAAGATGTTTTTAAGTTACTCCAAATTAGTCCATTTTAAATATTCGGGGTGCTTAATTTGTACCTAAAATTGGTCATAAAACAGATATACCCATAAAGATAATATACTCCAAAAGTTTCTTACCATGTCCACACCAACAAAATATCCTAAGCTTTCTTTTCCTGGCAAGACATCACAGAATATAACTGTGCCAGACTCTATAGTTTCTCCAAGCTTCAAAGAAACTCTGGAGTTTATTTCCAGAGGGGGAAGTTCCATCTGCATTGTGTCCCCTGGACCTGCAAAATCACTTTCCAATCCATTGTCATCATCTTCTAGGATTTCTAGCTTGTCCAACGCAACAAATACTCCACAGTCTTCATCACACTGAAAAAGCTGTTTCCCTTGATATATCCCGTCAGTGAAACCTTGGCCACGACCTTCTTCCTAGTTTTCAAATGAGAGGGAAAAAAAATGATTGATAGATAAAGAGATGGAGAAAGATGACCCAGAAGAAAAAAGATCCACTCTGGGGATTTCAGGGAAATCACCGGGAAAATTCTAAATGACACATACAAAAAATATTATTAGCAGCCGCTACTGAATTTCAAGTGTCTAAAAAAGAATAAAGAAGCTGTATGTGATGCTGAAATACAATTAATTAATTAATTAATTAAAAATCATAATTCCACTGTGAGAGAGCCTGGCCAGATCCTACACTGTGATTTGAACAATAATTTTGCCATAAAAAGAAAAATTCACTTTAAAATAACGATAACATTAGCTCCATTTACTGAGTACTTACTATGGGCCAGCCACCCCGCTAACTCTTGAATCAGCCTATCACAAAAACACTTCAAGGTATGTACTGGTTTCACTATTTTACAGATGAGGAAGCAGATTTAGGGAAGTGGCTTGGTTAAGTAAGCCGGCAACCCAGCTAGTAAATAGCATAACTGGGATTCAAATCTCCAACTGTTTTACAATCACTGCTTTAAAAACTTTAATCACTAAATAAGGCATGAAATCCTATATGCAAGAATGTAAAAATGTAACTGACATTTAAGTTCTTGAGAATTAATATTAATTTTGGAAATGTATCGCAGAGTTCTTGGTTCTCTCTTTAGTAGAAACAAATTCCAAGACAATTTTCACATACATTATGAGGGACGACCAAAAGCACGTTTAAATCGCTGCACCTTACTTTTCTAAAATCTTAGAGCTACATTACATTACTTAATACCACACACTAAGAAAAACTGAGAAACCTACAGATGCTAATGTCACAAGATAATTAACAATTTGTGAGGTGAGTAATTCAGTTATAACTGGTAAAGTTCCCCATTTTTAAAATAGACAATGTTAAAATTTCTAAGATTTGAAAGCCTTGAATAATTACACGATCTATGTGTATTTCCTACCACAGTAGGTTGTTTATTAAAAAGTTTTCAATGTATCGTCTTTGCATCATCTCAATTTATCATTAGAAAGTAAAACCTAAGAATTATGAATATTAAAAATTACAAAAGATTTCTGGAAAAACTTTTTTGTTATATTTAAAGGGGAAAAAAAATACAGGTGGGCATACAAATATACACAGAAACACACACACACAGCCCACTAAAACAGTTTATCAAACTTACCAGTAATTCTACTCCAAAGAATATTCCCGACACTGTCCTCTCTGCTAATAAGGGTCCTCTGAAGCGCACAACTCCAGGAAATTTTTCTTCCCCAGATCTCAGCTGTACTTTCACATGGCAGCCCACATCTATCTGGAGGCCTTTACTTAGTCTGTTTCTGTTCTTAAACAGGCTGAACCTCTCTTCACAATTGGTAATTGCCAAAAGCAACTCTGTGAACTTTTCATTTATTTCTACAACATCCTTTTCATCAACAAAGAGAACTGCGTGTGGTTGCTCTAAAATTTTTAATCCAATCTGATTTTTCTTGCCTTTTGCAGAAGGAATCCTCGAGTGCCCCACAGAACGATCTTGGATATACTGTCCTATACTCCCCTTTGGTACTTTAAGGAGCTTTTGTGTTTGTTTGTCTGTAACACTGCATTCTTGAAGAAGCAAATAAAAAATCCGCTCTTCCCAGTAGGGTGAAGTAACTTTTTCTTGGCTCCATAAGCCTGAACTCATTGTGACATTAACTCCAAAACATTAACTCAAAAAAAAGGGAACTACTAAGTTTGTAGTAAAACCGCAAAAGATAAATTCACTGGCAGTCCCAAAGCACGTTTTTAGCAATTTGGTGTCCATGCTGTAAAAAGACAGCAAAGCAAAATGCCTGGAGGACAAGCAAAAAGAAACTTTACACTTTATTCTACATGAGCTAAAATTAAGATTAAAGACTTCTTAAGATCTCATTCGATTAGTAAAAACACACACATAAATGAAACTTCCAAAAGTACCTAGAAAGGTTAAAAGACACACATTACTTGTATGTACCGTAATTTTGCATCTTTAATTAAGGAGATCCAATTGTAAAGTGTCTTCAAAGACAATACAACGATGCTTGTTTCCAAGGCAATGAAATTCGAGTAACAGATAACATTATATACATTTTTAAATATATATATTTTTAACTTTAAAAAGTAGCATTTTTAACAGATCCTGCCTAACTTAAATGAATAAGTTGCTCTTTTTGGCAAAACACACATAAATCAAAAAGGCTGTTATTTCTGTACACACCATTTAAGTAAAAAGTTACCCACCATAATTATTATGATAAACATCCTTTATAAAAAAAAAAAATGATCAATCATATTCTGAAACTTTAACCACGATTCATTTATCTGTGTTCCATATTTTGATAATGGATCATTTATTTGCTCTCGATCCAGTTTCATCTCCTTCATCATGTACATTTTGTCCTTAGGCAAATGTTAATCATATTAATCAGAGCCATCATCTAATTTCTCAAAATCTCAGATAATATAAATCTGATTATAGTAAAGAGGTCTTTAAAAATCTATTTTGTAGGGCGCCTGGGTGGCTCAGTTGGTTAAGCAACTGCCTTCGGCTCAGGTCATGATCCTGGAGTCCCGGGATGGAGTCCCGCATCGGGCTCCCTGCTCGGCAGGGAGTCTGCTTCTCCCTCTGACCCTCCCGACCCTCCCCCCTCTCATGCTCTCTCTCTCTCAGTCTCTCTCTCAAATAAATAAGTAAAATCTTTAAAAAAAAAATCAATTTTGTAGCCACTAAAACTTGGACTACGTAACAAGGAATATAACTTTAATAAAGTAACAAATACAAAAATTTTTATACCACAATTTTAACTATGTTATCCTAGAAACGAATACAAAAAGATTATTTCTTTTTCAGTTTCAAATTTTCACCTAAAATTTTTACAATACTAATCTTTCACAATTAAAATAGCCTTCTCGGGGCGCCTGGGTGGCTCAGTCGTCGAGCCCTGCATTGGGCTCTGCGCTAGGCATGGAGCCTGCTTAAGATTCTCTCTCTTTCCCTCTCCCTGTGCCCCTCCCCAAAAAGAAGGATGGAATAAGTAACTGTATTTAGAAACCAAATGGCCACACTCATGTGACAGAAAATACATAAGAACTTTTTTTCAGTAAGATAATTATTAAGATAATGAACTAAATCTTATTTTGATTTGATGAAATTGTATCATTTTTAACCATCATTTAAAGTAGGGCTGAGAAGGCTATTTTTTTTATTATTAAAAGATTTTATTTATTTATTTTGACAGAGAGAGAGAGGGACACTGAGAGAGGGAACACAAGCAGGGGGAGTGGGAGAGGGTGAAGCAGGCTTCCCACTGAGCAGAGAGCCTGATGTGGGGCTTGATCCCTCACGACCTGAGCTGAAATCAAAAGTCGGACGCTTAACCAACTGAGCCACCCAGGAGCCCTTCCATCCTTCTTTGAGGTAGAGGTATCCATTTCCATTCCATTTCACAGCAGCAGTCGAGAGCACTATCGTATTTGTCTATTTTATTCTTGGAATTTAGAAATAAGTACTTCTAAAACTAAAGAACCAAATTTTAAGTTTAATAATTTAACATAATGATTAAATAATCTGGCAAATCTACACATGGAATGCATCATTAGATAATGAAGTACTCTGGAATTGGTTGAGTTTTTGTTAAAGGTCTGTCCCTCTACAACCCAGAATGAGACATGTAAGTTACCCAAGACAGGATAAAAAGTTTGGCATCCCTTTAAACCAACATTATTGAAATATCTGTGCAACATCCAGTAAAGGCAGGGGGCAGAGCTGGTGTAAAGTGATTTTCTCTCTCTCTCTTTTTTTTCCTTTCTTTATAATGTGTTTGTCTTAATTCCACTTGAGGGCACTGTCTACTTCAGCAGGAAGAGAATCAGTTTATATTTGCCACTTACATAAGACACCTGTGGAAACCCCTATCTTGGCACCATTATAAACAAAATCCCTCATGAAGGCTACCCAGACAGAGACCTAAACCCTTAAATTGGCTCTATTCCTTTAAAGTACCAAAATGAAGTATGTGTTATTTCTGACTAAAATTCTTCTCAAATGTCAACAAGGAAATACTATTTTCTGAATCATCGAATTATCAATATGAATATAAGCTCTCATGTGATTCTCAAAACGCAAAGATGTTTGTGACTTTGTTAAAAGGCTTGACGTTATGCTTTCTGAGTTCCTGTGTCTGCTTTCTATAGATTACAGTCCCTGATTTTCCCTTGCAATCAGCCATTTTCTGTGGTTTCCTCCAGGGTGCATTTGACTCATTTTATGGCCTTGTTGCTTTCCACCTTACGGCTTCTGATCAGTTCTGAGAAGCCAGGGGATGAAATATGTTTGTGTGTTTAAAAAAAAAAAAAACACAACAATAACTAAAGAGGTATACGTAAACTCTGAACAGTCTTTTAGGAGTGAAGTGTAGAAGTTTTACCGCATGGACTTGTTTGGGTTACTCCCAGGAGGTGGAGATGGTCACAAAGCAATTTCCAAAAAAGGGAGCTGCTTTATTCTCTTTCTAAATGTATTTAAATATTTTTGGCCAAAAATTGCTTTTCAAGTATGGTAATTCTATTTAGAAAAGAAATTACTTTTTAAAATTCCTAAAAATTACACCTTCAAATATTAAGAACATCCTTAAATCTTAATACTATATGCCCATGATTTCTACTCCATTGGTTCCCCAGCTTAACAAGTCATGTCATGATTTAAAACAAAGCCCACCAGTGGATAATGAAATATTACCAAGACAAAATTAAATTACTGTATGTAATGCATTAGGACACTATTTTAAATGAATTTGATTACAGAAGTGTTATTTGCTAATCATTTAAGAGACAGTCCACAGTAAAATTTAATGTAATTCCTTTGGATTATAAAAAAGGTGGAAGGCAATTTAACAATCATTATTAAGAACCACAGTT
Source organism: Neomonachus schauinslandi (assembly GCF_002201575.2). Lineage (NCBI taxonomy): Eukaryota > Metazoa > Chordata > Mammalia > Carnivora > Phocidae > Neomonachus > Neomonachus schauinslandi. The sequence goes on along the minus strand of NC_058418.1, from coordinate 26,997,954 downwards.
TACAGTAAACACACAGGAGCAGCTTTGCTCGGACCTGCGTTAGCACAAGTGGGAGTGAGCTTCACCTCAACAAAAGCAGGGGTCGTGTTAGACCACTAGAAGAACCAGAGCAAAAGTTTATAAAACATTTAAAAAGCATTATCCAAAAATAAAAAGACTGTGGCCTTTCCTCTTTTAGAAAGTACACATTAAGAAAGAATAAGTTTGGAATGACCGTATTAAACACTGATTCTCATCACTGCAACTGACAGTTCGAGAAAGGTGAATGGGGAACTTTATGACTCCAGAGCTATACAAGATAATAAATTTAATGGCCATGAATATCTCAATATACGGCCATTACAGCAGAAATAGGTTAATAAAGAGACTTCCCTCCGCTGTAGAAATGAATAGAATGACAACGTTCTTCTTTCACTGGGATATGCACAACAGTTAGATTAAGTCTTAAGAACCCCAAGCAATAAAAACTAAAGACGATATGGGAAAGATTTAAATGACATTGTCAATGAGTTCTTTATCAGTCAAGGTTTGTTAGTTTGTTTAGTATTTTTGTGCACTCAGCACAGCGTTAGATGCTGAGAAGTATGGCAGATTTAAGATACGATAACTGCCCTACTTTATGTTCTCTTACTACCTTTCAGGTCTAATTGGTTTAAAATTGCCTCTAATAGTATACTTCACTGTGAGTGTAAATATATCACACATGATTTATCTAAATGCCTCTGCACTTATTTCAGGCTGGAAAATTGAGTGATTATGAATATCCTGATCATTACTCTAAGTACTGAATGAAAATTACCAAAGAGGTGGAATGCAATGATATATTTAACCCTAAACCATACTGAACAGGAAAGGCCTTTCCTTTGACGACATTCGAGATGAGGGAATGGTTCAGGGTCACAAAGACTTGAAAATACATCTGGTTATCTGAGCTTGTTGAGGGTCTGGATTCTGAACAAATCAGAGTTTAACTGTATTAAAATAAAGCCATTAAACCAAGATGAAGGTTGAAAGACACAAATATTTATCAGTTTCCTATCAATGCAATGAAAAGATGGGTCAAGAAATATGTTTTATACAAAAATATTAAAGGTCAGAATTACCACATTCTAAAAGATAATATACAGTACACATGAACAGCATTAGCTACATACAATTGACAATGGTTGTCTAGAAAATATAATGTCTTTTTAATTCTCAGGCTATCAGGTTATACTGCTCATAGAACCTCACTAGAGAAAACAAAGATAGGTCTAATTCAAGAACGTTTTTGCATCTTCTCAAATATCCCAACTTGTTTTAAAAACCACACGAGACTACCTAAATCAGAATAAAACTTACAATACTAAAATTCTGCTCCTAATTATAAAGGCGGCAAAGAGACAGGGAGGTCAGCATGAATACCAAAGAAAGAAGACACACAGGACTTTTTCCAAAAGCGTCTAGATGGCTAGAATAATCACCATTTTAAGGAAGAATCTCTCTCACTAAAAGAACAAGTTGTTATACCACCAAACAGCTAAAAACAGAAAAACAGATTCCATGACCAGAAAAGAGAGTCAGCTTTATCTTTCCTCACATACTGTGTCCCAAGCGCACAAGTATTCCGTCCCTAAAACAAGCGGGATTTATAAAGTTAAAAAAGAGTCTGGCTCCTGCATCTGCATGTATATTCACGGCGGAAGAACAAGGAACCCCAAAGTCTCCGTAGAGTTAAGCCCGGCCACTACACTTCCAAACTGGAACCCCTCATGTCCTTCATCTTTGTATTTCCAGTGCCAAACCACTGTCTGACATGTAAGGGCATTCAGTACGTGTGAAATGAATGAATGATTTGGTTAACTCAGGTGATAAAAGTGAAAGCCAAAATTCCATTTCCTCATCCTAATTGTTTAAGTGATTAAAAGCGTATCTTCCAGGTTAAAAAGGAAAAAATATATATATACTACTTCTCAGAATAAATGAAGTCATGGTTAATGTTTACCACCACTGCATTGTTACACATAGGAGAAGAAACAAGACAAATTTCACAATTACCAAAACAAGTTGTTTTGAGGCTCATCTGAAACTGGTTTCCTAGATCTTCACATCATGTGTGATGCCTATAAATTCTGTGTAGCCAATGAAAATACCTTGACAAATTTAAGAAGAATGTGTGGAAATCAGAAACAAAATACTCATCTTTTGATGAATAGGATAATTAATCCTTTCTCTCTTCTTATGATAAGGACTTCCGTAAGTCAAGCAAAATCACAGTTCAGGCATGCCAGACCATGAGAAATCACTGCTGTTGAATGTTTGTTTTACATAATAGTGCCCTGGCTTTATCAGCTCTTCACAAAAGTTACCATCCACAGGAAGGCTTCTTCACAGGAATACTATAACATTTTGCAGCAGAACATTAGAGAATGTTCTGGGTGATATCAACATTCACAGTACACGAACTTCCACAAGAATTCCCAGCAAATCATTTTCTCCTAATACTTCTAGTTCAAATCCACCCACTACCCAGTGGGGAATTGGCAGCCTAATCCTCAGGGCCATTCAGTCTACTTGGGGCGTGAGGGGGTGTGCAGAAAACCAACACTTGAATGAACACCCTCCCTCAAGGCCTGGGTTTTTCTCCGGGAGCCAATGACTGCAAAAAGAACAATCTTATTAAGATCTCTATTAGCCCGAATTCAAAAGCAAGGTAAGGAATGCTCCTTAGCTGAGCTAAGGATCCAACTTTCCAGGGAGACCAGGGAGAGGATGGGGGCAGGGATGGTGGGAGCTGGGAGATTGAAAGGCTTGGTGGCTGGAAGATGACAACCATCCTAAAACATGCAAATGCCACAGGGTGGAATAGAAAAGATGCCAAGTACATGAATAACCGGGCAGCGGACTCAGCTGAGAAACAAATTCAGGAACACTATCTTCTGTCAAGACTTCCCGATTTCCCCACAGATCGTTAACATTATAAAGAAAAACAAAAGGAAGGGAAAGAATACCTCGTTTCGACAGAGCGCACCTTTCAACTAAAGAACTCCAGGTTGTTGTAGAAGACCATCCTCCTCACCCTGGAAAGGGGGAAACTGAAAGAAAAAGCAGAACACGCCATTAACGAGGCCAGAACCCCGACTGCTCTTCCTGGACAGGAGCCACAAACACCCCCAAACCGACCGATCGATACGCCCCTCGGCTAGGAAAGAGGAGATATTACAGCCCAGGGCTCTCGAGGCCAACGGAGGCCGTCGGGAGCCGGCCAGCGGCCCGCGCCTCAGTTTCCGCATCTGTAAATGGGGGGTCGGCGGGGGAGACGGTCTCCTGCGCGGCTCCCACCCCAAGTCCTCTCTCTTCCGGAGGTCCCGGCGGCGGCGACCACGCTCCCACGTTTCGGGAGCCCTCTCAGGAAGCCCGGGCGGCGGGGGAGGTGGGGGGGAAGCTCCGGGGGTGGGGAAGCCCGGGCTGACGTCAGCGGGCTCAGCACCCCCGCAGGCCTTGCCGGCTCCGGGCCAGGGAAACTAACGGGCCGGCGGCGAGGGCCCGACGGCCGCGGCGGCGGCTGGAGGCGCCCCGAGGCCGGGGAGGGACGCCCGAGGGGACCCAGCCGTCCGCTGCTCGCCGCCTCAGTAGCCCGCTCACTCACTCACCTCGGGCGGCGGGGCAGCGCCCCTTCCCCAGTGTCGCTAGCCCGCGTCCCACTCCGGCCCGGCGCCCCACACCCACCGCCTTAATATTTACCTCCGACGCGCGGCCCCGGCGCAGCCGAACCTGCTACCTGGGCCCGCCCCCACCTGCCCCGCCTCCGAGCCGCCCGGCGGGGGGAGAGAGGGAGAGCGGGGGCGAGGGGCCAACGGCCGCACTAACCAATCGTAGCCCGAGATGCGTTTCTGTGCACGCTCTGATTGGGCATCCCTGTAACAGACCTTCCTCCAATGGCTGCCGGCCCGGAGCCGGCTGAAGGGACTTTCCGCTCCGTCAAGCTCGGTCGAGCCAAAGGGAAAACGGAGGGGAGGGGAGGTGGAGCGGGGGAGGTGGGCGGGGAGCTCTGGCTGATTGGACAGAAGACTGTGGGTGCCGCGTTACCATTGGCCGATACCGGAGCCGGGGCGGGGCGCTGTGCTGCTCCCCGCTCCACCTCCCAGGCCCGGGTCCTGGCTCTCGGCTTAGCTGTCAAAACTCCTGCGGGGAGTTTGGGGCTGGGGTGACACGAGCTGGGAATAGGACTTCAGGATTCCATGAAAAAGCAAAGCTTTAGAATCGGACTTAAGTTTGAATCCTTTGCGCTTTCAATTAGTAGCCTCGTGACGTGAGGATCTCACGACCACGCTAAGCCTCAGTATCCTCATCTGTAAAATGGAGATAGTCATCACCTGTCCTACAGAACGGTTGTGAAACACCAAACACCGTAGGTAAAGTTCCCGATACACAGCAGGAGCTCAGTCGTGTTGAATCTCTTCTCCTCCCTCAGATTCGGCCCGGGACCTCTGCTGTTTCGAAACCTCTGTTGCCACTATCCCAGTTTGGAGGGAGGTCTCCCTAGGGTGGCGAAGACGGGATTTCCACTCGCTGCTTCACTCAGCTCTGTACCCCTGGCCACCAGCCAGGACTTGGGGTGTAGTTAAGGATCTTTCAATTAGAAGGGAGGTTTCTGATTCCCAAAAGTGCTCAAAATATTTAAGGAAGTGCTTTTTATAATCAGTCCCAGAGCCTTGCCGCATAGCATGCCTTGCTGCACTGGATACTCCTGTTAATTAATTCCTTCTCCTTTGACATTTTAAGTACCAATTATAGGAGAAGGTGATTAATACTGAGGAAAGAAGAGGGGTGTGTGTATTTAATCATGAGAGGGAAAATTTCCCTAGTGGAAAGTGACATTTCTGAAGATCTGGGCAGTTTAAACCAGTGAGTACATAAAAGAAGTCACATGAGTGATTACTAACAGTACTAGTAAACAGGCCACCCACCTCCCTTGCCATAAGCACCCAGGATGAAATGGACATCTTTTGAAAACCTAAGCCTCAATCCACTCTTGTGTCTCTTTCATTCTTCCCTATCCTGTGTCCCAAGCTTCAAGGCCACAGTGCCGTAGAAAGCAATAAAATGGAAATCAACAGGCCTGGCTCACAGTGTGGCCTTAGGCGACACAGTTCCCTCCCAGGTCTAGGTTCTCCAATAAAGTCAGGAGGACTCAGAGGTCACCGTCTGGCTGTCTGGGCGAGCAATTCAGCCTGAAGTCTATTCTTGCTTGACCTATACGGTGAGGAGGAGGAAGAAGAGGAAGTGGAATGGGAGAGAAAGAGTTTGAATCCTTTAAGACAGGGCAGTCTCCCTTTCCACACTGCTCACCATTCCCTAGTTTACTCACCTGGCATATTTCTCTCCTTTACGTTCTCTACTGGCCCCCGAAGGTCAGTTTGCCACCACAGGACGAAGACATCTTCAAGCCTTTTCTGATGATGGTATTTGGTGCTGCTGAGCCCGCTGCTTTCTGTCAGAGCCTTGCTCAGTCCTCCTGTGACCCATTCCTTGAATCAGACAGTGTCAAAGCCTGACTTCATCCAAGAGATACTCTTCCAAGCCAGGCCCGATAAACAGGGCTTATCTCAATTACCATCTCCCATCAATTGGTAATGACTGCCTAGAACACTGTGTTGAAAACAATTCTAAAACTGTATTCAGGCTCTCAGGGAAAAGAGATGTCTGCCAGGGGATAAGATTGGGGAATAGTGTCATGGTGCTATTATTTGCAATCCTTGCTAAGCCAGTCTCTCCTTTTACAGAGAGGAGATTAAGGTCCAGAGAGGGAATATAACTTGTCCCAGGTCACCCAGGAGATGAGCTGAGACTCTGGTTCTCCTGATTTCAAGTCAGGGCTCTTTCCAGCTCTGTTGAAACAGATTCTCCAACTGAAATGCCTATCCTCTCTGCTTTCCAATCCTCCCTTTGTTTCAGGCCTAACCAAAGTCCACCCTCTTCCAAGGGTCTTTGCAGATGGCTCCAGTCCCTGCTTGATCCCCTCTGTTTCTTCACCACCTCACAGCCTGTTCCACTCAGCCTGGCCTGGATCCACACAACTCCTGGTTGGGTTACCGAGCAGGGACCAAGAAACCCAGGGGTGTCCAAGAGAGATGCCATCCATACCCTCTGGCAGGGAAGGGCAGACCTTAAAGGACTAGCTACAAGATCACTTACTAAACTACGGAGGGCAGGGTGAGCCCCAGAAGGAGAACTGTGCTGAGCACACATAAGATGTGGTTGGGCACTGAGGGAAGGCCTGTTTGAGGAAGTCATCTATAAGATGAAATAGGAAAGACGACTAGCAGCCAAGGGGGAAAGGGAGCACTTCCGGCAAAGGGAACAGGACTGTGCGTGACATATTGAAGGAACTGAAAGAGGCAGAGCACAGTAAATGTGAGCACAAAAGAGCCCTTCAGGTAGGGCCTTGGGAGTCAAGTTTTGGTCTTTAGCTTAAGAGCAGGATCCCGCTGAAGGGTTTTAATAGGGTAGTTAACACTGATTCTGAACTGTCTCCCATAGCTCTCTTTGTACACAGCAGGAACCCAACAAAAAGCCATTGGATTAATTTGAGCTCTCTCCCCCAAGAGCTGGAAACCTGGTCACCTGGTAGGGACCTGTGACTTGGAGTAACACCTACCCAGGACCCAACCAAATCTCAGTAGCACAAGTAACAGTCATTTCTTAGACCCTGCCCCGTGCTCCCCAAATGGCTACCACAGGCTACCTCTTACTTCCAGCCTCACCAAATTCAGTATTTTAGGTCCTACTGCTTGCTCAGCACCTCCACCCCACAGAGCCAAAAGTGAACTGATGCTCCTCCACTCCTACCTCAGTCCTTCTGCCTTCCCCATCCCAGGAAATGGCAACTCCTAGCTGTTCATCCAGCTTCCCATGCTTCCAGCCGTTTCCCCACCACTCCTGGGAATAGGGGCATTCAGAATAAGCTCTAAACCATGGGGCTAATGAATAAGCTCTGAACCACGGGGCTAACTAGACCAGGCGTCCCCACAGGCAAGGATACTGCATGGGCGCTTTCTCCCTACGGCCCAGCACGGTGTTTCAATCACTGGATGAGTGGAGAGTCCACCATACCAAGGATGTGCTTGTCTCTTAGAGGTGGGGGGCTGGGGGGCGTGGATCTGCAGGTACAACAGAACATTCTGTGTGGGGGCTTTTATTCTGGTCACCCTAAAGCTCTTTTTGATAAGATAAAAGGGATTACTTTAATCATCTTTCCCCTAATCCTGCTGAACTATAAATCCATGCTCCCGTTTGAGCTATTTGCTGTTATCAATGACAAATGATCTCTGCGTGATTTAAAAAACACACCCACAGAGAAAAGGGGTCTAATGCTCTTCGTTGGGACCTTTGTGCTACCTCCGGAATCCCATTTGGGGCAGTAAATACATTAGGAATGATCTCATGTGGTAGGAAACCTTCCTCCCTTAGGAAGGAGATACCAGTGGTGTTGGGAAAGAGGCGATTCATTTTTATAATCCTCCCCAACTTCTACGTTCTGCCTCCTTTAGGCAGGTTGATTCTCCATTCGGTTAACAAATATCTGAGCATCGACTATGCACTAGGCACTATTTTAGCCCTGGAGGACTCTGCAGCAAGCATGGCTTTTGTTCTCATGGAGCTGACATTCTAGGGGAAGGAAGAAACACATGTACGTCAGGTGGTGTGTGCTGGGAAGACACTATTAAGCAGGGCTGGGGAGGAGAGAGTGGTCAGGGACGGCTATTTGAGGTAAATGGTTCAGGGAAGGAGTCCCTTGATGAGCTGACACTTGAACAAAGACCTGCTGTAAATGAGGAAGCCAACCAGGCCACTATCTCGGGAAGAGTGTTCCTGTAAGAGAAAATAGGCAAATGCAAAGGTCTGGACGCAGTTTGCGTTGTCAAGGAGCGGCCAAGAAGCCGTGTGGCTGGAGCGCAGGGAACGGGAGTTGGAGTGGCAAAGGGGAGGTCTGTGAAAACACAGGGGTGGGCCAGGCCAAGAGGGGACCTTGACTTTCACCCTGGGCTAGATTGGCAAGTTCCGGAGCATTCTGATCAGAGCAGTGGTTCATCAGACTTACCTTTTAACAGGCTGACGTTGTGGGTCAGGTGCCGTAGGCAGGCCAGTTAAGACACTGATGCAGTAATCCAGGTAAGGGTGGGCCCCTAAGGAGGCCCTTCTTTCCTGGGGGTGGGGGAGAGCACATGGGGAGGGGGGGCATGAGGAACTGAAGATGTCAAGAAAGTTGTTCCAAGTAAAAAAGGGAGGGGAGGGATTTTCAGGGTGACTGATAAGGGAGGGATGATGCCTAGGGGATTGGATCTGTGGGTTGTTCTGGAAGTGATGATAGATGGGATTAAATTTAGAGCAAAAAAAAAAAAAAGGAATCTTGGAGAATCCACCGATCTCGGATTGCCTGTCCGCACAGCTGAAGGATGGCCCTGATGTCACTCACCTGAAACCTGCCACCCAGGGCCCGAGCCTATGTGTTCCATTGGGTGCGGGCACTACCAGAGTGTCCGCCCCCACCGCTGTGTGCTTCACCCGCTGGGCTGCACCCATCTCCTGAGTGGGGATGGAGGCGTGAAGATGTGTTGGTGCAATAATGAAATGATGCTGTATGTAGTCTCAACTCAGCCTGCTTAGAATGTGATTCTACCTCCCACACTTTCTGCGGGGTGTATTCATTCCAGTATCTGATTTTGGCGCTATGTAGGGGGGGCCGGGGGGGGGGTAGCACTCAGATTGACATTTTTTTTTTTCTTCTAGGATGATGGTGAATATAATTAAAAGCCTGAAGCTCTTTTAAAAAATTCTCTTGCTCTGGTACCTTTTTTTGTCTGCACATAAGAATTATGTATTTTCAGCCACAAATCTAGAATGTGTCTGCTCCTGTTCTGCAAATGACTTCTGGAAAGTCGGCTAACTTGTTCGCAAGTTACCTGCCCAGGCCCAGAATGCTTTTGGTGGATCTGCTGGACTTTGGAAATGTAAGAAGCCTCTACTCTGAGCTGACGGTAAGCACATATCCGGGTCCCGGCGGCACCCTTCCCTGGGCCCTCTTGAACTCTTCTTTCTCCATAATCTCTCCCTGGGTTATGACATCCAGGCCCAATAACCCCATTCCCCTTTAGAGGCTTAGGACATCCATGCTGTTAAACCTGGCAATGACCTCTCCCACGGGCTCCAGACTCACAGCATAACTTGGTGTCTCCACTTGACATCACTCAGGTGTCCCAAACTTGACCATCCAAAACAAAGTCCCTCCTACTTCCAAGCTGGCTTCCCATCTGTCTTCCCACCTGACCTCCAGGATGGTGTGCCCCAGTTACTCAAGTCAAAAATGAGGAGCCTTGAGTCTCCCCTCCCCCTCTTCTCTCATCCATTCCATTTGTAAACCTTCAGGAATCGACTCCTAGAACGTTTCTGGAATCCATCCTCTTCTCTCCACCTCTGCTGACACCACGTTAAAACAACTGCCTCTCACCTGCAACGGCTCCTGGGTGGTCTCTCCTTTTTCTGTCCAGAAAGAGGGAGAAGCAGGAAGCCCGATGTGGGGCTCGATCCCAGGACCCCGGGATCATGACCTGAGCCCGAAGGCAGACGCTTAACCGAATTAGTCACTCAGGCACCCCAGCCAAGATCCTCATCTTAATCATATTTTTTTTTTTTGAGAGAGAGAGAGAGCTTGTGGGGGGGAGGGGGAGTGGCAGAGGGAGAGGGAGGAAGAATCTCAAGCAAACTCCCCACTGAGCATGGAGCCAGATGTGGGGCTCGATCTCCCAACCCTGAGATCATGACCTGAGTCAAAATCAAGAGTTGGATGCTTAACCAACTGAGCCACCCAGGTGCCCCTTAATCACTTCTTTAAAGTCCCTTTTGCCACGTAAGGCAACATTCACAGGCTCAAGGAATGAGGAGCTAAATATTTGGGGCCATTATTCAGCCTACTACATGTACCAAGCTCTTCCCCATGACAGTGTCTTCATGCAGCTTGTCCTCGGTGAACAAGCCCCCTCACTCTTGGCAAGGCCAGACCCTTCTCATTCTTAGGGTCCCAGCTTACGTGTCTCAGCCCAATCCCCAATCTGAAGGTTCCCCTCTATCTTGAACCTTTCTTTTTTCTTTTTTTTTTTTTTAGAGAGAGAGAGCACACAGGCGCATGAGTTGGGGGGAGTGGGAGAAGGAGAAGCAGACTTCCCACCGAGTGGGTAGCCTGATGCAGGACTCGATCCCAGGACCCTGGGATCATGACCTGAGCTGTAGGTGGATGCTTAACGACTGAGCCACCCAGGCGCCCCTGTTTATTTCCTTCCTATCACTTACCACAGTGGATCTTATTTTCTATATCTTCCAGTTCACTCGTTTTCTGCCCACCTCTCCACCTCTCCCCAACCTAAGTGCTTTGAGGACAGGGATCCCGTCTGTTGTGTTCATCTACCGATGGTCCTAACATATCTGGCCCATAAATCATGGCTGAATGAATTTCAGGAAAACGAAATTTACAATCCAAGTCACCACCACACACATGGACTGCTGTGTTTACTCCTCAGGGAAAGCAGGCCCATCGATCTCCACCTTCCTCCTAATCTTCTGTATCAGAACAGCGGACTGGCCAGAAACTACCACCACCAACAGAGAGCCCACAGGCAAGCTCACACACAGGAGCCCACGGAGATGCCGCAGTATTTCACGAGCCAGGCCCACACAAAACATTCCCAGGAAGCGGATCTCACTTCGGTGAGGAGCTACCTGAGCTCTTGCTCATTAAATGTAGCTGAGAATGATTTCAACAAGGCCTACCCAGGAGGCTGCTTGCTGAGGAGAGCTATTCCCGAATCTTCTCCATCCTTCTCCTGCTAAAGACTCCTGGAGCCACGGGGAGAGAATCAAGGGAGGCCCAGAGGCCTCCTCACGTTTGCCTTGCAGCCATGAGGGGCACCACGAGGCTCCTGCACAGACTTCACGCAGGGTTAGACCTTTCTAAGCCAAAGCCCAGAGAGTTTTTTTGCAAGCCTATTTCTAAGAACTGCTTTTGCCCTAACCAATACATTTTCTGGTCCAAACATCATTCTTCCCTCTCCAAGTAGAAAACTGTGCTTAAATATCTGGCAACGTTCAGGAATGTTTTTTTTAAATATTTGGTCATAGTGAAGACAGCTTTGGGGGCCTCTCCACAGTTTTCTTCTCTGTGACTATTTACATCATAAAATCCATGGTTGTGTTTTTTATAAAAACAAACTGGAGAGAATAAAACAAAGTGGCTTATAAATATTAACCAGTGTTCACAAATAATAATGTTTAAATAATAACACTTGTACAGCACCTACCATTTACAGAGGCTTCAACATGCATCATTTGGTAAAAAAAAAAATCCAGAAAAATATCTGCCTTACAAGGAAAAGTCTTTGATTTTGCCCCTATAAACTTTTGATTCATAACTTTCTATCACATAACACTGAACCATCTCTTATGAATATATTTTAGAAGTCTGCTGTCAGAGTCCAGCTCCCAGGCATCAACCAGAGCCCTGGTGGGACTGCTCAAAATTCTGGCCCGGACTGATTGTAAAAAACTGCATTTGGGTGGAGAGTGGCTTCCAAAGGCTTAACTGAAGACTAATTGATTTCATCGGAAATAAAAGTATGCGTATGATATTAGCTGTAATGTGGTCTTATTTTTCTTGAAAATCGCTTCTCAGCCTTTTGGCTAAGAGCAAGTGAAAATCTAGAATGTCTGGAGGAACTAAATGGCTGTCACATGTGCCCTTTCAATAAGGTCAAGTATCAGGAAGGGCAGCAGGTAAATTATAGCCCTTTCCACCCTGCGTATGTGTGGGGGGTGGGGTGGGGGAGGCTATAAATATCAAAGCTGAGAACACCAGTATTCTGGGTCCTTCCCCACAGAGGAAGTGCCCCATGCGGGGGTCCAGGATGGGTGGAGGGACCAGATATGGGGAAGAGCCTGGAGAGATGACAACCCAGGGGTTAAAACCCGGCAGAAAGTTGCTTCCTGAGTCCCCCTCCTCATTGCGAGGCAGGTGGGAAGGGGCCTCTCCTGTGGGTCTAGGTCTCGACAGTGACGGGCACGCAGTAACATCCACGGGCCCCACTGACCCACGTCAGATCAGCTGGAGGTGGCGGCAGGAGCTGTCCCTCTGCTACATTCCATGGACTGAATCGTGGGAAGAACCGGATGCAAAAGTCGGCTGCAGAAAAGTCTGCTCGGAAGGGCACCGTGGCTCCTTCCTCTGCCGGAACAAAGATGACCCATTGCGCCAGCCCTCCCTGGGCAGGACACGGCTCTGTGTGAATGGGCTGCTGCCAGATGTAATCCAGCTCCTGGGATCTAAATCCACAGCCTGTTCGCAAACAAACTGAGATAAACATTGGCCCCCAGGCTTCAGAGCAAGAGTCTGGTGTCCCTCTGGCTGAGCCTCTCAATTTCCTCGGGAGAGAAAGTGTTGCCTCGGAGCCTAAAGGGGATAAAGCAAAGAGAGGTTTGGATGAGTGCTGAGCCAGGGCGGTGCTTTTAATTGGAAGCTGCTACTTCCTAAACCTGGGCCTCAATGGCCTGGCCCCTGGGGCCCAGCTGCAGCCCTCCCATGCTGGTGTTAGCCTTGGTCCACCAGGGCGGCTCATGAATCATTGCGTGTAATGAAGCAAGCCTCTGGGACTCTGCAGAGAAAACCCACCCTGGACCCAGCCGGCCCCGACTCCCCAAGGCTGGCGATTCTTTTTAAGGCAACAGCAGAATCCGTCAAGAATGCAATGAGCAAACACTGATGCCCTCCCAAGCTCTGCCAACAGGCGGCAAATAACATCAGAACCCTTAAAATATCAACATGATGCTGGCTTCCTCCACCCCCCGCTCCCCCAGACGCAGAATGTGACATTTCCTATGACCATGCAATGGTTTAAAACAAACACAAAAACAAAAACCCACACTCTGCCCAGGACCTGAGGACCTCATGGCCTACAGGGATTACACAATCATACAGAAAGGAAAAATCTCTTCCCAGGGCAGCCTCCGACAAGTCTTCATTTTTAACTTCATCATCCAATACGTATTGTTGCTGCTGCCTTGATTTTTAAGGGAGGGACCGGTCAGTTGGCATTTGCGAAGCAGGGGTCACAAGCTCGCAGGGATGAGACGTACGGCAGTCAAAGGGGCCTGGTCCAGGACGCCAAGCTTGCTAGGTGTGCAGTCGGCAAGAGCTCAGTGGGGTCAGCCCTACTCTACTCTACTTACTTCCTGGCATTTTTCATCCGGACCCAGAGTTGGAAACTTGGGGGAGAAAACTCAGAAATATAGATTTCCATGGGGGAATCTCCTAGTTTTAAAGATTGGCTTATAGCCCAGTGCCTGAAACACGTACAGGGGGAAACTTCATACTTACTCTGTGAGTGATAAATACATCCCTGTAAAGAAGGAGCATAAATCTCTGAAGGTGTGACTCAATGCTTTTTTCAAACACATGAAAGAACATGGCTTTTAATTATAAAGACCTGGAAACACTGTACAACAGTACCTCCTTCCCCCCCCCCCACCAATGTCCCCTCCACCCAGAGGCAACAGCCCCAACCTGGGAAGGCAGGTGCAACGCCCCCAAATTCCTGTGTCCGTGTCCATCTTCCACCACACCCCGTCCTACACTGTTACCTGGACTGAAACATTCCTGACTACTCAGGGTTTAAAAATGAGCCACTTGATCCATGCTTGGAGACGTGAAAACATCTTCCCCAGAGAGAAATTAGATCCATTGCATGCAGAATGTCACAGAATGTCAGAGCCCAGAGGGAAAATGAGTTCCCTCTCTTTCCTGGCCCCATTTTACAGATTGGAAAAGGGAGGCTCAGAGAGGTAAAGAGGCCTGCCCAGGGGTCTTACCAGACTTCCAGGATGGTATCATTCCTTTCCAGGGCCCACAGGAGGGCTTCTGCCCCAAGGTAGGTGACACAGTTGTTGGACAGCCTGGAGAGAAAGACTGAAAGGTGAGCTTCAAGGATGCTTGGTTCTCCTCTTGGGCCTGTCCAATTATAGGAGGCTTTGGGAGTTGGCCAGCCTATAGAAGCCCACCTGCCCCCTTGACATGTCACTCTCTTGTCTGAGATTCCCAACAAGCTCAACCACAAAGGTTCAAGGCCTACAAGGAAATGCACCCCTCTCTCCTCTGTTCCCCAGATTCATGTATTTAGTTAGGTAGCTACTCCCTTAGGAAGGGGCTATGGCATGGGGGTTAAGTATGTGCATTTTACTCCCTGGGTTCCAATCCAACTTACACCGCATCTTTTTTGATCTCAGGCAAATTAATCCCAACTTCCTCATCTATAAGACAGACCTAAAAGAGCACCTACCTCGTGGAGTCTAAGACTTAAACAAAAGAATGGCATATTCTGTGGTGCACTTGGCACCGTACTCAACTGATGGGAAATAATCAATGAACAGTAATATTTTCATGTGGGGTGGGATGGGGGGCACAGGGACATGGATTCAAGAAAATACGAGGTTGGCAATTGGGAGGGGAGAAGGTGCACTGTCAGAGACAGCAGAGAAGAGCCACCACCCCCTGCTGTTCTTTTTAAGCTCAGAGCTTGGCCTTCGAGACATCTCCACGTGTCTGCCACCTCCAGGATTTCAGGACCACCCAGGAAGCTGACCCTAAGCCAGCGCTGATAATAATAACAGCCAATATCTGCTGAACTCTTACTATGTGCCAGCTCAATACCTCTGTCACCCCAGTGACGCTCACAACCCGAAGAGCAGGGTCCCATTATTACCCCCCTTTACACTCAATGCTACTGAAGCACAAAACCAAGGAGAAACAGCGGGTAATGTTGGAGCTGGGGTCCAAACCCAACCCGCCAGGTGCCAGAGCCCACACACTTAACCAACATTTGGCAGCCACTCTGCCTGGAAAAAGAAGGATGCAGGCTTTTTTTTTTTTTTTAAGGTACATAAGAAGCTCCCCCCATTTTCTTTTTTAAGATTTTATTTATTTGTTTGAGAGAGAGAGAGTACAAGCAGGGGGAAGGGGCAGAGGGACAAGCAGACTCCCCACTGAGCAGGGAGTCCGATGCAGGGCTCCATCCCAGGACCTCAAGACCGTGACCTGAACCAAACTCAGATGCTTAACTGAATGAGCCACCCAGGCGCCCCAAGAAGGGGAAACAGCGAGGGATGATGGAATTCAGTGGTGCTTAATGCTAAGGCTCTGGACTAGGCAGCGTGGGCCAAGCCCTGCTGCCATCACCTGGCAGCCCTCGGGGTAGACGGGGCTAAGTCTGTGACAGCGACGGAGGACAAACGTGCTGTGTCACACCTGGTTACTACTAAACCAGGTATGCCGTCGGCCCCCCATGTGCAAAGCCTGGCGTCCCCACTTAGACAGTCCTGGCGTCCCCCAGGCCTCCCAGCCCGGTTTCACCCAAGTGACGGGCGAAGTGTTTTCCCCAAACATTTGGCAACTTCCTCGCCCCTGCAAAGCAATACAAACAAGTGTTGCCAGAGTGGCTGGCGGGCTGGCAGCAAAGCAGACACTCTCCCGGAGGCAGCTGTCTGCCCGCCTCTGAAGGCGAGCGTGTTCCACGGGCCACATTTGCCAGGGCAGATGCCACCCTTCCTGTCGCACAAGGAGCCGTCTGAGGATGCCCTGACGACCCTCTCCAGCGAGACCTTTGGCACCCCGGCAGGTGCGGCGCCAGCCTCGGAGAGCCCGCGCACAAGCCCCTGATGATCCCTAGCTGGGCTCTTCCTCACGTCAGCCGTCCCGGTCCTCGTGGGTGGGGACCTGCCCGCTGAGCCCACCACCAGGGCTGCCACCACTTCCAGCCGGCACTGCCGCCCTCCAGCCCTCCGGCTCCCAGACCCTCCCTCCACAGGACCTCCAACCATCGCCTACCCACCTTCAACCACCCTTCTCCTCCGCCACCAGCCTGATCCAAGTCTCTCTGCTTCATCTCCCGCCTGGAAGACAGCAGGAGCTCCTGACTGGTCTCCCTGCTTCCATCTTACCCCTCCTCCCATCTGTTCGGCACAAAGCAGCAAGCATGATCTTTTTATGATGTAAATCAGATCATGTCACTGCGCAGATTAAAATCCTCCAAAGGCTTCTCAAGGCCCCTAGAATAAAGCTCCAAATCCTTCCCATGGCTCTGAGGCCTATGTGGCCTCCTCACCCTGCCCCTTCCTCCCTCCACTCACCCCTATATACAGTCCAACCATGCAGGCCCTGCCCGCTGTTCCCAAAACCACCAAGCTTGTTTCTGCCACAGGGCCTTTGCACTTGCTGTTTGGGCCACCTAGAGTGTGCATTCCTGAGACCTCAGCATTATAAGAACAATAACTGTTCTTATTATTCAAGGTTTCAACTCCCATGCCACCTTCCCAGAGAGGCCTTTCCCAGGCAGCTGCAACCCTGCCTCTCCAGACACTCCCTGACACATCTTTCCCTTGAATTCTCTTCTCTTTAGAGCCTTTATTATAAATAATCTTGTGTATTTGCTTACTTGTTCATTATCTGCCTCTCCCATTAGAATCTAAGAGCTAAGGGGGCTGAGGCCTGCTCTGTTCTTTCCACCACTCTATCCTCGGGGCCTCCAATAGTGCCTGGCACAGTGAGCGCTCCGGAAATATTTCTTGCATCAAAACATAAATGGATGAATGTAGGCATGGATATACAATGAAGAAATGAATGAATGCACACATGAATAAATGCAAGCACGCCTACCTGTATAACCTAAGAGAACGCACCAGAGATGATGGAAGAAGACATCTGCCAGAGCTAGAGATGGCCCCTGGAGAGGGGGCATGTCCTGTAAGCCCCATAGCAGATGCCATTGGCAACCCACCCATATGCCCTCAGCTTTCCCCTCTAACTCTGAGGGCTGCTTGCTGGGAAGACCTCCACTCTCTGCCTGAGGCCTTTCTATGGACGCCCCGGAGCATGCTCGGCCATGTGCAGGGCAAACTGGAAGTGCTGGAAAATTCATATCCCCACAAGCACACTGATGAAGGACAAGCTAAATACCCCTGCTGCCTCACTCCTCGGTTGGGTAGGGGCTCCTGGAGCTCCCCAGCAGGTCTGAGCCGCTGTTGAACTCGGTGATAAGCGGGGTGATAACTGCTTGATGACACTCTTGTTATGGATCCCTGTCCTCCCCCACATCATTTCACTGACCTCTCACCAGTGCGTGCTGGGACCACCTCCCCGGTAAACAACTTGCACTGAATCCCCATCTGTGTCTGGGGGATCCCTGACCCTACCAGCCGATTTCTGCCAGGTCACCCTGGGTGAGTTAGCCAGGTGGGAAGCTGCCCAGAGACACCCCCCGCCGACCCCCCCACCGGGCCAGTCATTATCATCCCGGCTCCTGCTTACGGGTTCCTTACTTCAGAACTTTCAAACTGGAATTCCTCTCAAGTCCTTTGGCAAGAGAACACACACCTTCATCCTGGAGATGGTTCTCCTCCAGGCTGGCAAGAACAAGAGAGAAAATCCGGTTGATATGGTAACATTTATTATAGAAGAGGATGTCAGTACGGATTAACCTGCTTGCCCCCCAGTTAGAGAAGCCAACTTCTGAAAATCTACATTTACAGATAAAGTGAGAACCGGGAGAGTCGGGTGTGAGGGTTTTCAATCCCAGGGGTGTCTCTGGGAGAGAATTCACCCCAGGCTTCCTCATGTCCCGGTGACCTAATAGCCATTTTCCCTTCCTTATTAACAGAAGCCTCATTCCATTTGGGCAACCCTGTGCTTGATTTAAAAAAAAAAAAAAAAAGCTGCATTTCCCACTCTCCACTATGGCCGGGGTTGGCCGGTGACATCCACATGGCCATTAACACACAAGGGGAACCCGGCAGATGGGGCTCCTGGACATGCTCTTTCAAAGAGAGAGACCTCACTGGCCTGTGCCTCCTGCCCTTCCTGGATATACAGACTGAATCTGGGGACACAGAAATAGTAGTGCAGGTACAGCAGCCCTCTGGTGACCATGCGGCACCCAATCTTGACAGCGAAGCCACAGACTGATGATCTGAAGCGACAGAGAGACAGAGTCTCCGACCCCTGCTGGCCTGGTGGAGCCATTACACCGGCCCCACGCCGCGACCTCCAGACTGGTCGGACGTGAAAAAAATAAATCCTTTACTGGTTTGAGCCACTGGACATGGAGTTTTTCCCTCCCCTGCAGCCTAATCGTGTAGTCACAACTGATACATCCAAGGGTGAGACCTGCCTCTAACGAGAATTTCCGAGTGGTACAGTCCAGTCCGGGTATAATCAATGGGACAAGGCCACCACAATATCCATTTTGTGACAGTGATCAGAGGTTTCAATGCCCTTCCACTTCTTGGAGAAAGCAGTGTTCGATCTCCCTGATATAATCAGGGACTGCCCAGAACATGTCATACGAAGACCAGACTGGTGGCATCAAACTTAGAACTTAGAAACTTAGAATCAGTTTCAGGTCAACAATGCGAGTACAATTTATGGGTCACCTTTGAACTTGCTCCAAACCCCACTCCACCTTCTAAGGTGACCCTCACTCTACTCTCCGGTGTTCTTAGGCACTCGACTTAGAAATAACAAAACATTATGAGTATGATAACATATGCTTTACCATTGGAAGCAGTCATGCCCTCATTTTACAGGTAAGAAACCTGGGGTGCAGAGATTATTAGATGACTTGCCTGAGATCACAGCAGGCCTGGAAGCTCAGCCAGCTGGATTCCAGAGTCTCTGCTCTCAACCATTATGCCACATGGAGGTAGTATACAAACCCATAAATATAATTAATAAAAAGAATCAGCACCTACAGGCCAGGCTCTCTATGCTTCACACCACCCGGGTCATAGAGAAAGACAAACCCAAAAGCCCAACCGCTTGATTATCCAGCTCAGTTTTATCCGCTTCCACGGAGGAGGCCCGGGAATGAAGAAAGGCTGTTATCTGCCCCCCAGAGCAGGGGACCCCCCGATCTCACCAGAGTTCTTCCAGTGCCATGTTCTTTTCCAACATTAATGCTAAGGCTTGAGCCCCCACGCTGCCGATGTTGTTGCCCACCAGGCTGAATGGAATCAAAGAACAACGACGTGTCAGGGCAGGGAGGGGCCTCAGGGAGAAGCTAAGCCAAGAAGAGCAAAATGCACGACACCTATGGCCCAGCTTCCTAGTTGGCTTCATTTCGGACATGACTGATTGATTACAGTGCTCTTTTCCATGAAGCCCAGGAAGCAGCCTTAGACTCCCTCCCGACATGATGTCCTGGGTAGTCACTATTAATGGACTGGAGTTGGTTCTTGAGATAAAATATATCTGATGCAGCCCCAAATCTTCAATTTATAGATAGGGAATCAAGACCCATTTTAGAATATTTTTTTTAATATTTCTTAGTAAGAGAAAGAGAGAGAGAGAATGGGGAGGGGCAGAGGGAGAGGGGAAGAGAATCTTAAGTAGGCTCCGTGCTGAGCGCAGAGCTGGATGCGGGGCTCGATCTCACGACCCTGAAATCATGACCTAAGCCGAAATCAAGAGCTGGATGCTTAAGGGACTGAGCCACCTAGTTGCCCCTGAGAATCAAGACCCTTGAGAGAAGAAGGGATACTCCAAAGTCACCCAGAAAGACTCAAATGTCCTGACTCCAAATCCAAGGGTCTTTTTTTTCTCATCCCACTGCCTAACATGGGGGGTGGGGGAGATGTAAAACAAAGTTCAAGCAAATGAAGGACTTACTGGCCCAGGCTCCTCCCTCCTCATGCCCGCTCCCAACGGCCATGCAGACCCCGAAGCTTACCTGAGCCACCTCAAGCTCTGGTGATCCCCCAAGGCTTCAGCCAAAGCCTGGGCCCCCTCATCACCCACCTTGTTGCCCCACAACCTAAAAAGGCCAACAGATTCTGTCAGTCGGTCAGTGAGTAACTGCTGTGTGTTCTAGACATGCATGAAGCCTGCCCTTCCTCTCTACGTCCCCGGCTGGAGGGGCTACAACCGCCCAATTCCAGAATGGTCTCAGTGGAGCTCCTAGGTCCCAGCAAAGTGGTCCTACCTCTACCTTTTTGGAGCGATGGCCAAACCACACTCACATTTTTCAGTCAGATTTACAGAACAATAGAGGCCCACCTAGCACATGCCCTCAGGGACAGGGAACTCCCTCTCAGTGACAAGTCACAGGGTTAACATTTTTCCTGACCCTTCTTCCCAGGGACTGCTACCCCCTAGCCCTCAACTATCCTCCAGGACCATCCAAAACAAGTCTCACTCTTTTCCCACAAGCCAGCTCTCTCTCTCTTGCTCCTCCCTAGCGTCCCGCGTTCCTTCATGGTGTCAAACTCCTTCACCCCGGGGTCATCCTTGTTCCTCCCTAGCATCCCCGTTCCTTCATGGTGTCAAGCTCCTTCACCCCCGGGGTCATCCCCCGAGACCTCCTGCAGTTTGGATGGATGTTTCCCTTTTCAAAGGTGGGGCCTGGCTCAGACGGTGTGACCTGGCTGTTTTACACACGGGAAGTGAGCCCGGACCTGGCTGGGCACACGTGAGCAAAGGTGGCCTAACTAAGAGGTTCAGTGCGCTTTCATTCATCAGGTAAATATTTACTGAGCCCCGGCTCTGCACCAGCACCGCTCTGTGCCCCGGGGAGAGTGCAAACAACCAGCAAAAAACCTGGAACAACCTCAGTGTGTCTCAAAAGGAGCTGGGTTAAAGAGATTACAGCCATCCAGCCCGTGGAATACTAAGCGGCTTGTCTTTCAAAAATGAGGTCATTAGGTATGCAAGATCAGCAAACATCTATCCCAATTTCAGACCCACTCCCAAGACCTCGCTCTTAGGAGCTCTGTTTGGAATTGGGCCCCTCTTCTTCTGGTTTTATGTTTTCAAAACTGACAGAGATAGGAAAGAAAAACTTATCCAGGAAGGAAAATTGGATCGAACATTGAACATTTCATATTAAGTCTGGCAATGATAACTCTATATATTATTGTTTAAATAAAGCTTCTATTAATCATTAAAAAAAAAAATGAGGTCATTAGGGTATGAAAGAAATATTGTTAAGCAAGAAAAAACCAATATTCAGAACAGTTTGTACCAGAGGATAGCATCTGGAGGTTTGAGCACAATGCCTGGTCCAGACAGGTGCCTTAATAAACATGTGTTGAAAGAGAACGGCCCCGATCCACTTGTGACCCCGAGCAGGAGAGAGCTTGGTAAGGCTGGGGCCACGCTTGTGCTGGACTCTGTGGGGCTAGGCACGCGGCTTGGAAAGGTGCTGATCTCCCGAGCGTGTGGGCAGCTCGCCTGCCTATGAAATGGGTTGGGCCCTAAGGTTTTAGTCTCTCTTCCTACAGTCTTGGGTCCTCAAACCCGCATTTCTCGTCCAAGGGACCCTAGGTCACACCAGGGGAGGCAGGACGGGAGGGGGGACTGCAAGGATGCCATCCTGGGGGGTGGTCACTCTGCCCCGCAACCAGAGGACGCCCCCCTCCTCCCCCCGCCCCCCGCAACACTCTGTGGGGACCTGTGGTCTGTGGGACTGCCCTCCCAGCCCGCGTCTGACTCTTCTGCCCTCCCCGGAAGGCCTGGCCTGACCCCACAGCAACACGCGCTCCGAAGAACCCGGCAAAGCCCCCTCCCATCCTGGGGCCAGTCTCCAGCCTTGTCCACCTCCATCTCTTACCCTGCTTCTCACCCCTGGCCGCACAACCTCTGCTGAGCTTTTTTTTTTTAAATGACTGATTCCTAAGTCCTGCACCCGGGCGCTTCATTTAATTAGTCTAGGGTGGGGCCCAGGCATTCTTCAGAAGCTCCCAAGTGGTTCTGATGGACTCACGAGGGCGAGAGGCACAGCCCTGGACCCAGCGAGGACCAGAGAGCTTCCTGCCACCACGGGCTCTTCCTGAGCTTCCTGTTTATTGAGTGAAAGACAAACACCAAAGCAGCCAAGGGCCACCCACTCTCTCCCACTGCCTCTGGGGCCTTCCAGCCGAAATGTGTCACCTACCTCTAAGTCCCCCAACCCCCCCCCACGCGGTCCCTCTGCCCCAGAATCCAACCTACCCCAAGAACTGCAAGGAGGCGTTGGCTCTGAGCCCCTCAGCCAGCACCTGGGCTCCTGCAGCAGTGATATGGTTATTCCCCAGCCTGGAAGGGAAGGCAGGGAGGCTAAGAGTGTGCGGGACAGGGAGATGTGAGTGCCCAGAAAGCCCAGGGCTGCTGGGAAAAGTGTGTCCCAGACACAGAAACATGGAGAAAAGCTTTGAGGAGCTCTCTGCAGGACGCAGGAGCCTGTCCTCTAGCTCCTGCCTGCCCAACAGTGAGCGTATGTGCTTTTCTATTCCTGTTTGGGGGAACTTAGTAATGACTCCCGCTACTTCATTTCCCAGCTGCAAATGGAAAGAAGTGGGCGAAACCTGTTTTGCAAAGCAGTGTGACAGGTACGGGCAGAATGCACAATAGGCAGGTGTCCGAGGAGGTGGCTTCCCCAGGGGAGGGAGGGTGACTCACTATCACACCTTTTCCTCCTGCGTCAGCCACTGGCTGGTGCTAGACTCCATGCCCCCCTGCAGCTCTCCTGTGTCCACTGTTGCTGCAGGGAGCATTCACCTGTTCTGGAAAGAGGGCAGGCCCCGGCCGCTGGGAGAGGGAAGGAGATCCTGCTGAGCAGGGACTGGAGGGGGGAGGCTTCAGCCACATCCAGGTACCTCAGAGAGTTTCAGGGAGGTTCCCAGAACTCTCACCCACAACCCCAGGCTTCCTGGAATTAATAATACACTTTCCTCTTTTTAGAGAACTTTCAGGCCCTTGAAGCCACTCTAGCTCATAATGCTGCAAGGCAGGCACTATGATCCCCTTCCAGAAGGAGTGTGGTGGCCTCTCACACCTCTGACCACAGGCCCTGTGATTAAGGGCCCCTGCTGCTGGGCTGGGAAGCCCAAGGTCGCCTCTGTACCGAGGCCCGCTTCCCACAGGTGGCTCCCAGCCAGTGACCGGGAGACACAAGACCCAGCTGGGCACACTTGGCTGGAGGACTGGCCGCCACTGTCTGTGCTCTCAGAACTGCACTGAAGGCCAGGACACTTCTTCCCAGCCCTCTTCCTTCCCTCTCCCCCTCACTCCAGGGTCAGACCTGACTTGCCCAGCCTCCCCCAGCGCCTTCCCCCTCTGCCCCTCATTGGCATTTTCCCCAACAAATTTCTTGCACATCTAATCCCTCCTCAGAGGCCTGAACTACTGGACAAACATACTGAGAACTTTTGGGATTATTCGCCATCTTTTAGCCACTGAGCTCACTGCTTAAAGCACCGACTTATTGTGCCGGGTCTCTGCATATGTTAACTCATCTAGTCATTGCAACAACCTAGGAGGAAGCTGTAATTATTATCCACATTTTACGGAAGGGGAAACAGAGTCACAGAGACACTGGGCTGACCCAAGGTCACACAGCAAATGAGGATTCAAATCTCAGGGATCCTGGACCCAAACCTCAGTCGGTCTGATCCCCAGAGCCCCATGCTCTCAACTATCGTGCTATTCTAGCCCAGAACCCAGGCCTCAGGTTCGAGTGTAGCACCTTCCTGCTACCCCACATGGTCCTCCCCCTGGCCACAGCGGTTCTCAGGATTCTGAGTCTGGGGGAGCAGGTGGTGGTGGCAGAACAGAGTCCTTTGTACAGAAAGGCACCTCTGGGGTTGGCCTCAGCAGCCCTGCCTGAGACTGAGCTACATGGTTAGCAATTTAAAAATGAAGGCTCCCATCCCCAAGCCCAGCCCAGCAGGTAGAAAGAATGGACAATAGCAATTGTTCATCCACAGAAATCCAGGAGGCAAGACATTCCCAGAGAGAGAGAGAGAGAGAGAGAGAAGCCAGGCCAAGCCAGGGGCCAGCAGGAGAGGTGATTTAACGGTGTCAGGAGAGAGACTCCAGTTGAGCCAGGAGGGCCAAGAGCAGCAGAATCGCAGACTTCACAGACTGGAGTACAAAGCCGGACCCGCCAAGCACTGAAAGGACCTTCTGAGAGCTTTTCGGCGACTGGCTGCCACCGCCGTGGGGACAGGGGACTGATGCACACCTCTGCCCACAGCCCGTGCTCAACGTGCATCAGTGAGCTGGGAAACCCCAGAGAGCTCGTGACACTCTTAGACACAGGGAAGGAAAAGGCCCTGGAAACCCTCTTCAACCCTGGGGCTAAAGGTCAAAAGGCGGGAAGCCCTCAGCCGAGCAGAGCCGGTCCAGAGTTTGCTGGGGAGGTCAGAGCATTGGCGAAACCCTGCTCCAAGGCGACGCTGGCCCTGTAAAGCAGCCAGGAGATCAGCGGCCCAGCAGAGGCCGAGCCAGGGCCAAGGCCAGGGCCAAGGCCAGACCAAGCGGACTCAGCTGTGCAGCAGAAAGGCAGTGCTCACCTTAATGCCAAGAAGTTCCCCTTGCATGCAAGGAGCCTGGCCATGGGTTGTGCACAGCCATCCGTCAGTTTGTTGTTGAAGAGCCTGGAAAGTTCCAAAAGGGAGGAGCCATGGAAACCAAGCACGGCAGTCAGTGACCACCCCAAGCCCCGGGTAGCCGGTTCCCTCAGCACAGGAGCCGCCCGCACCCTCCGACCAGGCAGACCTCCCCCGGCCCGGCTCACGGCCCCAGTGGCACGGCCTGGAGCGTGGCTGGGGGCACGAGGCCCCGACGTCCGCAGCCCAAGCCCGACTTACGCTAACTTCTGCAGCTGCTCGCTCTGCAGCGCATGCTCCACGAGCTTGCAGACACCTCGGTCGGAGATATTGTTATCTCGCAAGCTGAACAGAAGACAAAACAAATAAATTTGAAAATGGAGCTGACGTGGGGCGCCTGGGTGGCTCAGTCGGTTAAGCGACTGCCTTCGGCTCAGGTCATGATCCTGGAGTCCTGGGATCGAGTCCCGCATCGGGCTCCCTGCTCGGCAGGGAGTCTGCTTCGTCCTCTGACCCTATCCCCTCTCATGTGTTCTCTCTCTCTCATTTCTCTCTCTCAAATAAATAAATAAAATCTTTTAATAAAAAATATAAAAAAAAAAAAGAAAGAAAATGGAGCTGACGAGAGAAAAATCAAATAAACAAGACCCCCGGAGAGATTTGCACGCGTGCCCAAAGTGCCATCGTCTGGGCTTCTGGAAAACACCACAAAGCACTGAGCACCCCAGAACAGAGGAGACGCCCCCATCCCTGGTCTGGGTGCCGACACCATGCCCTAGGTGGGGGACAGCTCAGCAAGCGGGGACCCAGAGCTCCTGCTAAAGAACACTGGAATCCTCAGGGTCACTGGCCTAGTCCAAGGAACAGTTTCCAGCTTTGTAACACAGAAATGATCTTCATAGCGGCCTCACAGAAGGTTCCTGAGGTGGGTGGATGTGGTGGGAACTAGCCAGCCCCCTCCCCCGCAGGAGGTGATGGTGGGCACCGGAGGGCAGCGTCCCCCAAACTCACCTGATGCCATGAGATCTTCAGAAAGCGTCTCTAGAATACAGACTCTCAGGCCCCTGCCCTGGAGCTGGTGATTCTGTATGTGTGGGGCGGCGGGGCCCAGGGATCTGTGTATGTTAACAACTGTGCCCATGATCCCCTTGTTCAGGCAGATCGGGGACACCCTAACTTAAAGGTTAACAACGTGGGCTCTGGAATCCCTCAGTGGAAATTCGGATCCTTAGCAGCCACTTACTAGTTATTTGCTGCTCCCTTCCTCAGTAAAAAGCGGGGGATGGTATTCCCAGCCCCACCTGGCTGTAGAGTAAGATTTAAAGAGACAGTGCACATAAAGCCCTGTGAGCACCTGGAATGGGTAGAAGCTCCCTATAATCATGACCGCTCGCGTGCATGGAGTGCTCACCTAAGCACTTCCCAAAAGTAAAGGTATTTAATCCTCACAAAAGCTCACCACGTAGGTACTACCATGATGTCTATTAAGGGGAAGGAAATTGAGGCACAGACAAGTGGAGTGACAGCGCCAAGGTTGCACAGCGCCTAAAGCATCTGGACCAGGGAGGTCTGGCTCCGAACCCCACCCCTGAGCATGACATCCCCTGCCTCTCCCCCCAGGCCTTCTAGGGGCTCCTAGAGCCGTGATTTTCAGGCTGCAGGTCGTGACCCGCTGGTGGGTCATGAAATCAACTCTGAAGAGCCCAGCAGCATTTTGAAAAGGGAGAAAGAACAGAAGAGGGCAGAATGCATCCGAGTTTACACCGGAAAGTCATTTTGTGAAGTTTTTGTTTCAGTCTTAGATGCCTATGTGCCTGCTTGTAACTTCTCTCTCACGGTGGGTCACAGCCCCAAAACTGTGAAAGCCAGCAGCCTAGAGTCAGAGCCGGCATCTAAAGAAACCTA
Organism: Neomonachus schauinslandi; assembly: GCF_002201575.2. NCBI lineage: Eukaryota > Metazoa > Chordata > Mammalia > Carnivora > Phocidae > Neomonachus > Neomonachus schauinslandi. Next base: position 26,971,614 of record NC_058418.1, on the reverse strand, counting down.
GATGGGGACACTCTGTAGACAGGTTTCCTGGAGGCTGCGCGTTTCTGTTGGCATGGAAACAATTCAAGTGGGAGAGAGGCAGTATGGCTGTGGGGGAGAGGAGTCCTCCCGCTGTCCACTAGCCTCTGTCTCTGTCTCTCTGTCTCTCTGTCTCTCTGTCTCTGTCTCACACACACACGCACACACACACACACACACAGGAAATGCCCAAGCAGCAACCTCCAGGTCCTTTCCCCTCCCACACAGCACTGGCAATTTCGGTACAGAGAGTAAAGAGAAGTGGGACTTGGTCAAGGTCTTTTACGGCTCACGGAAAATGAAGCTGGTTCCCACAAACCACCCCAGACCTAGGGAATGAGAACCACTGAGGATGGGCCCTCGAATCTGCATTTCCACAAGCTCCTTTTCACCTACGAGCAGAGTACTGGAACCTTCTTCTGAGAATAAAAAACAGACCTCGAGCCTCCCCTCAGCCCTTTGACACATCCTGGGAGTGACGTGGGCTTTCCTTAACTGAGGAGAGGGGGTCCGTTCATTCTAAGGATGGACTGGTCTATAAGGATCATCCAGGCCAGTGGTTCCCGACCTCTTGGGACTCGAGGACCCCTTTGAGGATGACGGGTCCACTATTCAGAAAAATGCACGTTCATATTTTATCAGGAAAATGACTTCCACAGACAGGTCTCAGACTTCCTGAGCGAAAATATGGGGATTCCTCCTTCCTGGGGAAATAGAGTATGGTGCTGGCCATCTTCCATTTGCCTGGCCAGATCCACTTTCCCCTCTCTGCCTGGCTCTCGGTCCTGAGGGGCTGATGCCCACGGATGACAGCAGCAGGTACCCTGCGCTAACTCCCGGTTGGTTGGTCAAGGCAAGAGTGGGAAGGGGAGGAAAGGCCAGGACCCCCACTCTCCCAGCTTTCTGTAGTCTCAGCTCCTACCAGGCAGCCTTCTCCACACCTGCCCCCCAGCCCTGCCTCTCCAGGTCTGCGGAGGGTGACAGCCCCGTCCCCACCCCACCGTCACTGGCCCCAGGACCCTGCCCTGTCCCTTCTGGCTCTTCCTAACTGCTGCCCAAGCCTCTGTAAACACTCCCTTTATTAAACTCTCTGCAAATGACCCAATTTAAATGTGTCAACACTATATCCTCTTGATATATTCATAACATATATTATCTATAATATACATGTTAACTATATAAAATATGCTACATATTATTATTATTACATTACATTTATAAACTTACGATCATGGACCCTATGTAAGGGATAACACAGGCCACCAAGTTTCTAATAGATAGGCATATGTTTGCTCCAGAGGAAAAAAAAATCTTGCTGCTCTGGCCCAGAGAAGGTGTGTCATCTTAATAGATTCAAGGAGAGTCTTGTCCCTTGCTTAGAGTCAAATAAGGTCATCTGGGATAGACCAAAAGCCCCAGAAAGCTGTGAGTAGATTTTAATGTTAAGCTACCACTTCTGCTTTCTCGGAGATTTTAAATAGGGAGCAGGACATGCCCTTTCAAGGCAGGGAGGAAAGTGGGGGAGCCTGCAGCCAGCTGGCTGCCAGACCCGGCCATGCCCTCTGCTCTCACCTGGCCCTAGACGTGGAGAGAGGCCCTGTGGGTGCGGGAACAGACGTTCCAAAGGGGGAAGGAAACCTCACACCTCCAGGCGGGGGTCTGGAAGCAGTATGGGTGACAGCATACCCTCATGGGTGCCGCACTGCATGCAGGATGAAAGGGCGGGTGCAGGGCGCCTGGGTGGCTCAGTCAGTTGAGCATCTGCCTTTGGCTCAGGTCATGACCCCATGGTCCTGGGATCGAGCCCCACATTGGGCTCCCTGCTCAGCGGGGAGTCTGCTTCTCCCTCTGCAGCTCCCCCCCCCCGCTCCTGATCTCTCTCTCTCTCTCTCTCTCAAATGAAAAATAAAATCTTTAAAAAAAAAAAAGTGGGGGGCATGCGGTGCAACTTTGCAGCCACTTTCCAGCTCTTGGATCCTGAAATTCGCATCTCATTGGGATTTTAAAATCTCTCATGGGGCCTAAGTCACCTCTAAATCGTGGGGGGTTCCTAATAACACACACATATGACACAAAACTTTGCGTGTCACTTCAAGGTTCCCGTGGAGCCCCGAAACCTATCCACGGGCAGGCTGCTTGTGGGGAGCAAGGACTTGTCACAGGAAAGATGTGATCTGTTCAACCGAGCTCTGCCATCTCCTGTGTCCCACCAGACCAGTGACTCTGCTTCTCTGGGCCTCAAACGGAGGATAACGGGGAGACGGCCCCAGGTGTTCACCGAGATGAAAGGAATTAATTGCAGGAAGCGTGTAACACAGCGCCTGACACGCGGGACACTCCATACGCATGGCTGTCATCATCACCAGGAAACTAAGACCCCCCCGACCGGGGAAGGGGCGGGGCTGGGGTTGCCCCGAAGGGGTGGCGAGGGGCTGGCCGCCCGGCCCCTCCCCCCGCGCCCCGCCCACCTCCCACAAGGCACCGAGCGCTGGCGCCGACGTTCGCGCCACACCCAGCCTGCGTCGCCCCGCACTCACTACAGAGCCTTGCAGACGTCCAGGCAGGGCAGCAGCTGCTCCACACCAAGGTCCCCTACAGAGTTGTGGTCCAGCTGCAGGGCCACGGGCCGCCCGAGGTGCCGCAGCACAAACGCCAGGGCGGCACACTCCGCAGGGCCCACGCCGCAAAACGTCAGCTTCAGGTGCCCGACCTTGAGCCCCCTCACGGCTTGCCGGGCCAGCTGCTCCTCCTGCATCTCGTACAGGCTCCGGATGAGCCACATGAACCCGGGCATGGCGTGCATGCTCTTGGCCTCCCCCGGCACGGCCTGGGGGATGGAGTGGAAGTGCTCGTGGAGGCTGCGGGACAGGCAGCCGCGGGCGCAGGCCTGGAGCTGGAGCAGGGCCTTCTCAGACGCCTGGCCCTCGGCCAGCAGGCCGCCGTGCTCCCGGGACAGCAGCCCCGCGAGGAAGGCTGCTGTGATCCGGAGGTTGTGCGGCTCGGCCTCCCGCAGCAAGGCGGCCGTGCCGCCCTCCTGGCCCTCTGAGCGCGGCACGCACATGGGGGGCAGCAGCCGGGCCAGCAGCGAGCTGCGCGGCCGGTGACAATTGAAGAGCTGTCTGAGCAAGGACGGTGACAGGTCAGCGCTGAGCACGAGGTACAAGGCTGCAAAAAAACACTGGAAGGTGATGTGCAGGAATTCCAGGGAGGCGGCGCCCCCGGGCACAACGCTCTTGGCGTGCACCAGGAAGCCAAGGGAAATGTCCTCCCTGTCGATGTGTGCCGCCTGGAGCTGCTTGGCTGAGAACAGGTAGCAGCACGTGCCCAGGCCTGAGACAGCCAGCTGGCCCAGGCGCAGGAGGGTGGAGAGTCTGCCTCGAAGCAGGCCGGATCCCAGACCGCGGAGCACCAAGTCTGGGGGGGAGGCATGCAGCAGAAAATGCTGCAGGATCAGCAGGTACAGATCCGTGGTGGTCTTTGGGGAGCCCCCGCCATGCAACAACAGTTCCTGGTGGCATCTGGACACCATCCAGGAGACAACAGGAAGGTGGCACAAACCATGCAGGGCCGAGGTCCCTTTGAGCAGGCGGATGAGGCGGTCGGCCACCCCCGGATCACGATGGCGCTTCCTCAGGTACAGCTCGATGCCCTCTTCTGAGAAGCCCTTGAGGTGGAGTTCCAAGCGCAGGTACTTCCTGAGGAATGCGGACACCGCATCCGGTCGGCTGGTTAGCACCTTGCGGGCATTCTTTAGCAGGTTGCCCTGCAGAAGGTTGAACAGCAGATTCTGGACAGAGGTGGGGTCGGTGGGAGAGCAGTGACGCTCGCGATCCGAGAACCTGAACCTGAACTCGTCAAAGCCATCGAAGGTTAAGAGGACACGGTTGGGGTGGTCGAGGAGGAACTGGAAGACGTCCTGTTGGCCAACGTCAGGCCAACAGCAGTGTTCAAAGAGCAGCATCTGCACAGACAGCGGCTTGACCACACACTGCAGCTGCCGGCAGCTGAATGGGAAGACGAAGAGAAATTCCTGGAAGTCGCGCCCTGCAGCCCACAGCAGGTGCATCTGCTGCAGCAGCGTGCTCTTGCCGCTGCCCGCCTCGCCCACCACCAGCACAGTGTCTGCATCTTCATTGAGGTGGCCACGGGTGCTGAAGAGATCCTCCAGGCCCAGGGTCACAGGGCTCTTCTGCGGGGGTCCGGCCAGTCCCACCTCTGTCCGGATCTCCAGAACATTCTCTGTGTATATTTCCTCCAGGCAAAGATTCTCAGCCCCATCATAGGTGCTCAGGAAGCGAGACTGAGCAGATATCGTGGTCCTCAGCTTGGACATGTACTTCTTACATGCGGCATCTGGAGGATCGAAGAAGAGGCGAATGAGGTAGGACGGTGGGGAGGATGGGATCTGACAGAGAGGGGGCTGCATGGGGGAATGTGATGTTATGCATGAAAGAAGAGCCAGCATGTGCCAGCCCTGGCTTCTCCACTTTCAGGTTGTGGGCTTTGATGACAGTCATGTAACCTTCCTAAGCCTGGGAATTCCACCCCCCCCCCCCCAGCCTTGGGAGTGGGAAAATGGTGGTCCCTACCTTATAGGGTTTACATGGAGCAATTAAGATAATTCATGTCAAGTGCTTCATTCAGCATCCCACACAGAGCTCAAAAGATATTAACTAGTGGTATTATTACTACTGACATCAGGAAGAGCTGTAGATTAGAAGGAACACTGGGCTGGGATCAGAGGACCTGCATTCTGATGCCTGTCCCACCATATTGGTTAGATGGCCTCCGAGAAGCCTCTTCACCACTCAATCTCGGCTGCGTCTTTCTAAAGAAAAATACAAGGTGTATGAGCCTGGCAGCCCAGTTTCTGAAGTCAGATACGCCTGGGTTTGAAAGCTGGCTCCATCATTAGCTTGCACAAGCCACTCAACCTCGGTATACTTATCTCCAAAATCAGGGACAATCCACACCATGAAGGATTGTTACAGGAGGAAATGAGATAAGATAAACTTTAGAGGAATGTCTGACATATGGTAAACTCTTGAAAGATGGTATTTATTATCGCGATACTGGTGGGTTTGGTAGGCATAACAGTAGCACCATGTCCTAATCCTCAGGATCTGTGAATATATCACCTTACTTACAAAAAAGGGACTAGATAAATGTGATTAAACTAAAGAGATAGGGACATATCCTGGGTGATCCAGGTGGACCTAGCACTCTTTGGTCTCAGGGGCAGCGGGGTGTCTGGGTCAAGCACTTGGACAAGAGTCCTTGGTCACGATTCACTTCCCCATCCTCTTCACATAACCCTTGGCAACCCTCTTGCATGTAGGGTGTGTCCACAAGGCAGCTGCTTTTCCTTTACCATCCTAATAACCAATGTGAGCAAACTACTTCCTGTATCAGGGGTTAGTTCCTCTTTCAGGGAATGGGGAAGTGGTAGTCCAGAGCCCCCAGGGTGGGGGGACACTCGAGCATCATGATTTCGCTGCTCCCAACCAAAGACCAGCCCCCTTGTCCTCAACTCAAAAGCTAACAAGTAATTCTCACAGAGCATACTTAGCATACCGAAGCTATGTTTATGGTCATCCAAAGCAGTTGCCCCGTATTTGTGTTCCGTCTTCTGTTCCCAGAGCTGATGGTCATCATTGCTCTTAAATCTGGATATACCAGGAGCACTGAATGTAGATACCATAAAATATACACCTGCCTTTCTAATTCCCTGAGTTCTAATGCAGGTTTTCCAGACACGACCCACCAATAAAAAATTCTCCAGAAAAACAGGTATCTCTCATTTGAAAAACAAACACAGGTCAGTCGTCCATTTTGGATTGGTCACCCTGGGGAATCTGACCCCATGTCACAGAGTTACAATGCATGAAAGCCAGCTGGGCTTGATGGTATCAACAGCAGACATTAACCAAGGCCCAGCCCGGGCACAGTGCTCTGTGATGAGCAGCCCCTGTTGGACACTGATGTCTGTGCCCTGTCCTCAGGGAGATGGTGCACACCAAGGTACGAAGCACAAGCTTCTAGCCATCCCTCCTGCAGGCATGCTCCCTGCCCTGAGGGTAGAGCCCAGGGTGGTAAATCTATCTGCTAGCACCACCCACAGGTCAGGGGCCCTCACTGCCAATGAGCAATCCTTATGGTGATGGTGGAACAAGACATACAAGGCTCACGCCCTCTCTTTACAACTAATGATCTCACCTCCCAAGAAAAGGGGAAGCGACGGTGGAGACGGTTTAAAACCAGACACATCCTCCTCACCTCGACCCCCGCCCTCCTTGCCCCAGTTTTCACATCCGTAAAATGGAAAAAATGACACGGATTTCTCAAGGTTGCTGCAAAGGACAGATATGGTAAATAAAGCCTTTGCAAGGATGCCTACCACATGCCAACTGTGGGATCCAAGCCCCTCCCGTCCCTGGGTTGGGTTGGTGGCCATGTGCAACGAGAGAGCTACCACATTATCTAAATCCATTTGGTCCCAGAGTTTCTCATAGTGAGTAAATTGCAGAAATCAAGAGGTAACAGCCCTATCTCAAAAGTATATCCCTTTCAGGACAGATAGTAAGAGTTTGGCTGGTGAGGAAGACCTGTCTTAGCTTCAGGGCACAGTAGGCTCCAGTTATCATGGTGCAGCTTGGGAAGTAACAAAAGCTAACCCTAATATTACACATGGTAAGCCTCTCAATCCTCCCAATAGCCCAGTGAGTCAGTGGTGGTGGTGTTATCCTTGAAATCAGGAAACTGAGCCGTAGGGAGGCCCGTAGGGCGAGTAGGTGGAATTCTAACTTAGGACAAGTCTTGCTCTGGAGTTCTGCCCTTAACCAGGAATCCATACAGCCTTTCTTTCCCTTTCTGATGAACTGAGAAGAACATATAAGTATATACCTTCGAAAGGCAGAGCCAACGGGACTGGCAATTCCTGAACATGACGTAGAAGAAAGGCAGCCAACCCATTCGCCTTCACTGTGGCAAGATCGAGGAGCCTCCTTGCCTATGGGGAGAGCAAAAGTCAGTATCTTTCCAGAAAGGCGGATGGAGACGGTATGGGAAGGTTTCTACCGATCACTACAGTTTCTTAGGCATCTCCCTTCCACCACAATAAGAGGCCAGAAAAACACCCCAAAGCAAGAGGAGTTTGAAGAAGACATTACTAGGTGCTGCATGATGAAGCGAACACTTGAACACATGCACCCGATCTGTCTCTCATTAAAAGAGGGAATCACTTAAAAAGGAGAAAAAGACATAAATCCATAAACCTGCAAGGATAGGAAAAACAACTCTGGAAGCAAGAAATCATTTGGAAGACAGGTGATTCCATGGAGCCCCAAGGCTTGGAATACCATCACTGAGCACAACCCCCACATTTTCATCTCCAACCTGAACTGCTCCCCTGAACCTTGGACACACACACCCAAAACTGCCTGCCCACCATGTCCCCTAAATACCTCCGACTTAACATATCCACAACTAAACTCCTGGTCTACACCCGCCCCCAAACCTGCAGCCTTCCTCCTTCCAGCTAATGTCAACTCTACCCTTCCAGTTGCTTAGCCCCAAACTTCTAGAATCACCCTGGAAACTTCTCCTCTGCGATCCACCAACAAACCCTGTTGGCTTGACCACATATCCAGAACAGCACAATAGAAGTATAATGCTCACTGCCCAGAGGGTAGACACAAATGCGAGACGTATTTGTCATGTTGAGTCCTCCAGTAGCCATATTTTTTTAAAGTAAAAGTAAATGAAATCCATTTCAATCATATATTTTATTTAGCCCAAGATAGCCGGAATATCACCATTTCCACATGTAATCAATATAAAAAATTACTGAGCTATTTTACATTCGTTCTCCGGAACAGAATGCCACTGCAGACCAGCCACATTTCAAGTGCTCAATAGCCACATGTGACCAGTGTCTACCCCACTGGATGCACAGCTAGAGAGCCCTGCCCCTTTTTGTCCCCTCCTCTATGCCACTGTCCAAGCCACCATCATTGTTCACCTGGAAAACAGCAAAGTCTGCCTAACTTGTGTCCCTGCTTCCATCCCTGTCCCCAGAATCTATTCTCAACATCGCAGGCAGAGTGTCATTCTTTAAAAATAAAAGTCAGATCATACCTCTCCTGTTACAAATGTCCCAGCACTTCCCTCATTTTCTCAGAGTAAAAGCCCAAGTTCAACAGTAACCTACAAGGCTCTAAACAGACCAAAGTGCTGTCTGTGACCCTCAGGATCCTGCTTAACTTCTCTCACTTCACCTCTTATTGATCTTCCCCCTGCTCATTCCACTCAGAACACCAGCCTCGGGTTTTCTGGAAACATCAAGCATGCTCCCACCCCTGGGCCTTTGCTGGGGCTGTCCTCTCTGCCTGGAATGCCCTTTTTCCAGCTGTCCACATGACTCCTTCCTTCACCTCCTTTAAGCCTTTGCTCAAATATCACCTTCTTGAGAACTCCCTGACCACTCTACTTAAAATTGCAATCACTACCTCCACCCCCTGTAACTTTCAACCCCCAGACCCACTCTGCTATTCTCTATAGCACATCCATCACCTTCCAGCATGCCCTGTCACTTGCTTCCTTTTGCTTATTATCCATCTCCCTGCACTGGAACATGAGCATCTCCAGGACAAGGATTTTTGTCTATTTTGCTCATTGCTGTATCCTCAACACCTACAAGAGTGCCTGGCAAAGAGCATGCATTCAAGGACTTGCCAAAGGAATGAATAGTAATAGACTTAGAAGAGCCCAGAAAGCCAGATCCTAAGCCAACAGTGGGTTGAAAACTACACAATGTGCATCTCAGACTCTATAAAGATCTCTGGAATTAAGAGCATCAGGTACCTCCATAATCAAAGGAAATGATTAAAGTAAGGAGAGTTGAGTCAACATGGTTTATAAAACAGATCTCTGGTTCCCCTGACCCACTCCAAGCCAACAACAACTTTTCCTGCCCTGCCATGGCGAAGTGTGGAGATTTATATTCTGGAAAGGCTAAAACAGGGTCCCTGGACTGGGAGGTACCAGGCACAATAAAGGAGGTGGGCATCATGCCCCCAAAGCAGGTTTAAATGACCATGTACAAAATGAGTGCTGAATGCAGAGACCTCTCCCCACCACTATCACCACCCAGCCCTCTTACTCACTGGGTTCTCACAACTCTGGAAGTCAGACCTTTACCTCCAGGCTGGTAACTTGACCAACCTAGGAGGAAAGGTCTAAAGATACAAATACCATCACTTCCCAAAATGTCTACAGTGAAACTTGAGGCAGACAAGTTTCACCTATAGGCTCTGAATTTCCAGAGAAAGATTCAGGGAGTATATTTCAGTCATGAGCGGTCAACTAAGGATCACCACATGCCCAAAGAAAGCATCTCATATGGGAGATTGAGGCCAAATAAGTGGGGAAGGGGAAAGCAACTTGTGGGATAAAAAGGTTACGCAGGGTGGGAAAAAATCTGCCCTCCACCAAAAACAAAACAAAACAAACAAAAAAACCACATATCATTATGGTCCTTAAGTGAGACAAGAAATTGCATCCATGAAACAAGAACAGGATGCTATAATAAGAAACATTTTAAAATAGCTCTTAGAAATTAAAAGTGATCACAAAAATGAAAAACACAAGGGCACAAGGGTTTAAAGATTAAGTGGAAGATATTATAGAGGAAGTGATAAAAAAGGACACAGAGATAGAAAATGGACAAGAAAGAGAAGAAAATTAGGAGATCAGTCTAGGAGTCCTAAAATTCAAAGAGTAGTTCCATAAAGAGAGAAAAGAAAAAAGAGAAAGAAATCATCAATAAAGTAATCAAGAAAATCTTCCAGAACATAAAAGAAACTGAGTTTTCAGATTCAAAGCACCCCTTGAGTGCCCAGCACAATGGAAAAACACTAAGGCACATCACTGTGACATTTCACAATGTTAGGGGGCCAAAAGAAAATTCCACACACGTCCAGAAAGAGTTATAAAAGAGTTTTGGAATTTTAGCAATTCTTCTCTGGAAGAGAGCAGATAAGAGAGTAATAATCTCAAAATTCTGAAGGAAAATGATGACCAACCCAGAATTTTATACCCAGCCAAATTATTGACCAAATACGAGGAAACTTGTAGCTATATAAGAGCTTAAAATTTAACTCCCATATACTCATTTTACAGTGTGGGGGAGATACGATCTCCCAGAATAGAACAAACCAAGAAAAAGGAAGACAGATTACTAAGGATAGAGGAAAACCAACACAAGAGGACTATCAAGGGAAATCTCGGGATGATGGCTCTACCATAAGCAAAGGGCCACCAGTTGAGGCAGACTGGAGCAACGTGACTCAAGACTCACACAGGACCAGGGCAATTATTTCCTAGATGTCCAGGCAGGCGTGGCTCTAATCCTTATCTATACTTGGCTTGTCTGCACCGCAGGCTAATATCATTCTTTCCACCCCTGTGGCCTGGGTCAGTGGAGGACACCCATTTCACCCCACAGAAGTGTTTGGCCTGGCCCTATTCCTGGGAGCCGGAAGAGCCTTGGACAAGCTTACAACTGACTATACAGAGCAGCCCACTTCCTCTGACTATTCCCGGACATCCAGCTCTGACTCATACCTGCCCTACCAGATCCTCCAGCTGTAGTGAATGTTCTGTTTCTCGGGACTCACTCAATGACCTTGCCCACTGACTTCCCAGCAGGAGCCCTTAGAAAGCCTCCAAATGGTAAAGCCAAGACCAAGTCCCTGAGGCCCTGTTCAGCTTCTGTGCTCCTGGGAGCCTGCCTCCAAGAAGGAGAGGCAGGACTACCCTTCCCTGACACCGCTATGCTTGTGCTTGCTAGAACTTTTTCAAAACAAAACACATTGTTTGGAGAATTATTGCGTAAGGTGTTAAAACTATGAAGAAAAGCAAAGAAATGACTTCACACAAAAGTCAGGCTAAGGGTAGCAACGGAGGAAAGTACTAGTAACATTCTGTCTTCATGTGGGTGATGGGAATGTGTTTATACCACAACATATGAAATTATACACTTTTCTGCAGGCATGCTACATTGCCCAAGTTAAAGGTGTTGGAGTTAATGTCATAAAAGAGTCAAGCATTTCAGTCTGACACTCTGGCCCTAGCAACTTTAGCAGGTGCATGAGTCAGATGGAGAGCTGGCTTTATAGCCTCAGGTCTGCTAGCAATGTTATACCTGACTGTGCGAGGTCACCGCATGAAGCCCCACATTTCAGGTCAGAAAGAGAAGATCATTCGCTCTGGGGACAATCAGACCTGGATTCGAACTGTAGCTGGGCCACTTCCCAGATGGGTGGTTTGGGCAGTTTCTCCACTGTTAAGAAACAGCAGAGCCAACACGACACCCTGAGAAGGTCACAGTGTGGCTTAGAGATCACAACCATCGAGGGCTACGGACCATGCCTAGTACTCACTCAGTAAATAGTAGCAGTGGGCTTTTTAGGGATCTAGTTCTTCAACTTGCATTTTGTTTCATTCCACAGCATTTTTGGGTGCCCAACCTGCAATCCATGACACCTGCCTCTTTATAGGAAATTACAAGGTCAGCTACAAGAGTAAACAAGGCAGTCCTGGATTGGGAGGATATGTTGGTTGGACATACCACAGTGCCACCCACCCTGAATCAGAAATTCAACCACTGAAGGCAAGCCACCAAGTTAGAGAACCATAGGATGCCAGACCTCAAAGAAGGCTCAGAGAGAGCTGGACTCCAAAAACGTAAACCTCAGGCCACCCAGTCCCTCGGGAAACTCCTACAACCCTCAGAGGTCTTGTCGGCCACATTCTCTGCACAGTGCCAGTGATGGGTGCTTCTGCTGTCCACCTGGCTTTTTCTTAAGATGTAGTCTTAGCTCATTAAAATGCAGCCTTTCTTCTTTCCTAATACTAGCATTTAAGGTTATACATTTCCCTCTATGTTCCACTCTAGCTGTACCCCATAAATTTTTATAAGTCAGATTCTCATTACTGTTTGGTTCTGAATTATTTTCTGATTTCCATTACGATTTCTTCTTTGGTCCATGAGTTACCCTACTTTCTTTTTTCGTCAATCCAAATACCTCCTCTATGCATGCCCTGTCTCCTCTAGGCCCAAGGCTGCCTCCTCTAAACTGCTCAGAGCATCCAGGCTGGACCACACTACCACACTGTTGAACACTTGATCAAAGATGACAAGACACAGTCCTTTCACTTCCCGTATGGGCTGATTTGATCTCCACAACAGATCACAAAGACACCAGGGTAGGTGCAACAACGAACATGTTTTCTGTAATCCCCACAGGGCCAGGCTCAAGGAGCTGGTGCTCAGGGTAGAATTGTAGGTTTCATGTGCACTAGTGAGTAACAGGAGGGGCCCACACCACGCGTGCTCTATAAATACGCAGCCACCTTAAGCCAGCCTTAAGGATGCACTGGCTTATCCCATCAGTCTCAACCTAGACTCACCTAATCACCAGACCTTTTTTTTAATAGATAAATAAAGACTAGAAAACCCCGCAATTTGGCCCATCCTAACACTGCCATTTAATTCCAATTCATTTATTCATTCATTCAATAACTGAGGTGTTTCATCAACAAGTATTTATTGAGTGCCTATTTACTGAGCACAAGAAGCTTTAAGAGCCCAGCACATATTAAACATCTAAATAAATTCTGGCCAATGGGGCGCCTGGGTGGCTCCATCAGCTAAGCGTCTACCTTGGGCTCAGGTCATGATCTCAGGGTCCTGGGATCGAACCCCACATCGGGCTCCCTGCTCAGCAGGGAGCCTGCTTCTCCCTCTCCCTCTGCCCTCTCCCCACTTGTGCTCTCTCTCTCTCTCTCTCAAATAAATGAATAAATAAATATTAAAAAAAAAGTAAATAGATTCTGGCTGAATAAATGAATGAATGAACAATGAACAAGCGAGTCAAGGTACCAGGTCCAGCACGGCACTTCCATGCCATCAAACTACTCTTCTGGGCATCAGTTCTCCAATATATAAAGGGGGATGTCAGTGATGGTTCCATCTGTATCACAAGAGCCCAGAGGGTCGCTATTTGGGGTAAAATGAAGAAGGAGTTTCAAAACTACCCAACAGACACTTTTCTGGTCTAATGGAATGCGTTTTCAGAGGGAGTTACACCCCAACTCTGAACGTCTATGAGCCATTGCAAGTTCGTATCAGAAATCCAACGTAGACATGTGAACAACGGTGGTCCATAGTGTAATTATTAACGATTAGTAATTAAATGTTAAAGTATCTATTAAATACAATGTAATAATTAACTATGAAATACAAAGACAACTTAATGAATTTTGATGATGTTAAGCTGTTAATTTAAGACAGCCAAAAAGCATGCAAGTACAGAATATCACCAATAACACAACAAATGGTGGCCAATGGGAATGTTAACGAGTGGTTACAATGTGCTAGACACTGTTCGAAGGGTTACATGAATCAACTCACTGACTTTTCCTGAGAACCTTACTGACATTTCACAGACGAGGAGAAGAGACAAGGGAGATTAAAGAGGGAGAGTTTCCACAGAGAAGCCCCGGCATCACAGAGAACAGGCCCTGAACAACTTCTACCTGCCTGGTGACCTTGTAAGGGGGAAGGCCAGCACCTTTGTCTCCCCACGGGCTGACTCCCTAAAGACAAACCCGTCCTGGTGACTAAGCACCCTTTTCCTGTGAATTCTGATTACCCAAGACAGAAGTGCCTTACCCGCTGGGAGGATGTGAAGATGGGCAACCTGATTTCATCACATTCGTACTGGCTGATGAAACCGTGCTCCCACGCCAGATCCAGCACGCCCTCCACATGGCTGTAGAGTCTCCTGACGATGGCTGGCCGGTGACTTTGCAGGTCACGGGCTGGGTGGGGCGAGTGGGGATCCCAGCAGCCGGAAAGCTCTGGGGCCTGGCAGTCGGTCTGGGCCTCCCGGATGGCCGCGACAAGCTGTTCACAGCCCCAGGCGCCCTTATTCCGGACAGTGTCCAGGAGGCGCCTGGCCAAGTGCGAGAGGGGCTGGCCCAGGAGGCTGAGTCCCTCGTAGTCTTCCCAGGAAAGGACTTCCCAGGAAAGGAGCCAGTCCAGGATGCTCTCGAAGCCCTCCAGGGACCCTGAGACCAACAGCCCCACCAGCTGACTCCTCTGAGCCTGGAAGGCCTCCTGCGTGCACATTTCATAACCTGGGGAGGACAGTGAGGTCAGGACTCCTCTGAAAGCAGGCAGGGGCAGTGGGGTGAGGGGAGGAGGACAAGTCAGCCCCACCCCAATCCGAGGAGGCCATGGATCTACTAGGACATTACCCAATCCAAGCTCCCCCTTGTGCGGATGTACAGACTGAGGCCCAGAAAAGGCAAGAAATTGGCTCGAGGTCCCACAGAGAGTTCAATCACGGCTCCTGGTTTCCACATCTGCACTTCATCCCTGGCTTAAGAAGCCTTAGTAAGTCTTGAGCTGTTAGTCGAGCAATGACTCCCAAGGGATTTGGAAATTACCTCTCTTTGGGACCTTATGAGAGGGCTCCCCCCTGCTGGTTGGATTCAGGCTGACGGCTCTGCTCTCTCCAGTAACAGCTGATATTTACGAAGCACATGCAGAGTGCTGTCAGTCAGTCTAAGCGCTTCTGCATGGGAATTCATTCAACCCTCCCAAGCACTCTGAAGGAGCTGCTATGATCAGCCCCATTTTACAGATGAAGAAACCAAGGTACAGAGAGGCCAAGTGACTTGTACAAGGGTTCCCCGTCAGGTGAGGTGGAGCTGGGGTTTGAACCCAAGCAGTGTGATTCCAGAATGCATGCCCTTAATTCCCCCATATTTGGGTTCCACCACAGGGGTGCCCCTGAACCCATGCCTGCTAGGGTAACCTGCTGCGACCCCAGAGGGCAGACCAGAACATTGCTATAAAGAACTCAGCCCAGGTGAAGCAAAAATCAGAGCGCACACTAAGTCATTTCAAAGCTCAGGGGAGCACGGACCCCAATTGTCACCGCCTCCTTCCCAACCGCCCCCAGGCCCTCCCTTCCCTCCCACTCCCTCGCCACCACACATTAAATGCTGTCATCTCTGTCGGGGGGCTTACTCTGGGCTCAGCCTTCAGACTCTGGGCTCTGGGAATTTGAGAGGAAGTGATTTCTTTGAGTTTCAGGCCCCGGGAGCGTCCCCAAGCAGCAGAGAAGATCTCTCAGTGGGAGCCATTCCGCGATTGTCACAGGGACCAGGGACGTGGACGGGTACAGTGCCCAGAGAAAGTGAAAGCAAAAGGGAAAAAGAAGAGGAACACTTCCTTCTTTTTACAAAACAGGGACATTCTGAGATACTCAAGGGAGCAGACGCCAAGGTGCTTGGAGATTTTGCATCTCTCCTATTTGCTGTTTATGTGTCTTTCCCCCTTCTTGGCCCGAGTGGAAGCCTGGGTCTTACTCATCCTGGCCTCCCTAAGCTTGGCACAGGGCTGGGCCTCGGGGAGGCACGGTGGGAATGCTCATGAATCAAAAATCCACCGAGGAAGAGGAGGGCCTGGAACATTCTGTGCCTGCCCTCATGCCAGCCAAGGGAAGTGAAAGGAGACGTCTCCAACTCAGACTGTTGCTAGCAGTCGGGATGGAAGCCTTGGGCTGGCCAGGTGAGGAGACAAAGGCACGGCAGAGGTTGCCTGCGTGTCTGGCAGCTCGGGAGGGCATTCCCCACGCAGAGATTGCTCTAGGGCAGTTCTCTCTGGCCAAGCAGGCCTCCACCCTGTGCCCACTGCCAGGCAGAGGAATCAGGAGGGTAGACATGGGAGGGGGGAGAGGAGAGAACAGGATAGGTAGGAAAAGCTCTGGGCTTGGCCCTGGCGTGGCTCTCGTCTGTGGAAAGCCCAGCCCCACTGCCACCCCTGTCCAGGACCTGGGGAAAAGAACCACCCGCCCCTCCCTCTGGGAAGAGCCCAAACATGGGGTGGGCCCTCTCTCTCTGACCCCATGCCTGGAGGGCATGTGTGCAGCCAGGAATTAAAGATGTTGCAAGGTTAACATGAGACCAGGCAACACCTGCTCCTTTTATCCAGAGGATGCCTGAGGACGGAGAGCTGCCCCCTCGTCGGCATCAGGAGAACCTAGACCACACTCTCCCCCTGCAAAGATTACTAGGCTTGGTGGAGCGGACACGGCCTTGAGCAGGAAGGCAAAGGCTGAGTGGCACAGGACTGCCAGGTCTAGATTCACCTACAGACCCCACCTCCCCGGAAAATCCCGAAAGGATGGTCTGGAAGCCAGAGGTGGCCAAGCCACTGTGCAGAACTAGGTAATTCTCATCAGTTCTGGTGTAAAGCCCTGGAACATTCTGTGCATCCACCATGACCTGCACTGAGAGACCCACAGTTGTGCTCACCCCCAAGGGGACAGGCTGGGAGTAAGCAGGGGCCCTTCCCAAACACACCAAGTCTGCAGCAGCTGACAAATGCTTGAGCCACACACACCCAACTAGTAACATCAAGGATCTGTGGACACCAGGAAGGAGAAGCAGGCCTGAGCCCTAAAGGCTGATGCTCACCAGCAGCTGGAAAGTCCCAACTTTTCCCTGGCTTCCTTCCAGAAACCTCGGAGCAGGAAGAATCCCCAAGGACCCATTTGGTCGGACCCCTGTCTCTGAGCAGACATTGTCCTTTCTTACTGTAAACAGGCAGGGGGAGGATCTGGCCTCGCTGCAGTCCTCAAATAACCAGCTCAGGAAGTTCTTCATCATGTCTAACTTAAGTTTCTCCTGCTGTAGCTTCAATTGGGAGTGAGAGAAAACAGATGACCAATCATCCCCTATTTCATGAAAATTGTCCCTAAAAATCCAGCTTCTGGCCCCCGAATCACCCATTCAGACTTCCCCTCTTCAGTCTAACTAAATCAGTCTATCTCCACTGCCTTTTCTTTACTTGAGTTACTACAACTTTGGAGTCCTTAACAGTCTTTCCTTGAGGAAGGTGAGGCCCAGGCCAAGAAAGAGGCATGAAACAGAGTCAAGTGGTAGGGACAACCCACGTGGGCCCTCCCTGACCCCTAAGCCCAGGCCCAGGCCGAAGCCCTGACACACCTCCTTCCTTCCTGAGACCACAGCCAGCCGACTTTCTCTGGAGCTCTGAGCCAGCTGATTGGCTTAAGGGCTGAAATCTCAGCCCACTGGACCCCTGCAGACAAGAGAAGGAGGGAGGCCCAGGGAAGCTTGGTTTCTCAACTGTCCTGACTCTCAGCTGGGGCCAAGCCTTCCCCGGGGCACTGGACCCATCCCTGCCCCTCCTGTGGCCCCTCTTCCGTTCCACCCCCTTCCCTGAGCTTCTCTCTGGGGGACCATTTCCCACCAGCACCCAGACTGTAGTGTCTCCATCAGGAGAGTAGAGCCCTCTCTTCCTCAGACAGCTCGAACCCCAATTCTCTGACCCCCTTCACAGCAGGACTCCTGTCTGTGGTCTGTACTGCTGTCTTCCAGGCGCATCCCCCTGGGCCCCCCAGACTGTTCTTGTCTCAGCTGGGTTCTCAGCCCTGGACCAGCTGGCTTGGCCAAAGGCGTCTATCAGAATGGCTCTCCCTCTCCTTGCAGCAGCCCCCTCACCCCAACTCTGACTTCTCCTCCCAGCCTGCTGGCCATTCCTTCTGTCTCCTTGACTGGCTTCTGATGCTGGGAGCCCCAGAGCTCCCAGGTTGGGTCTCTCTCCTCCATACCACTCTCTCCCTAATTGAGCTCACCTGCTCTTACAGCTCTAAATGCCAGCCCCAAATTTTATTTCCAGCTCCAAAGCCCCCACAAGCCCCCCACTGGGCATCTTCCCAGTGGACGCCTAATGAGCATCTCGAGCATAACAAGCACAAACCAGCACTCCGGCTCTTCCCCCTAAACAGCTCCCACTTCAGGAGATGGCAGCTCCAAGCTTCCGGACTCTCAGGCCAAAAACCTTCGAGTCATCCCTGACTCCACCTTTCTCTCACATCCAAACCCTCCTGACCCCAAATCGGAAAATCGGATATTTTCCCACAGCCTCTCTGCCCCCAGGGTCTCTCCCCAGAATGACGACAGTGGTCCCCTCACTGCTTCCCCCCCCCCACCTTCTGCCCTCACCTCCCTACAGTCTTAGTCTGCTAACTCCTGAGTCAGAGCAGGTGACCCTTCTCTTCAAAGTCCTCCAATGGCTCTCACTGTACTCCCAGTAAAAACCAAAGTGGCCTTCAAGGCCCCAGGCAATGGACCCCCACTTCCCCACCCCTTCCCTCTCCGCTTGTTCCTGGAACAAGCTGGACCTGCTCCCACCAGGCATGCCTCTGCCTGAGGGCCTTTGCACATGCTCTGTGCTCTTCCCTCCACGGGTGCACTGTCCTTCCCCTCAGATATTCACATAGCTCACCCTTCACCTCCTTCAAGGCTTTGTTCAGGTTGTCACCACCTCGGAGAGGCCCTCCCTGCCTATGCTTTATAAAACTGCAATACCCAAGCCCAGCCCTCACCCCCTCTTGCCTGCTTTGTTTTTCTCCATAGCACTTCTCACTGCCTGACAGATCATGTATGTACTTGATTGCTGTCCTACTCCTTTCTAGAATACGAACTCCATTAAAGCAGGGAGTTTTGCCCGATTTTTTTTTTCTTATTGCTATAGCCCAGGGTCTCACCCAGTGTATCAATAAAGATCATTTGAATGAGTAAAAGAATGAATTGACTCTGCATGGCTCCAGGAGGCAGAAGTGGAACGGAGCGGTGGAAACCTGCAAGCCATCGATTTTAGCTCAGTGTAACGAGAGCTGCAGGACAATGAACAGGCACCCCATAAGTCATCATCACTAGGGATGATGCACCAGGTGGGAGGTGGGTGGGCTAAATAGGGGTCCCCTCCAGCCTCAGGTCCCAGACTGGCAAAGGGGATCTGAGTAACCAACAAACCTAGGGCCGGAGCGATTGGGACAGGAGAGCAGAGGCAATGGGAGTGTCACTCTGGTCTTTGCCAAGGGGACAGGTGACATGGCAGACAAGAACAGCCCATGGGGAGATCAAGGCCACACGAGGGAGAATCCTATGGGCTCAGAAAGAGGGAGAGAAGCAAGAGCAGACAAACAGTCATCCAACTGTGGGAGGAGATTTGGGGATGCTTTTTAGTCTGCTGGAAAGCAAGTAAGACCAGATGGCTGCTCCCCAACATGAGGACCAAAGGACAGGGCAGAAGGCACAGAGAATGCAAGGCTTTGCAGGCCCTGGTGTGGGTCCATGCAGGAAGGGATGGGAATGAGGAGGGGTCTCCACACCCACCAAGGGAGGGAAGGAGGCAGGAGGCTCCCCTAAGAGTTACAAGGCCACAGGCAGGGTTAGATATCATCCAGGCACTCTCTCACCTATACCCACCCATTCACAGGCATGATGAAAATGGGGAAACTGAGGCCCAGAGAGAGGAGGAGTCTCGACTGAGAGTTGAGGAGGCTTCCTCTAAGAACTGAAATCTCATTCCCAGGCCAGCCCCGTGCCTCGGGACTTCTCATTCTGCGGGTTCTCCCTTCAAACCCGTCAGGATCGCCATACACAGCCTCTCTACAGACCTCAAAGGCTCAAGGGGCCTGGAAGTTCTGCTCACGCCCCCAAGCCTACTCATTCTCTGTAGCCGCTGCCCGCCAGGGGGCTCCGCTACCTCGAGACTCCCCCTTTCCTTCTAACCTCCATTTAGACCCCGGGACTGCCGAAGGGAAAACCAGGGCATCCCCTTCCCCCAAGCCCGACGGCCGGGACGGCTCAAAAGCCAAGTGTCCGAGACCCGGGGACAGCTCCCCTCGGCGCCCAGCCCCTCCCCGCGCTCCCGTGCTGGGTAGAGGAGCACTCACCGCACAGTCACCTGTGCCCCAATTCCTCCCTGCGGTCTGGGCGCAAAACTCAAGGCTCGGACTCCCATTCCTGCTCCGCTCAGGCCCCGCCCCTTCTGTCCGGGCGCCCCGCCCTAGCGCTCTGCCAACCCACCCTGCCCCGCGGGCCACACCCCTCCGATCCGGGCGCCCCGCCCTGCGCTGTACCCACCTACCCCGCCCTGCGGGGACACTCAGCCCCGGCCCGGGCGCCCCGCCCCGCGCTGAGCCCACCCATCCTGCCCGGCGGGCCACACCCCCTCCCGCCCCCCCGCCCCCCGTCCTGGCACCACGCCCCGCGGCCACCCCTGGGCCACCCAGAGGTCTCCCGAGACTGGGCAGGAGGGTGAACAGGAACAGGCCTGGGCAGCTCGTCAACTGGACCCGGGGCCAAGTGTGTCCCACTTAGTGAGCCACCTTTCTACTAGAGGGAACCAGAGGCCCCCTCCCGAGACACACGCCCCAGACATCCTGTGGAAGGAAAAGCTAGGAAAGCTGTGGGAGCCAGTATTAACCAAAGCACTCTTTGACAGCCAGTAAGTCCATAGTCATCTAAGGCCTTAATGTTGTGAAGTCCCAGAACAGTGTTTTCCAGAGTGTGACGGGTTACATGTTAGGTGAGAGTGGACGGGGCATTTCAAGTTCCTCTTTTTTTCCTTTCTCCTGCAAGCCTTCTGTTTAAGTTGAAGCAAGCCCTCTCTGTTTGGAACTAATGGGGCTTGAGCCTCTCTCTAACACTGCCTGGTCTACTTGGCTCTTCTACAACATCTAACTAGAATTTAACAGCACTGTTTTGTTTCCATCAAATTAAATTTATTTCAGTTTATGGTTTCCAATTCTTCCGAGCAAGTGACACTGGTTTTCCATTGAAGGTATTAAAACGTTCCTTTTAAAACACTCGTATTTGGAAATTTTCTCATGTAAAGCAAAATATCTGACATTTTTACGTGGTGTTTATTATATGCCAGGCTTTACCTACATTAACCCAATTAATCTCAGCTACGGGGTATTGGCTATCATTATTTAAAATTTATAGATGAAGAAACTGAGGCACAGAAACGTTAATTAACCTATCCAAGTAGAGACAGCAGAGCCAAGATTTGCCCCCCTGTCACCAAAGTTCTGGCTCTGACCACTACCCCACATTGCCTCCAGGTAAATCCCTGCACAGGTGGCGTGCAGTGGCCTTGGTTGGGGAAGGCTGAGTTAGAAGGACTGCCTCTAGCCCAGGGAAATCATTCCGGATAGTGCACAGATCTATCTACAGGAATGTTCACCACCCTCTTATCTACAACAGTGAAGAGCTGGATAATAGCAGATTACTTAAGAACACTGACAGAGCAACTGAACCTCCAGCTGAACTGACTCATCTTCTCTCCTACCCAATGTCCAACCTGGGAGCACATTTTCCAGCTTGACCTTCAAAATAGACTCAGAATGCAGCCACTTCTTACTATTATCCACCATGACCACCTGGGTTCAAATCTCTGACGTCTCACACCTGGTTTTGGCAGGAGCTCCCGGCTATTGTCCATGATTCCACCTACAGTCTTTCTTCAACACAGCAGCTGCAGTGAGCCGGTTAAAAAAAAAAAAAAAGAGTGAAATGATATCACTCCTCTGCTGAAACCCCTCCGTTGAGTTCCATCTCAGAGTAAAAGACAGTGGAGGTCCTTACAATTACTGTTTGCCCCCAGGGACCTCTCTGAACTACCCCCTCATTCATTCTGCTCCAGCCACACTGGTCTCTTGGCTGTTCCTGGAATATGCCAGGCCTGCTGCCACCACTGGGCCTTTGCATTTGCTGTTCCTTCTGCCTGGAATGCTTGTCCTCTGGAAATCTACATGACTCCCTCCTTCACCTCTTTCAGGCCTTTCCTTATATGTGACTTTCTCAGTGAGGTCTTCAAGCCTGACCATCCTATGTACAACGGCAACCCCTCCCCCTGCAACCCTCTCCCTGCTTTATTTTGTATTTTTCTCCCATCTCAAGCGCACTTATCTGTATACAACACACTGTATATATTTCCTTATTTATTGTCTTCGATGTTAGTCTCTCACCCAAAAGAACATGAGCTGCAAGGTAACAGAAACCTTTCTGTCTTGGTCCCTGTGTTATCTCGGGGCCTGGAACAGGACCTGGCATGCAATAAATATTTAAGTGAATGTACCAACAATGATGCTCTATTCTAATAACCAAGGAAAGTGGATGATACTGTAGCCCACAAGGGTCGCAGCCTCATAAACATCATGTTGGGTGAAAGAATCCAGATGCAAAAACATAATACTGTCTGGTATCATTTATATAAAGTTCAAAAGCAGGAAAAACAAGTTACAGTGATAGGAGCCAGGATAGAGGTTACAACAGGGGAAGAGGTCAGAGGTAGTGACCAGGAAGGGGTACAAAGGGGATTTCTGGGGTGCTAATATGTTCTATTTTTTTTTATCTGAGTGGTGGTTACATGGGTGTGAATACCTTGTGAAAACTGGTCAAGCTAAACACTTATGGTATTTGCATTTTCCCTTACGCTTGTTGTATTTCAATAGAAATTTATTTTTAAAAGACGCTACAGAGGTATGCTTTTTAGCATGGTGAGACATCATGATATACGGCTAAATTTAAAAAGTAGGTTGCTTTTCAACAGGAACACCAAGACAAGCGAAGGGGGGAAAGTAGTCTTTTCAACAAATGGTGCTGGGAAAATTGCACCATTTGCCACATGCACAAGAATGAATTTGGTCCCCCGCCTCATATCTGCAAAAATTAATTCAAAGTGGATCAAAGACTTAAATGTAAGAGCTAAAACAAAAAACTCGTAGAAGTTGGTATAGGTGTGAATCTTCATGACCTGTCATGTCTCAGTATAACCATAGCAGTGCCCACTCCCCTCCAGTCTCTGGCCCCAATTTTAAAATCCCACAGTATTGGCTGATTCAGTCTGAGGAGCACTGACTCTTGATCTCCCGGTCACGAGTTCGAGCCCCACATTGGGTGTAGAGATTACTAAAATAAATAAATAAACTTTAAAAATTCCACAGTATTAAGCCCCTTTGAAGGTTTTTTTTTTGAAAAATAATTTTTTATAACAATATTAGGTTCAGGTGCACAACATAATGACTCAGTGTTTGTATGTATTATGAAATGATGATGACAATAAGTCTAATCATAGAACATAGTGAAAGAATTGTTTTTCTTGTGATGAGAACTTTTAAGATCTACTCTCTTAACAACTTCCCAATGTATGATATAGTATTATTAACTGCAGTCATCATGCTGTACTTTATATCCTCATGATTTATTTATTTTTATAACTGGAAATTTGTACCTTTTGACTCCCTTCACCAATTTCACACACACCCCCACCAATCCATTCTCTGTATCTATGAGCTTTTTTTCCAGTATTAATTTCACATATAAGAGATCGCCCAGTGTTTGCCTGATCTTTTCCACATAGCATGTGAAAGTTCCACTCATGTTGTTGCAAATAGCAATATCTCATTCTTTTTTGTGGCTGAATAATATTGCATTGTATCCAGATCCCACATTTTCTTTACCCATTCATCCATCCACAGACAGGTTGTTTCCATGTCTTGGCTGTGGTAAATAATGCTACAATGAACATGGGATGCAGATCTTTTGTCAAATTCGTGTTTTCATTGTCTTCAGATAAATACCCAGAAGTGGAATTGCTGGATCATATGGTAGTAGAAACTTTGAGAGTTTTTTTTTTTTTTAATTTATTTAGAGAGAGAGCCCGTGGGAATGGGGGGGGGGGGGGGAGGGGGAGGGAGAGAGAGAATTTCAAACAGACCCTGAGCTGAGTGCAGAGCCTGACACGGTGCTCGATCTCACGACCCTGAGATCACGACCTGAGCTGAAACCAAGAGTCGGATGCTCAACCGACTGAGCCACGCAGGCGCCCCGGAACCTTTGAGAGTTTTAAAAGGTTTATGTGTGTCCACCCAGCTGTGGAAAAACAAGATTGACAGGACCAGATTTTGCATCACCTATGAACACCTCATTTGTTTGGGTTTTCTTTGCCACACTTGTGGGGACACACCTCTATCGAAGGGGGTATGTCAGTGTTGGAGTCTCGAGCTCGTCAGATACCCAGAGGTTTCAGTGGTGAGTGGCAGTGGCCAACACTCAGTTACTTGCCCAGTGATGCTAGAAGGATCCTTCAGTTAGTCTCACGTTGCAATTAGGGAAAGCAGATTCAGAGAGGGGCAGTGGCCTGCCGAGGTCACACGGCTGAGTCATGGATCCAATCGCCCCTGCTCCGCACCCACCCACTCACTCGTGCCTCACACAATTGCCGAACACCCACTACGTGGCAGGTGCTGGGGTCGGCACTGGGGACAGAATGCTGACACAGGAAAGACCCCGTCATCATGGCCTTGGAGACTGGCAATAAACAAGTAAACAAAGAAGCAAAACAATGGTAGGTCTTAACAGAGGGGTCACGGAGGGCCACGCCAGGGAGAGACAACCGAGCTGTGGGATGAGAAAGAGCCAGTTGTGGAAAGAACCAGGAGAGGGCCGTTGCTGGCTGAAGGGACCGCGAGGACAGGCCACGAGGCAGGCTGCGGGGAGAGCGCGGTCCGGGCGGGCTGGCGGGTGGCAACTCTGGGAGTGGCACGGGGCGAGACGAGGTCAGGAAGCCAGCAAGGGGCAGGTCCGGAGGCCTCCGGACAGAGGTTGAACCTACTCTGCCTGAGGGAGGAAGTCACTGAAAGGTCCAAGCCGTCTGAATTCTAGAAGAGACACCCAGACTCTGAGACACCAGCATTTCCCTTTGGTGCCCACTCCTCAGGCTCTGGGGTCAGGCCGGCAGTGGGGGGACACCCAGTCTGTGCCCCCTGTGTCAGCGGGGCCTCGCCTGCCCTTTACCTAAAACACACAGCTCTGTGCGGCACAGAAGAGCCGACACCCGGTAAGGGGCCCGCCATGGCCACTCTGGTCCAGCTAGGTCCCTTCCACGGCAGCCAGACACCCTTGCGTGTTGGGGGCTTTCCAGAGAACACCTCCTTCACCCAGAAGAGGAAGCAGTAGCTTCCACACACCCCTCCCCCCATCCGCTGGCTGCCTCGTGAGAGGCTCGAAGACTCCAGGCCCAGGCAGATGGAAGAAGGACTTCCAGCGACGCTCGACACAGAGGAAGCGTTCCCCACCGCCACCCCCCAACACCCCCCCTCCGCCCCGGCCATGCCAGGCCCTCTGCGGGGCGGTGGGGGGCAGAGGTGAGTGAGGGTCGGTCCCTGCACACGGGCTTGCGGGCCAGAGGCACACCGTTCAGGCCACTCCCCCTGGACACCCCAGACCCTGACATACGCCGATACCCTTCTCACAGCGACCACACTGCTGAGCTGTGGGATTGGATGGCCATTTCAGTAAACAAGGCCAGTAAACGTGGAGGGAAAAGCACTGGGCCTCCCTACCTCACGCCATACACAAACATCTACTCTACAGGCATTGGAGAACCCCAAATGAGAAAGGCACACTAGAAAGGTGTTGAGAAACAGCAGGAATTGCCAGCACCTTTTTCAGTGCTTGCTAGGGACCAGCATTGTTCTAAGGGCTTTGCACACTGTAACTCAGCAGAAGCCACTCAGTGGCTTGCCAAGTGGTTGCAGAAGCAACGAGAAAGAACAATAGAAGAGAAATCTCTCCTCAATCTCTCTCTTAAGGTATGACATGGGCTGTGAAAGCCAAGACTGATATGGTTGAATACTTTCAAGTTGGCAATTTCTATTCATCCAAAGACCCTATTTAGAGAGTGCAATGCAAACCACAGGATGGGAAAGAATACTGAAAACCACATAGACCTTACAAACCATGAAGAAAATAAGCAATGAGCAAGGGGAGGGGGGCGCTCAGTCGGTGAAGAGTCCCACTCTTGGTTTCAGCTCAGGGCATGATCTCAGGGTTGTGAGATCCAGCCCTGCATCAGGCTCTGCACTCAGCATGGAGTCTGCTTGAGATTCTCTCTCTCTCCCTCTGCCCTTCTCCCCTAAATTAATTAATTATTTAGATATTTTTAAAAAATGAGCAATGGACTTACCACAATAGCTAAACTGTGGAAAGAGCCAAGATGTCCATCAACAGATGAATGGATAAAGAAGATATGGTATATATATACAATGGAATATTATGCAGCCATCAAAAGGAATGAGATCTTGCCATTTGCAACGACGTGGATGGAACTGGAGGGTGTTATTCTGAACGAAATAAGTCAATCAGAGAAAGACATGTATCATATGACCTCACTGATATGAGGAATTCTTAATTGCAGGAAACAAACTGAGGGTTGCTGGAGTGGGGGGTGGGGTGGGAGGGATGGGGTGACTGGGTGATAGACACTGGGGAGGGTATGTGCTCTGGTAAGCGCTGTGAATTGTGCAAGACTGTTGAATCTCAGATCTGTACCTCTGAAGCAAATAGTGCAGTATATGTTAAGAAAAAAAAAAAAAGACCCAAGTGGAAAAAAAAAAAAAAGAAGAAGAAGATGGCAGGAGGGGAAGAATGAAGGGGGGAAATCGGAGGGGGAGATGAACCATGAGAGACGATGGACTCTGAAAAACAGACTGAGGGTTCTAGAGGGGAGGGGGGATGGGAGGATGGGTTAGCCTGGTGATGGGTATTGAGCAGGGCACGTTCTGCATGGAGCACTGGGTGTTATGCACAAACAATGAATCATGGAACACTACATTAAAACTAACGATCTAATGTATGGTGATTAACATAACAATAAAAAATTTAAAGAAAATAAAAATGAGCAATGGACTTGAACAGAGGATATAAAGATTGAAACTAAGCCCATGAAAAGATACTCTACATCACTCCTTATTAGGGAAATGCAACTTAAAACCATAATGAGATGTCACTACACACCCACTAGAATGACTACAATAAGAAAATACTGACCACATCCAGTGTAGGTGGGGTTGTGGAACACCTAGAATTCACAGGCACTGTGGCGGTGGGTGGGAGCACAGAAACACAGCCACGGGGGGAAACCTTTGCCATAATCCAGGAGAGTTGAAAGCTATTCAGCGATTCATACTCTAAGACCCAGGGATTTCACCTTACATAAACATGTGCACTTGGATAAACGTAGAAGAATATTCCCAGCAGCATTGATCACAGTGGCCCAAACTAGAAACAACCCAAAAGTGCATTCACAGACCAAAAAGAAAAAGAAAAAAGGAGAAATAATGATGTATTCAAATAATGTAGCAACACAACAACAAAAATGAAAAAACTCTAGCTACACACACATACAAATTGATGAATCTTATACACAGAAATGTTGAACAAAGGAAGCAAGACACCAAAGCATACAAACACTATGCGTGGCTCAATTTTACAAAATTCCAAGATAGGGAAAATTAAGCTCTATTGTTTCGGGGTCTATTCAAAGATCGTAAATTTACAAAGAAAAGCAGAGAAGTGACCCCAGTCAGAATTCGGAGTGGGACTGCCTCTAATGGGGAAGAAGGGGATCATAGCTGAGAAGAGACACATGGTGGCCTTCTTGGGGGCTATCTATTTTTTTTGTTGTTTTGTCCCAGTCTCCTGTCCTCAAGGTCACAAATACTAGTGGCCATGAATCACATCACAGCCCAGAGGTCTGACTTCCCCGGTACTTTCTGTTGGGAGAATTGGATGCAGTTTTGCTCAGAGAAAGGCACCAAATGGAACTGAGAGCTTACCCCATTTCCCTTCCACGTGAGGCACTGGCTCTGTGCTCCAAACCTCAGTTTCCCCACTTCTCAGTGAAACATGAGGGCCCCCATCAGGCCTAGCTCATAGGGGAGAATAATGAATGTTAAAGAGGGATGGGGGATACTGTTGGAATGCCAGAGATTATCTGGGACTCTGAGGGACAGCCAAGCTAGCTGCAAGGCTGTGTGAGGCCCAACTGGATCCCTCAGAACTAGGGCTCTCGGGGCCTGGTCCTGCCTTGCCCTGTTCTGCCCTGCCCCTGCCCTGTGGGACCCCGTCAGCAGGGTTCAACGTACTGTCTGTCATCAGCCAATGGGCTGGGGCACCAAGAGCGGGTCACACAGCCTATTTCCTGTTTTCAAACGGGGAACTTAGAAGCTGCAGCTCGCTGGAGCCTGGAACAGAGGGGAGCTGAAGACGGCCATGTGATACTCTTCCGGGACCCCTGGACCCACACAGGGCCAGAGAAGCTTCAGGTCAGTGTTTGATCCCAACCTCAGTGAGTCTCTGCCCGCCCCCACCCCGTGGCCTGAGCCCCCGCCCCCTGTGGCCCTCCCTCACTACCTGCTGGGGGCAGGGCGGGGTAGGGAAGGGTTGGTGACAGCCTCTAAGTGTAGGGCTCTCCTTAGCTCATTGGGGTAGAGCAGGAAGCAGCTCCCTGACCCTCCATCACCTCAATTCTTTTGAGATACTTCGACGACCCCTCTTGAGGCTGGGGAATAAGTCACCACACCGGTGTTTCTCAAAAATTGGTGCCAGAGAACTCCAGTGTCGGTATAGCCCTGGGGAATAGTGCAACAGGCAGAATCCAGGGCCCATCCCCAGACCTGCCAGATGGGACTCTCTGATGTCAAGAGCCAGGAAACCTGCTTGTTACAATCTCCCAGCACCCCCATCCCCCTGGGGGATTCCCAAATGTGAGTGTGCCCACCCAGCGTCTCAGTCCGATGGAAAGTCCTCTGCAGCCCCCTCAGGAAGATAGCATGGGCTCAGAATGTAGCCCAGTGTAGCCATCAGAAGGCCTGGCCATGGGGGGCAGCCCTCGGAGGGAAGAGTGGTGCTCAGGGCCTGGGAGGGAAGGAGCAGAATGTCTGCACACACACACAGCTGGAGGGGGAGGGGGCTGGGCTGGATGGGGAGGGGGCTGGGAAGCTGCTCTGTCTCCTGGGCCGAGCACAGGACCCCCATCCAAGAGCACCAACATTTGCAGGATTTTCTTGTCAAATCTAGAAATCTTTGCTATACAGGGTATGGAGAGGGGAAAGAAGTACCCATGGAACCCCATGTGTCATTATCCCCAAAGAGCTTTTGGAGTGACAGGCTGTTTTCCCCATTTCACAGATGAGGAGACTGAGGCCTAGAGAGGAACAGGAAGATGGCCAAGTCTCCATGCAGGCACCAGTGCATGACTTTCTCCTTTTCACTCCCCTCATGGTGACTCCCAAACAACCCTGTAGGAGAAAACATAAGGGAACTGGCTTTGGCTGCTGAATTTGATTTTTATTCAAAG
Source organism: Neomonachus schauinslandi (assembly GCF_002201575.2). Classification (NCBI taxonomy): domain Eukaryota; kingdom Metazoa; phylum Chordata; class Mammalia; order Carnivora; family Phocidae; genus Neomonachus; species Neomonachus schauinslandi. The sequence continues at coordinate 26,942,501 of NC_058418.1, read as the reverse complement.
CCCTGGGTTCACACTCAGCTCTCCCGGGTCTTTACTGGTACATCCAGCCAAGGCCATGATTCCTGGGGTCTCACAGGGTCTCTGGGAGAACTGTGCCCTGCTTCTGACCTGGCACCAGCCGCCTGAACAGGACAGCAGAGCTGGAAGGGCTGGGACAACTGAGGCTTGCCATCACCCATTCTACAGATGAGCTAACTGAGGCAGGGACATAGGAGTGCCCACAGGAAACACTGGGCTTCCAAGAACCCTGGCCACCCAGAGTCCACTATGTAATAGAGCATGCAGACCTTGCCAGGGCACCTATCAGGATATAGAGAACTTGTCCCCTACCAACCACTGTCTTGTCGGCAGGACAGAGCTTGAGGCCACACTTCTCAGGTGGGGACACCAAGGCCTGGAGATAATAAAGAACTTGCATATGGACCCACAGTTGGTCAGGATGGAAGGCCTGACTCCTTAAGGAGAGAAGCACAAACGAGGTGTGCAGGCTCTAGCGGGCTCAAGTGTGTGCAGCCCTGGGCCAGCCATGCCCTTGCTCTGTGCCTCAGTTTCCCCATCTATATAAAGTAAGGTTGGACGGAGGTTCCCGGGGAGACACGCGCTGGGCAATGGCACAGAACCACCTGGAGAATGGCCCAGGGTTCCTTTCACCTGAGCCAGCAAGAGCTGCCCCCCGAAGGAGGCACCCTGGCCCCCGCTGACCTCAGCTCTCCCCAGGCCAGGCCTGTCCAGGGGACCCCTCAGCCCTGGAGGTGGGATGGGCTCAGTCACACCCAGGGACAGAGCTGGGACTCTGTTATGGCAGCAGTAATCCCATCCCCTCTAGGCCATAGTCAGCAGAAGGGTTCAGACACGGGGCCGGGAATGTAGCAGACCCGGCAGACCAGAGTTCGCGTCCCAGCTCTGCCCCGTGTGCCCCTTGCAGCTCCTCCCTCGGATCGAGTGAAGAAGGACATAAGATCGCTTGCACCCTTCTGATTGCAGATTTCTGTGCCAAAGGGGTGCCCCAGCTACTCGCTCCATCTGAGCTAATATTCTCATCATCCCGTTTCTAATTTGTCTATTCCAATTTACACCTTAATTTAGAATCACTGATTTTCAAATATTTCTCCAAGTATTATCAGGTGTCCAATATCAATAGCAGGGACTATTATACAGCGCCTGGTGTGTGCGGAGCCCTGAGCACGGTCTCCCCAACCTGGAACCGTCACGCCAGCCTCGTGAAGGCAGGTTCCGTTCTTATACCCATCTTATGGGAAAGTGAGGCACAGAGAATTGCGGGCACCAGGTCCTCTCGTTCACGGATCTGGGTCACAGAGTTACTGCATAAAATAGCCCCCGGCCCTCCTGCTGCTTGCCCTCCCCTGGCCCCGAGGAGGGGTTCCACCTGCGTCCCTGTGCTTCACCTACTAGCCTTCAGATCGTGGGCAGCCCCAAGTCTTGGTTCTTTTATCGTAAGATGGAGGTAAGACTCCTTCTGCACATGGAGTCAGTTACGTGAGCGAGTGGGTGTTGAAGGCAGAGCGCACAAACTGACCCGTCACAGACATTCGGCTTTGCTTGTGGGGCAGGCTCAGCAGCCACGTCACCTTGGGCTAAACCTCAGTTTCCTCTTCTGTGATTGGGAGTCACGAAAGATTTTTGTGGGTCTGAAATAAGTGGATGTGAAGAACCTAGGTGTCTATGAAGTGTGTTCCACAAGTCGTCAGTAAGTGTTTGCTTAGAGAGGGAGAGATGGGAAGGATACATCCCTGGACCCCTACTTTGGGCCCTGAGATTTTATTTACACGTGGAACATAAATGGAGTATTGGAATGTTCTTCAGACAAGCCGGCATCTTTCTCCCAAGTAATCCCGAAAGCCACTACCTTGGCTTGAAATCACGGCATTTAAAATTCAGAGAACTTGATCATAGAAGCATCGTAACAATAAGAGAAGGCCTTGGACTGATCAATCCAGCCAAGGGGCAGCAGACCCAAGCCTCGCATGTGACAGCTGGGCAGACAGCTAGGTGGGCAGGGGAGGGCTCAGCCATGGGGACTATGACACAGATCCTAGCACCCCAGGACCCACCAGGAACCCCAACGTGAGCGGGAAATCACTGTTGTCTCTTGCCCCCCTGGCAGCCTTGGAGCATGGCAAGTCCCAAGCACCCTGAGAGCCCTGGATGGACGGGACCCATAGCCAAGTGCACGGCTGGGACCAAGCAGGAAGCATCAGCCGCTGGCCGAGACCTCCCGTGTCCAGGACCCGAAGGGCACTTAGGTGGGTTTGGGGCTTGGTCAGAGATAGAGGTTTGAAGATATTCGGAATCCAAACATTGGGTACTTCAACAGGTGCCATGGGAAAGGGGGTAGCTTTCTCAACTTGGCACAAGAACTTGGTGCCTGTTGTTTTTCTGGGAGAAGGTCCCAGGAATCATAAGGGTACATCGAGGAAAGAAAGGGCAGGAAGCCAGTAAGGTGTTGATTACTGCTGCGGGCAACTGGGTTCAGTCCCAGCGGGGGTCTTCTGCAAGCCGTAGGGAACGTATCTCAGCGTTGTCCCATCCAGGAGGCGAGGAGGCCAGGCTACTACCCACCAGCCCGCCAGTCCCATCCTTCATCCAGCTCCAGAACAGGCTGCTTTAGCTCAAGAAAGCCCCCTGTGTGAGAGCCCTAGGTGCCTCTAGTAGGAAGCCGGGGCGGGGGGGGGGGGGGGGGGGGGGGCGGCGGCGGACATTGCAGAGCACTGAGTGCGAAGCAGCCCAGCCCCGCGCTGACTGTGTCCACCGCAGCGCCATCTCCTGGAGCAAACTGATTTGCTCATTCATGCGGTGGTTCAGTCCGAGCCTATGCCTGCTCTGTCCTTGGCCCCCGGGGGGAAACAGGAACCAATCCAACACTGCTGGCCCTCAAGGTCGGTGGGGAAACAGATCTGTGAAAAATAATTCGAGATGTCACCAGAAAGGTTGTAGGGAAAAGGTGGGAGGCTCTTACTCTAATGTGAGGGGACAGTCGAAGTGACATGTGTGCTGGGTCTTGAAAGACACCACGGAGAAGGGACACCCCGCCCCCCCGGGGGGCCCCACATCCTTTGAAATAAAATGCACAATGATCGGTGCATTTTGGTGGGGAAGGATTCTAATCTTTCCCGAGATGATCAGAATGGCCCCCGGGGCACCTGAGGGCTAAGAGACGCTGTGAGTTTTCCAGGTAGGGAAATAGGAGGGTTGCATTTAAGGCAGAAGGCCGTAGCACGTGCAAACAAAAGCAGGGAACGTGGGAAAGGAGATGAGACAGTGGGGAGGGGCCCACCAGGCTGAGCCTGGAGCCCAACATCCTCAATGGCTCCCTCCACTGGTCGCTGAGGCATGTGCTCAGGCTCCCCCCCCCCCCCCCACCACCACACCACACCGGGCGAGGACACCGTGTCAGTGCCCTAGGGAGTATAGAAAGGCACAGCCACCATCCCTGCTTCTCAGGAGCATGGGTCTCACAGTGGCCAGTCTGCAGGCCGGAGGTGGCTGGTGCAACACACACGTGCGGCATTTCCCAATGGAGAAACTTGCTGGGGGATGCGGGGCTATTCCAGGTTGCGGGTGGTGGGATGGCTGCAGTGGGGTTTGGGGCGCAGGAGTCTGGGTGGGCGGGGCCGGGGAGCGGGAAAGGCATGGCCCTTGCAGATTCGGACTTCCCATCCCCAACAGACCCAGCCATCTCCCCACACCCTTGTCCCCCAAGCGCACTGACCTGGTGCAAGTGCTGACGGGTGCCGTCCCTCCAGACGCTCACGGCGGCCCCAGCCCCAACTCCAGCATGACCACCGGGGAGCTGCAGGAGTACTGGCGGAAGGAGAAGCGCTGCTGGAGACGCGTCAAGCTGCTCTTTGAGGTCGCGTCCGCCCGCATCGAGGAGAGAAAAGTCTCCAAGTTTGTGGTAAGCTGAGATCAGACAGGGAGGGCGAGCCTTTCACCACTTCCTTCCCGGCCCTGGGCCTCAACTTGCCCCACTATGAAATGGGCCGACGCAGCTTGACTGACAGAGTTCTAACAGAGACAACGGTCAAAAAGCAAGATTTTGCGCTGGGCATTGTGTTAAGCACTGTGCGAATTGGAGAGGAGTGAGTCACGGTCCCTGATCCGGAGAAGGAACTAGCCCAGATGAATTCCACGGCAGCCAGAACTAGCCAGCTGTGTCCCTTCACCACAGTTTTTGGTATCCCCACTCATTTATATTATTAATAATAATTATATATTGCATAAAATAATGATAGATAATAATTAAGCTCTTTTTCTTTAAATCTGATTGCTTTTTTAAAAACACAAAATCACTATCTTTCAAAGGGAAACCAGTATCACATAGCATAAAGAAAAGGTAATCTTGAAAGTAAATAAGTGGCAAGGAAAGCTAAATGCTGTCATTAGATTCTAGCTGGTTACGCCATGGCTGGCGGCAAGCTCTGGGCTTGGGGGGCTGCTCTCTGTTAAAATGGAATTTGAGCCCTTGGCGGTGGGGGTGTGCAGGTCCACGTAGGAGCCACGCTCAACCTTTCTCCCCTCCTGGCCCCTTAACTGGGACCAGGATAACAATAGTGGGGGCTAAGTGCTGACTGCAAGTTGAATCCAGTCCCCCGTGGTTGCAGAGCGTTAACTCATTCCATCCTCACCCAGCGAGGGAGGTACTATTACTATCCTCATTTCCTGGACGGGAAAACTGAGGCCCCTTGCTGTTCAAGTACCCACCTAAGACCACACAGCTAGACCGTGGCGGGGCTGGAATTATAACCCAAGGAGCCTGAGCCCTCATTAGTATTCTCTAACTGCAAGAGAACTGAAAAGCCATCATCTCCTTACCATTGACCTTCACCGCGAGCATACCACCCAAAACCACCTCTCCCGTGTGGCCGGCTCGGGAAACGCAGACCGAACCCAAGCTCCCCAGTTCAGGAACCCGAGGCCCAGTTTTGACGATGGAAAGTCCGGAGCACCCCCAGGCGCCCTGCGTCACCTGCTTCTGTGCTCCTAGTCCCACGAGCCGCCTCCGTGCGGCTGTGTTTGTTACTCTCGCGTGGCCTCTTGTCACGAATCGCTTGTACAGCTCAGCCAATGCTGATAGCAATTTACAACAGAATTGCATGGAACGGGGGGCGCCTGGGTGGCTCAGTCGGTTAAGCGGCTGCCTTCGGCTCAGGTCATGATCCTGGAGTCCTGGGATCGAGCCCCGCGTCGGGCTCCCTGCTCAGCGGGGAGTCTGCTTCTCCCTCTCCCTCTGCCTGCTTCTCTGCCTACTTGTGCTCTCTATCTGTCAAATAAATAAAAAAAATCTAAAAAAAAAAAAAAAAGAATTGCATGGAACGGTAACCCATTTTCGGGCTCCGCTTTAAATGATCATCATTATTTTTATCTGCCGGGGCTCACTCTGCCGGGGAAAACCTTCCATTAGGATGTAGTCAAATGCGCTCTCTCTCTCTCTCTCTCTCTCCACTGCAGATGTACCAAATCGTCGTCATCCAGACAGGGAGTTTTGACAGCAACAAAGCCGTGCTGGAACGGCGGTATTCAGACTTTGAGATGCTCCAGAAAAGCCTCCTCAAGACGTTCAGGGAAGAGATCGAAGACATCGTCTTCCCCAAGAAGCACCTGATGGGCAACTTCACCGAGGAGATGATCTCCGAGCGCAAGCTGGCCTTCCAGGAGTACCTGAGCCTGCTCTACGCCATCCGCTGCGTGCGGCGCTCCCGCGAGTTCATCGACTTCTTCACGCGCCCCGAGCTCAGGGAGGCGTTCGGCTGCCTGCGCGGGGGGCAGTACGGCCGGGCCCTGGACATCCTGGTGCGCGTGGTGCCCCTGCAGGAGAAGCTGACGGCCCACTGCCCGGTGATGCTGGTCCCGGCGCTGTGCGCCATGCTCGTTTGCCACCGGGACCTGGAGCGGCCGGCCGAGGCGTTCGCGGCCGGGGAGAGGGCGCTCCAGTGCCTGCAGGCCCGAGAGGGCCACCGCTACTACGCCCCGCTGCTGGACGCCATGCTCCGCCTGGCCTACGCGCTGGGCAAGGACTTTGTGTCTCTGCAGGAAAAGCTGCAGGAGAGCCAGCTCCGCAAGCCCAGCCCCTGGGGCTTCACGCTGAAGGAGCTCACGGTCCGGGAGTATCTGTACTGAGCCCCTCTGGCGGGCGGGCCGGGGACTGCGGATGGCCGCGGCTCGCGGCGCTGTTTGGGAGGGGGGGGGGGGGGGGGGGGGGGGGGTCGTGTTTAGTGGGAGGAGCCACTTGAGGCTCTAACTTGCTGGGTGACCTCGGACAAGCCCCTCCTCTGATCCTCCGCATCCCCATCTGTGTGGATCGGAGGTGCTCCCCGGGGGTCCTCGGAAGCCTCTGCTTGCGTCGTGGGTCCCTTTGATGCCAGGCTCACCTCGTCTGGAAACCACAAACCGAGCTGCCAAAATGCCGGAGAGTAAGACCCAGCTTCCTGATGCTTTTGGGCGTCACTGGAGGGGAGGTTTACATTGCACGCCGTGGACAAAGCTTAACCCACTTCCTCCAGGCAGCTCTCCCCACCAGCTGTCTGTCTTTCCTCTCTGCGCCTCCTCCCTGGGCATTGCCTGCAAAGATCCCCACCATCATCCTAACTCTTCTAGCTCTTCTCTCTTAGCCTGTAGACCCGACTCAGCAAAACAAAAGCTCACCCATGGCTCCTCAAGGCCAGCTTGTCACCGGGGTGGGGTGTATGTTACCCTTTCAAGGGTGGGAGGATACCGGGCTAGAACGTCATCCTGTCATAAGATTCTGTGAAACAAGGCATTTTTAGGAAAAGAAGTTGCCAACAATTCTCTGGTTCGGATGCTGTAACTCAGTGTCCAGGTGGGTTTTCATTTATAAGGAACCTGGCCCTTGACGAGGCTCCCTGAGTTATATAGACATAGCCCCAAAAGGAGGTGGGGGATGAGACCCAGTGCGGCCTCTGGGAAGAACAGAGATTGAACGCTTAACACCTTCCCATTTGAGGAGCAATGTTCTTGGAACCCCTCTGATGGGTTGGGATGCCCTTGACTGAAGTCTGCTATCAGGAAAGGACACCAGGAGCCCAGAGTGGAGGGGGAGCCTGGACCTATAACCTAGGTTCAACACCGGCCCTGAAGCCAATGGTCCAGGCTGGTTTGGGGCAATATGTGCTTGAGGCTGGAAGTCCCTGAAGACCTAAACCATCTGGCTGAGTTTATCAGGGTGAAATAAAGAGCCTGTAACTTGGCATCCTCATGCGGGGCACCAGTTTGGCCTGTGCAGGGATCCAGGCTCAGCAAAGGGATCCCTGTAGCAGGGAAGGGGCCTTCACCAAACTGCACCAGAATGTGTTCAACAGCGACACAGTGTGGCAGCAGCTGGAGTGGCCCAATCAGGCTCTGCTCTGGAGGCGAGAAACAGCCTGACACCTTGGGACAAAGAAAGCCTCAGGTCTCTCAATTTACTGCAGGAGAAGGACACTTTGAGTGCAAGACGTTGGACCTCTTGAAAATCTGGGCATAGAGAAAATTAAAGTGTTCAGTGGAAAAATAAAAGGCCGTGACTCTATTTGCAATGGTAAAGAAGACCTTCCTGATTGTGTAAGTCATTTCATCAAATGTAAAATGCCACCTTGACTCTCAGGTGCCCCAAATAGTCACTCAGAAGGAAAAAAATGCCCAATCCGGGAAGTTTAATAGGAGTTTCCAGCAAGAAGCTGGGAGAGCAAAGAGGTAGCTCTCCACGTAAGGGTCGACGTGGGAGAAACCAGCTTCAGAGAAAGGGACAATCAAGAAAGGCGGGAATCAAATTTGGTGCGAGGTGAGGGGTGGGAATCTCCTCCTCAAATCCGAACTGCAAGGTTTGGGGTCTGAACACATACAGTGTGGTGCACAATACTTCAAGCAGAGAGGTGTCTTCTCCCTTCCCAGGTTTCCTCCTGTCCGCGTGCCCCCATCCAGGACCCAGGGAGCGCCAGGTAGGAGCGCCAGGTGGGAGCACCATGCCAGCCTCACCCAGGTCCAGGAACCCCATTCTGGGCACTCAGGCCCTAAGCCTGAGGGGGCTTGTTCCCATGAAGGCCTCCTGTTGGCTGGGGTCAAGTTACCTGGTGAGCCCACGTGCCTGGGATGCGGGTCTCTTGCCTGACCCCGAGCCAGGATGGGAGGATGGCACTGCGTGTGAAAACCCAGAGCTCCCCAGCACTTTTGGAGCCCAGCTGTGTGTCCCGGGCTTTCCTCATCACTGCCGGCCCAGCTCTGCTCAGGAGATATTCTTATCCTATCTTACCGATGAGGACACAGACACCCTGACGGCTGAAGTGACTTGCCCGAGGTCCCACAGCTCACAATGGGTAGAGCAGGAAATTAAACTCAGGCCGGTGTGACCCCCAGCCTGTGCCTTTCCCACTGAGCCCGACTTTGGAGGGGAGAGAGGAGAGGAGGCGGTAGGGATATGTCCCTGGTCCTCTCATCCTTAAAGGGCCCTTAAAGATCATTTCTCTCGTCTCTGTTTCTAGGTGGGAAACAGGCCTGGAGAAGGAACTCCCTCAAGGTCACCCAGGGAGACAGGGACAGCTCTAGGACCAGGCCTGGGGTGTCCACATCCAAGTGACACGGTCTGGCAGGCAGGGCAGACAGAATGATCCCGGGCTGGAATTCCAAGAGGTCATTGGGGGTCACCCAGCAAGACCTGGGGGCGCAGTATCAGTCTGGAAGCTTGGGCCAGGGCCGGCCAGCCAGGAGGCTCAGTTCAGGGTGGGCTCTCCCCAGCATGCCCCTCGCTCTGGAAGTTCCCTTGGCTGTAACTCTGCCCGGGAGCTGCAATCCCACCTGCTGGTGGGGGAGGGGTACTCGCTCAGGGGCTCTCCAGATGCTTCCTGTCCCTCCTGCGGCATCCCCCCACTCAGCCACACACCCCCTCCCCTTGGGGCCCCACAATGCCACCACCTGTTCCATCATCCACTTGCCATTTTCCTTTCAGCAGTCCCCCTTTCGCTTATGTAAATTTCTTTGAAAAAGAAACTTCCGATTACCGCTCTAGATGGAAAATCAGAATCAGAATCACTTGCTATAATTAGGAAGGTAGCTCTAAAAATCCTCACAATGAAGCCTATTGCCTAGTTAGTACACCTCACAGGCCTTTGCGACAGGCCTTGAAGGTGAGGCCGCCAGAGGTTCTTTGTTCAAAGAGACAGAGAGACACGTGTTAAGGACCCGTCATCACCAAGTTGAGACTTGTCTTCGATTTACTCAGAAGGACTGGACAATACTGCAAGAGGAAAGAGGTTTCTGACCATGTGGACTGGATCGTTCGATGTTGTCTGTGCATTATCCCCTACCATCTGGGTCTTGCTCCCTGCTGCTGGGCCCGTGGCCGTGGTCCCCCACCCCCAGCCCTGTATTCAGCCCTGCTGGCTCTCCAGCTCCTCAGTCGTGGGCCTGATTTTGACTTTCGTTAACATTCTCGGCTTTCTTTCTTTCTTTTCTTTTTTTTAAGATTTTGTTTATTTATTTGACAAAGAGAGAGAGAGAGAGAGAGAGCGCCAGCATAAGCAGGGGGAGCAGCAGAGGGAGAGGGAGAAGCAGGCTCTCCCCTGAGCTGGGAGCCCAATGCGGGGCTCGATCCCAGGACCCTGGGATCATGACTTGAGCCAAAGGCAGACGCTTAACTGACTGAGCCACTCAGGTGCCCTGACATCCTCGGCTTTCAACACCCCACTTGGAAGGCGATACCTAGGCTCCAGCTCCTGGCTTCATACCTGATTTCAGGTCAGACCCCCCAACTGGAAGGAAAATTCTGTCTCAGTCAAAACCTGAAGCTGCAGTATGTCCTCTGGTTGGTGTCACTGTGCGCCCCTGGTATGAACAAGAAAATACTGCTCCCCCGAAGAGGCCCTGCACAGAGCCCTACTCTCATGGTCTGCACCCAGAATAGGCTCTTGCCAGCCGTATCCATTTTTCTGTGCATATTCTCATTTTCTCGGTAAACAGTGATTGATGACACTCCCACTATTTTGCTAGACTCTGCCAAGATCTGGGGACACAGGGGTGAATGGCACAGCCCCTGTGCTGACCTTATCGAGGTTAGAAGGGAGTCACTCACAGAGCAAACAGAAGCTCTGTTTGACAGAATGGTCTCCCTCAGCCAGGTAGTCAAGGAAGGCTTCTCAGAAGAGGAGGTGTTTAAGGAAGCCACAGAGAAGGCTAAGGAGGCAGACACTGCAGCATGGGGAGGGGAGAATTTTAAGCAGAGGTAAAGCAGAAGCACCCCTAAGCAGGAGCCTCCTCTGTCCCTGGGGACCCTTAGTTGAGGCCCCGGGCCCAGAAAGGGGGCAGGCCCAGGATGCCCCTTCCCCGATGTGTCACGCTGAAGGTACCCACTGCAAGGAATGGTTCCAAGTGCTGCCAAATAACGCCTGGCAAGCCACATGTGTGCCATCATCCATCTCCAGTGACTGGCTCGTTGCAAAGTGAGCAAGCTGGGAGCTTGTGTTTAGGGAGCACAGACCCTTTTGGTTACAAGCAACAGAAAGCCAGGGGAGGAATTTATTATCAGAAGAGTCTAGGAATAGACGAGCTTTAAGCCAAGTTGGATCCAAAGAATCAAACCTTGTCATCTGGTCTCTAACTTTCACTTTCTGTCTTTCTCTGTTCTGCTTCCCTGCTTTGCCTCTTTCTCTCGACAAGCTCTCCTCCTGGTGACAAGATAGCTGTAGCAACAGTAGGCTCCTAGGCTCCCTTCTTGGCAACCCCAGTGGCTCCCCCTCCAAGGCCTTGTGAAACCCCTCATCTGCAGGATATATACCAAACACCCTCATGTCCTTTCCTGAGGGGCCAGGCAGGGCAGATCCTGCCCCCAAGTCCGGCAACCACAGTGAGCTTGCCCAGCCTTCAACAGAAATAAGTCTTAACATATTGTTTTGTAAGCTGCTTTTCAAATTTTAAAATAGACTTTGTGGTTGTTGTTGTTTTTTTAGATCAGTCTCCAGTTCACAGCAAAATTGAGTGGAAGGTATGGAGATTTCCCACATAGACCCAATCCCCACACACACATAGCCTCCCCCATGATCACATCTTTCACCAGCGTGATACATTTGTTACAACTGATGAACCTGCACAGACACGTCATTATCACCCAGAGTCCATAGTTTCCATCAGGGCTCACTCTTGGTGTTGCACTTTCTGTGGGTTTGGACGAATGTAACACCCACTGACGTGTACCCACCCTTATGGTATCATACCGCATACAATAAAATTAAAGTATGATTAGAGTATGATTAAATTTTATTTATATATCATGAGCACTTTACTATAATATATAACATTTTCCATGTTGTTTTTTATTTATTTTAACCGTCTTGTAATGTAATTTTCCTCATTACAGGCAACACCACAACAAAGCCCTGGATGCAGTGTCTTTTTGTATTGGTACACTCTCGAGGCAATTTCTAACTGTGGTGTCTCTGAATCATAAGCACTTTCCATGATTTTGATAATGTTAATTTCTCTCCAGAGAGTCTGTGCTAACTCACTCCTCTACCAGCTGAGTATGAGAGATGCCCGTTTCCGTGAACCTTCCATAGCACTGGGATGGTAGCTCTTTTAAACTATTTCCAGTGTGAACGATGAGAAGTGGTATCCACGGCTTAATGTACATTTCCCTGGTGTTAGTATGAACATTTGTCATAGGCTTATTGGTCACTCTCGTTGTACTGAAGGTTATTGAAATGTTCTTTTTCCCCCCTTGCATCGGGCACTTCTGGAGGGAGGCGGGACCGAGGCGGGATCTCATCCCGCAATTTAAGAAGCGGCCAGCAGATGGCGCTGCCACACCGGCGGCTCCGGGAGCTTCCGCGCAGCGCTGGAGGAACGAAACCGGAGGGAAATTGAGCATTTCTCCCAAAGGGGCGGGGCGGGGCGGGGGGCGGGGGGGAAGTCTTTGAAAAACCTTTCGAAGGGGTTTGAAATAATACTAAGAAGAAAGTTTTGCTGGGAAGCCGCTGACGTTTCGTTGCCTCCTTTTCTGCCACCCGTCCCCCTCGCCCCCCCCCACCAAGGGCCCTCACTTGGGGTTCAGGACCTCACTTCCCTTTTCTGCTCCCGCATCCTCTTGCTGCAGCACGCAGACCCAAAGGGGCGGAAGGAGGCCTCCTTGTGGCCGTCCTCCCCCCACCCCCCCCCACCTCCAGGGGCTATCAGAAGGAAGGGAGCGAAACTGCAACTACGAACAAAATAAGGTGCCTAAAAATATAGGGCGGCCACCCCTTGCGGTCAGACATTTAACCTGCTGGCTCCTGGGGGTGGGGGCGGGAGTAAGCCTCCCTTGGTATGGGGGCAGGGCCCTTTCTCAAGTATCGGGGGAGGGAGCGTAGGCACCCCCAGAAGCCCTGCCACTTGGCTTCCCAGGAGGGAGGGTTTGGGTGCTACCTCCGACCTTCTGAGGCCCCGGGGTGGTGCTGAGAGGTTCTCATCCATCTGCCTACTGAATTGGGGGAGAAGAGGAGCCACACTCTTTGACTTCTTTTCACCATGAAATACCTACCCAGGGCCTCACCCAGAGGCTGTGTGGCTTGGATGGATAAGGGAATAGAGGGAAGGAAGAGGGAGATAGAGTGGGAGGAGAAAGAGAAGAGAAATCTACCTTGCTTGTTAGAGTGGCAATGGGTACAACCACTAAGGAAAACCATCCCCTGAAGCTGACCATAAACTATTACATGAGGACCCAACGATTCCTTTCTTAGGAGTATGCCCTACAGATGGATAGGCAAGCCTGTTCACCAGAAGGCATGAACCAGAATTTCCGAGCAGGACTACTCCCAGTGATACCCCCAACTAGAAACAGCCCAAACGTCCATGAACGGTGAAACAGTTCAGTAGATGGTGGTGTATTTATATTTATATTTATATTTGTAAGTTGGAATATTATATAGCCACGAAAGCAAACTACACTTATACACAATGAAGCAGTCGAATCTCACAAGCAGGGCCAAGTGTGAGCAGTCGGACCCAAAAGAATAAAGCCTATATGACTCCACTGAATGAAGTTCAAGAAGACGAGAAACAAAATGATGGTTGTTAAGGATGCTTACTTAGATCGCAAAACCCTTAAAGGGGGGAAAAAAAAGCAGAAGGGGTTAATATGAAAGTCAAGATAGTGGTTATTACTTCCGGAGTGTGGGGGGATTGTGTGGGGGGGACAGGGAGGATCTCAGCCCATGGGTAGTGTTCTGTTCTTAGTCTTGTGTAGTGGTTACAATGATATTTGCTTTGTAATAATTTGTTAAGCCATGCATGTATATTTATGGGCTTTCTGTTTGCGTTATATTTCACAATAAAAATATTTCAATAAAGGAATGGATGGATGCAGCAAATATGAATTCAGTATTTATTATGCACCAAGTATGACAGCACGCAGGGCTGGAATTTGAACCCAAGGTTTCCGCCCCCGGCCTGTGCTACATCCCTGGGTATGGGGTGGGGGTGGGGTGATTACATGAACTTCAGGCCTTAGGCTAGAGAACAATGCAGCCTAAGATACGTCACACACACCCAGCTAACATGGTGCTCTGACTTAAGTCCATACTTGCCCTAAACCACAGGAAGGAATCATGAAAGGTGGACACTCAGGAATAGCAATCAGCCAGTGGGGCAGAGAGATCCCTACAGGTACCTCATTAAAATAATAGTGTGTGGTCAACTGGGGGGATGGCCCGAGTTCTTCCCCGCTCCCTGTCTCCGTGGTATTACTATGTGACGCTGCAGTTCGTCTCACTGCAGAGGCGGGGTCAGTTTCCCCACCCCTTGAGCCTGGGCTGTCTTGGACACTTGCTTGGGCCAGTATGATGTGGCACAAGAGACATCAGGCCAGTTCCAAGCCTTGGACTCGAGAGACCTTGCATGTTTCATTCTGCCCCTGTCATGAGAAGAACATACCCAGCGTATCTGGAGGAGGAGAGATTCCAGATGCAGAGCCCAGGGAAGCTGAGATCAAATGACAGCCAGCTACTCCCAAATGTGTGGGCAAACTCCATCAAGATCAGCCACCCTCAACCGTGTGATTTGTGAACTTGAATAATAAATTGTTTTAAACCACTGGATTTGGGTGCTGTTTGTTACGCAGAAATAGCTAACTGAGACACCATCTGGAGATAGCTGTGGGGTCTGGGGGACTTGCTGGGAGAGGGTCCTGAAAGGAGATGCCCAGGCTGGGAAGTGATCAGTGCCAGTCTGTCCAACACCCCCACCTTTGCTGGATTCCCTTCCAGGCTCCAAGCAGCCTCCATGTCACCATCACCGCTGAGGCTCCTGATGCCTGGTACGCAGAGAGCACTCATGCCAGGCCCTTGGTTTAGCACCTTACACTCCTATACTTACGCTACACTTAACCCTCACAACAGCCCTATGGGTTAGGTGCTGCTACCACCCCTGTTTTACAGGTAAGGAGGCTGAGATCAAGAGGTCAGCTGGCTAGCCCAAGGTCACAGGGCTTGTAAGAGGGAGCTGCGATCAGACGTCTGAGCCTGCGCTTTACTTACCTGTGCCATCCTCCTCCCCATCCCAGCCCGCTCCCCTAGCAGCGCTTCCCCAATTGCAGAACACCGAGCCTCTGGGCTCTCGGGAAGACCACCCGCCTCCCTCTGCTTGCTTCCTCCTGGCCCTCAGGGCCACCCAGTTCCCCAGCAGGGAGGTGGTGCTCAGCAGCAATCCTGTCCCAGAAGAACATGGCTCCTACGGATAAACAAGATGCTAGTTGACAGGAACCAGCAGAAAGGATGTTTTGCAATAGCTCCCAACCAGGATGAAGTGTATAGGAACAGAGTTTGTCATTCTGACAAAGAATCTTGGAATATTCGGGTTGGAGGGGGGACTCCAAAGCTAATCCTGTTCAGGTTTCAGAATCTTTTTTTTTAAAGCCACAGGGTAGTTTTCAAATGAAATTTGATATACAGAAAGCTGATACATGAGAAATGGGAGGCCAGGGGGCTCTACCTCAGACCCTGGGCTACTCCTGGGGCTCTACGGACCACTATTTGAGAACCACTCTGGTGAACCAGTCAGGTCATTTTGCTGATGGAAAAGAATCTTAAGGTCACAGAGCACTAGTGTAGAAGAGCCAAGACTTGAACTCACATCTCCTGCCTCCCATCCCTGGGCTTGCTCTTCTGTGCCAAGCATCCAGAAATAAAAAAACACTCATTCCAAAAAGAAAGGCATAAATCTGATGGGTTTTTTTACATCGATTTTTTCAAAATGGTGCACTTGTCTTCTCACCTAGTCACTAGGACAGAATTGTTCGGCCATCAAATTTCAAGACCCTGTTTATCACTTTGTTGTGTTTAGCTGGGGGTCCACTGGGACCCTGGGCTCTTTTCCATGGGATCATCTCCCTTGACTCTTATCCTCTCACTTTACTGTGCAGTCCTTGTGTAGCTGGCTGCCTGCAGAGCAGCTACCCACTAGAGCAGCCTTCCCCTGGTGTCTTCACAACCTCCTCCACCTCCTAAGGTGCTGGACAGGCTGCAGGTGCCCGCGGATGCGGGAAGATGCTCCAGAGCATTCCCCAGGTCCAGAGGGAGCCAGAGAGGCCAGGGAAGGAGCGGAGAGTCAGGCATTGGGTGTCTCTGGGTTTCACCCGCCTGCCTCCTTCTGGAAACAGCAGCTGGTTATTCTCCTCTGGGGAGCTGCTCCTCCCTGATTGCAGTCTGTGTAATTGTGGGGGCGGGGGGGTTGCTGGAGCACTGGTTGTCCTTGAGCCAGCCCTTCTGTTTATCGGGCTTCAATTTCTCTGCTTGTAAGTTGTATTCGTTTCCTCGGGTTGCTGTAACACATCACCACACACCGGATGGTTAAAACCACAGAAATGTATTCTCTCACAGCTCTGGAGGCCAGAAGTCTGAATTCAACGTGTCCGCAGGACCACACTCCCTCTGAAGTTCTAGGGCGGGACCAGCGCAATGCCCGACTCCTGGCTTCCATGGCAATCCTCGGGCTTCCTTGGTTTATCGAGACATGGCTCCCATCTCTGCCTCCATCTTCACGTGGCCTTGTCCCTTCTGTGTGCGTCTGTGTCCAAATGCCCTTCTTCTCAGAAGGACACCAGTCATTGCATTAGGGCGCATCCCAATCCGGTAAGACCTCATCTTGACTTGATCACATCTGCAAAGACCCAATTTCCAAACAAGGGCACGTTCCCAGGTACCAGGGGTTAGGATGTGAACATATCTTTACAGGAGACGCGATTCAACCCCCGACATAAGTGGGTTATGTGCCTACTGGGTAGTGGCACCCCTGGATTTTGTGAGATAAATGTGTCAAGGACCGAACCAAATGACAACTTACCAGCGTCCTCCCCTCTCGGTCCATCACGTGACCCCACAGCCCCCTGCGTGGGCCCCCCTAAAAGCAGGTTTCTAGTCCTTTGTGCTACTCTCTTCAGTGGTGGGGATGGGTCTGTCTCCTCCTTGTCTCCCCCTGGGCACCTGGGGCCACTCCTGGGGGGTTAGTGAGCAGATGACAGGCCTTAAATCCATCTGGGAGTCCTTTAGGTTTGTCCTCCACATAGGCCTTGGACCCCACCCCTTCTCTGCCCCCGCAATTCCTGCCTGGCCCCAGCTCCCCTTGACAACTCTGGCACCTCCTGGCTTTCTCACAGCCTCCTCCCTGCCGCCAGAGAGAACTTTCCCAACAGGAATGGATCATCTCCCTCCCCGGCTCAAAGCCCACCTCGCTGTCTTGAGACCCCAGTGATCTTCCGCTTATTTCTTTACCAGCCCCGGATCCCCATGGCACATCAGCCTGGGGGCTGCTCACTGTCTCTCCCTCCATTGTGAGAGAGTCCCTCTGGGGCACAGCTCACCAGGCACTTGCCCTTGGTACCTAGAGGAGGGTGGGACAGGGCTAGTGTCATGGGTGGTCGACCTCAGCAATCCCACGTGACCCCTACCTAGAAGGGCCTCAGGCTTGGTGTAAGACTCCATTGTCACTGTCAGAATTCTCAATACTTTTTGAACAAGGGTCCCCTATTTTCATTTTGCACCAGGCCTTCTAAATCATGTAGCCTCTCCCGGTGTCTGGTAGATAGAAGGTGCTCAGGAGGTAACTGCTGAGTGGTGCCATAGGCACCCCTTGTGGGGGGAAGCAGATCTTGTGCCCTGCCCACCCCCCACCCCACCACCTCCAATCTCCTTCTGAGAGACTGGGCCTAGACCCTACCAGGGCTGAAGCCTAGAAGAGCTTGCAGGGGAGGGGAGGGAGAGAGCAGGGTAGGACACAAAGCGAACCTGAATCCCCTGCCTCTGTCCCTGGCTCCCTGAAGACACCTCAGAAAGAGCAGTGGCAGAGCCCTGCAACCAGGAGGGGCTGGGGGGGGGGGAACAGGCTGCTGGAACCTCCCTGATGTGCCCGCGGGCCCCTCAGGAGCCCACATGATGAGCTCACTCCTGCGGGGCACAGCGGGATGGCCAGGTGCACGGATGCGCGACCAGCACTGGGCAGGACTTCCCACTCCCTGGGTCCAGTTCATCCCAGACTGGGGTGCAGCCCCCCCAGTGAGCTCATTCTTTAATGATCCCATTCTTTAACCTGAACCCCAGGCTGAGACGTCAGCCCCTTTCTCTCCTAATCATGGCCAGGAGAAAGCCTCCCCTCCCCGGAAACCCACCTCCCTCTTGCCAATCTCGGATTTCTACGGAGGGAGCCACCTCCGCTGGGCAACGTGACTTAGCTAGGATTTGATGACATGCTCTTTTCTTGGTTGTTTTGTCTTCTTATGGACCATTCATCCCCCCCCATTTATGTGGGTGACATAAATATTCCTTATTCAATTAAAAGGCTTACGTTAGGCAAAGGGAATCTTTGTAAATTGTAGCAAGGTGGGGGTGGATATGGCAGGCATTGTGGGGGACCCCGAGGGAAAGGGGGCGCTTCTGAACTCTGGTCCCGGCCCTCACCCAGAGTGGACACTGAGGCTTAGAGCAGGGAGGGGACATGTCTGGAGTCCCACCTTGGGTGGTGACCCCAGTGCTCTCCCCCAGCTGACCATTCAGCCTTACCGTCTGCGGTTCCTGACGAATCAAAGGCGGGGCTGCCACTTTCCTCCCAGAAACCCCCTTCCACCAAGTCCCTTGGGGCTCCCCTCCCGACATCGGGGCTCCTTGGCCCATTTAAAAACCCAGGCTGCAGGCAAATCCGCCTTAGCAATCCTCAGACAAGCAAGTCTGGAGACTGGAAATCATGTTTCTGCTTTGAAAACTGCCACCAACTACCTTCCCCACCTTCTGCTCAGTAAATCTTCACAGGCCGTGTTTTAAATACTCTTTCTCCTTTTGCTGTGATCAAAGGACTTGCTTGTTCCCCTGATAGGTGACAAAAGATGTCAGAAAGACTAATGAGAGAATGTGGTTGCCGCCCCCCCTTTCTTTCTCCCAGAAGAAGGGGGATCACAGGGCAGAGCTTCTTGGGCTGAGTGGTTAGGGTTGCGTTTAGGATTTAAGCAGGGGAAAGATAAGGGTAGAGGCTAGAGCAGGGATGGAGGAGGGGGCCTCAGGCAGGCTGATAATTTGGCGCCAGTGGTTGACATCAGTTGGGTGGGCCTCCCAGAATGCATTGCCCCCCTGGGCAGAGCATCCCAATTTTGCTTTGGAATAACCACCCTGCCTCCACCAACATCCGGCTCAGGAGGCGTGTCTCCAGCCCCAGCTAGGGGCTGCGTGTGTGACTCAGACCTGGCCCAGTGGAGTCTTATATTCTTTTGGCCCCGAGGTGGCTACGTGAGCCAATCAGAACCACGGAGAAGCAGCCTTGGGGCTCCAATGGGACTGAGTGCTAGGAGGAAGGACAAAACTTCCAACTCTCCTCTTGCTGCTTCCGGTGGGCAATGTGACCTAGCTAGCATTTGATGACATGGTTTTTTTCTTGGTTCTTTGCATGGGGATGCAAGCCTGGAGCTGCCGGGGAGCTTGCCCCAGGGGGACTAAGGAAATAGAGCCAAAAAATGGAGGGAGAAATGGTCCACTGAGTGCTGATTATCTTAAGCACCTAGATCAAACCACACCTGCGTACGGACACAGGAAACACCCTTTTTTGCTTCAACTGCTGAGGTTTTTCTTTCATTGTGACAAAAGATGACCATTTCATGATCATCTTTTAACACCTGAATATGTGTCTTCAGGCGCCTCGCTCCCTACCGTGACCCCTCCCTATCCCCAAGGATCTGACAAATACAATTTCTTCAATCACATTTCTAGGCATAATTTCAGCTCCTTCCAGGTTCATCACATACTAACACTGGAAGAGTCTCTGTTGGAGGGCACAAGTTCAGATGGGGAAACTGAGGCTCATTCAAGTGCATACCACATAGAGAGTTCCTAAGATGAGTCACACCTCTGGAGTTGTCTCTGCCTGGGTATCCTCGCACCCAAGAGACAGCCTAGAGGAATGGATCAAAAGTCCTCACAGCCCTGTGACTCCTGCAACTTTTATCACTCTCCCTGAACTTAAATGTCCCGTTTTATAGGTTCAGGGACTGAGGCAGCAGGGATAAGGAATGTGTGATACTCCTACTCTCATCTCCTTATCCTGACACACACTCTTCACTTCACCTTACAGCTAGGAGAGAAGGAGACTGAGCACTGACAACATTGATTGTGCTCCTGGATCCCGCCGTGCCTGAAGGCCCTAGAACTATCTCTTGGATCTTTCAAGAGCCAATAAATCCTCCTTCAAGATTTATTTCAGGATTTTGTCACTTATAACCAAAAGAGTCCTGATTATATAGCTGTATTCAAATCTCTGAGGAGCCATATGCCATGGGACAAAGGGAACAACTATGCCCAGCCAGCCCCAGAAGTCAGGAAGAAGACCTGTCATAGAAAGTTCAGGCATTCCATGGTCTTCCCCAGTTATCTAGGTGGGTTGGGAGCCCCCGGAAGCAGTGGGAGGGGAGGCCAGCCATGTGGAGACTTGGTGGAAACCAGCATGCATGGGATGGGCATAAATACCAGGATGAGGTGCCCTTGGGAGAGGGCCTGGTCTTCCGGGAACTGGGGCCATAGATGCCCCAGACCAATGGTTCTCAAAGTGTGGTCTCTGGACCAGCATCAGGGTCACCTGGGAACTTGTTAGAAATGCATCATCTCAGGCTCTGCCTCAGACCTACTGAATCAGAAACTGGGTGTAGGGCCAGCATGCTGTGTTTTCACAAGCATTCCGGGTGATTCTGATGCTGCATAAAGCTTGAGCACCATGGGCTTAGACATTTAGATAAATTAACTTACTCGGTGAGGAGAGGAAAGTATTGACTATTAAGAAGAGATGTGGGGAGCCCAGAGCCCAGCTGTGATCTTTCCTGTTCACAAGTGTCTCAGGGACCTTCAGCAGCTCTGGAAGCTGGTACAGGGTCATCTGCCTCAGGCCCCTTCTGAGCACCCCGTACAGCAGCCTGCCAGGACTGACCCAGAGAGGAGGCAGGGCCCACAGGGCGTGAGTGCAGGCAGAGGTTGACCAGGTGAACTTTAACCCAACATGCTGGGATCATACACTAGTCAGATCCCTGACTGCAGCCCTGTCCCTAACTCAAGTTCAGTAACTGCCTCCAGGTAGTCAGGATAAGGCTGCATTTTGCAGCAGTAACAAACTAATCTGACATCTTAGTGGCTTAACACATGGCACGTTCCTTTCCTGTTCTCACGAAGCCCAGAGCAAGTCGGGACACTTTCCAGGACAACACAGTGTCTCAGCAGACCAGGCTGCTTGGCTCTTGCAGCTCGGCTATCTCAGGACAAGCCTTCAGGGGCACAGAGAACTGCAAAGACACGCACGGACTCTTACCATTTCCACCCACGTCACTCCCGCTTGTAGTCCAGTGGCCAAAACTAGCCTTGTGGTCCCAACTAGCTTTGAGGGGGTTGGGACATACGAGAAGCATGTGGAGAGTTGATGATCAATAGAAATCTCTGCTACTTACCTGTTGGACACCCCCAGCAGCCGCCCACTCTGCCACCGCCCATGGGATTCCTCGTTTCCTCAAAAACACCTACTGAGGATTGACAGAGCTGGGCACTGTGAGCAGCATGGGATGTGGATGGACATAAACAGGACAGATGTGGTCTTAGTCCTTCAGGAGCTGATGCGTGGGGGGAGGGGTGCTGGAAGATCAGACAGATCCTCCTGAACGTTCCCCAGACCCCCGTTTCTATGCCACCATCCTTCCTGACTCACCAACTAAGTTTAGTCAGCTTTCAACCCTTGACTGAGGCTCAGTTATGCCATCTGTACAATGGGCATAATAAATGAACCGAAGTCATCCAATAATAGTGATAAGAGTGACTCTCAGAGGAACGCCTGGTGGCTCAGTCAGTTAAGTGGCTGCCTTCGGCCCAGGTCGAGTCCCACATCGGGCTCCTTGCTCAGCAGGGAGCCTACTTCTCCCCCTCTCTCCCTCTGCTTGTGTTCTCTCTGTCAAATAAATAAAATCTTTTAAAAAAAAAGTGACTCAGATTGGTGACACCTCACAACCCTGGGCAATGGGGCCGGGATTCAAATGCCATCTGTCTGATTCCCGTCTTCCAGTCCCCTGAGTGGTCCTTCCTCTTCCTCCCTGGGTGAGCGGCCCCTGCAGAGTCTCCCTCAAACTTTTTTTCTTCCTTTAAAGTAGGCTCCATGCCCAGTGTGGAGCCCAACATGGGGCCTGAAGTCACAATCCTGAGATCAAGACCCGAGCTGAAATCAAGAGTCAGGCACTTAACCAACTGAGCCACCCCGGCGCCCCTAAACCTTTTAAGCTTTCTATAAGAATGAAGGTCTGACAGCCCAGCCTCCCTGCCACAGCCAACATTAACCAGGCCTGGCCTCCAGCCAGCCTAGTCCCCTGAAGACAACTTGAGCCAGCCCAGCCTGATCTCCGAGACATCCTAGGAACTGGCTCCCGGCTCAGGTCATTCCAGGAGGACCAGAGAGGCCCGCCTGCCACCAAGGATGCAGACAGGGCCCGCTCCAAGACCCTCACCTCCCGCCCCCCTTTCTCCAGATTTAGATGTCGTTGAAAAGCTTACCACAGGACCCAGCAAGACCACCACTGCCACCATTAGAAACCTGATCCCGAGTCGCTGATTAAAACCAGGAGGGGGTTTTAATCAGCCGGGGCCATATGCTATTTAACTGAAGATGAAAGTACCAATGATAAGCATCATCTCGGAAAGGATGTCGTTAAAGGAAGAGCAGAACAGCAAGTGGTATCTTTTATCATTACAGCAGCCCCTCGCCAAGCTCTCGTTAGGGGCCTGGAGGCCCATCTGGGCCCTGTCTTTATTATGCAGCGCTTAGGGTTTCATTGTGTCTGAGATGGCTCCCAAGCCCACGCCATGCTCAACTTCTAAATATACAATTAATGCCTATTAATTATAGTTTTCAAACCCGCAAAATGATCCTTCATTAACTTAATCGCCTCTTCTATTTTATCAGGAAATTGTATTCTCGCTTTCCATCGTCCTCGCATCTGAAGCCCCCCGGGGGCGGGTGGTACATGATGCTTGGCTGACTGGCGAGGGGAAGGCCTGCCTGTCCTCTGGCCATCTCGACACCCCCCTCCCCAGACCACCCTCTGCCACGAGATGGGAAGCCATGGAGCCGGGTCAAGCTGGATCCCAGGTCATATGGAATCAGATTGACATCAATGTGTGTGGGGGTGGGGGATAGA
This sequence comes from Neomonachus schauinslandi, assembly GCF_002201575.2. Taxonomy (NCBI): domain Eukaryota; kingdom Metazoa; phylum Chordata; class Mammalia; order Carnivora; family Phocidae; genus Neomonachus; species Neomonachus schauinslandi. The sequence goes on along the minus strand of NC_058418.1, from coordinate 26,919,829 downwards.
GAGCCTTACCTTCCTCATCTGTAAAATGGACATGACAGAAAGCCTCCCCCCACAAAGTTGCCATGAGGATTACGTAGGCAGGGCTTTGCCTCCAGGGGGATTCTGGCACCGTGGCATCACAGAGAGCCCAGAGCAAGGAACGGGCTGCTTCTTCACCCCAGCTCCGTGCATCCCCGAGCCCGTCTAGACTCTCCTAAAACCCTATTCCAGCTTTCTGTACATTTAAAGCATCTCTACACTTCTCTCCCTCTGTTTCCACAGCTTTATTTTAAGCCCTGTCACCTCATCTCATTTGTGCCTTAGTTTACAGCTAAGCAGGGAAGACAAGTAGGTGTGCTATGAGGGATGTGCGGGGGAGCCTACGAGGGGCATCTGCCCCAGGCTTGGGGGTCAGGGAGGGCTTCCTGGAGGAACTGGTCTCGAAGGAGGCATGGGGCAGGGGCAGCACAGACCCACAGCCCCCTGCTGTTTCGGCATGGCCGTTAGGGATGGTCGCACAGCAGATTTACCTCGCCACCCCACCCCCAGCAGAATCACATCCCATACTGTGCCCAGTCTTCCTGCAAGGGCCCGGGCCTTCTCCAGGCCTGCAGGGGCCTGCTTGCAAGCACACAGCCTGCCAGTGGGCCCTTGTCCTGAGGGCGATGGGGTGGGTTTGAAGTAGGGTTCGAAGGGTGACCTTCTGGGTGGGAAGTGGCAAGGTCAAACTCGTGTTTGCTTTCTGTCTACACTGTGGGGACTGACAGGAAGAAGCGAGGCTGGGAGAGGAGCTGACCAGGCCAGGGGACAGTTGACAGGCTTCTCTGCCCAGCTCGGTGCCACTGGGATGGAGGGCTTAGGTACAGGTGAACTCTCTTTTGGATGGAGAACCAACAAGTCTCAGCGATTGGATGAGGGGTGAGGAAGAAGGAGTTGAGAACCCCCAGGCTTCTGGCTTGGACTACTTGGTGGATTATATCACCCTTTATTAAGCTTGAAACACGTTTTGGGGTAGGATGGCGACTTTGTTTGGGGGCATGCGGTTGGAGCCCCTTGTTAACAGCCTAGAGACGGTCATCAAGGCCATGGCCGTGGATGAGATCCCAGGAAGTGAGGTCATGGAGAAGAAAGGGGGCCAAGATCAAGACTGCAGCAATGCCGCCATTTTAAACACTTTTTATTTTGTCGATACTTACAGATTCTGCAGAGACAGTACAGAGAGGTCCCACGTACCCAGTTTCAATGCAGCAATTTTTAAAGGAGGATTCGGCAAAGCCTCCTGCTAAATGTGGTCCAGAGGGGCTAGAGAATGTCCGACAAGGCTTGGTGTCAAGAAAGTCATTTCACTGAGGATTCAGTTTTGTTGCAAGAGAAAGTGGTTTAAACAAGTGAAAAGTTGGTTTCTTCCTCTTTGAAGAGTCTAAATGTAGGTGTCCAGGTCTGCAACAGAAGTCCTGTTCCTTGGGGGCACAGGCTTCTTCCAGCCACTCCACCATTTCTAGGGCATTGTCCTTGTCCTCACGGTCCAAAGCGGTGGCTAGAATTCCAGCTATCACATCTGCTTTCCAGGCAGCAGAATGGGAAAGGGGATGGAGGAGAAAAGGGACAATGGGAATAAACAAGCTAGCTTTTAAAAAAGATTCCCAGAGCTGCCATATGACACCTCCTTTTGACTAGAACTTAGTGACGAAATTGAGTTGCGAAAGAGCCTTTATTCTTGAACTCAAAACCAGAGGTTCTATTACCAAGAAGAAAGGGAGAATGCATACAGGGGAACAACAGGCAGCGTGTGCCCAGAATCCAAGAGTGGAGGGAGAATGTGAAAGGAAGAGAATATGGTCACCATCATGAAACACAGCCAAGAAGTCAAGAAAGGTAGCTACTGAAATACCCACTGGGTTTAGGAACAGAAAAGGCAATGGCAACCTGGTGAGGATAATGACAATTGTCCCTCTGACTCCAGAGCCCTTGATCCTGAGTTCTCTACTTTTCCCAGAGGTGGCTTTTGTCAGGTGGTGGGGCAGGAAGACAGAGGTGATGGCCTGGAAGGTGCTGTATAGAGAGTGGTGGCAATCCAGACCAGGGGCTGCTGTAGAGCAAGCAGGAAGTAGAGACAAAGGCGTGAAAGAACACTGGTGTGTGGGGAAGAACCAAAGGGGACCGTGAGAAGGCCAGGAGTGAGGACAGAGGGAGGTGGCAGTTTTTGTGGCTTCTGAGGTGGGGCACTTCTGGGCCCACAGTGACGCCCGGGAGTGGGAGCTGGCTAAAGAAGAGGGAAAAAAGGAGGTCTCTGGGGAGTGGACGGGTGGTTACAAAATGGGGGGGGGTATCCACTTGAGTGCTAAAATCCACCACGATGCTGCCAAGATGTCAGATAAAGGCAGACACTGAGGTCCCTTGGCGCAAACCCAGGTGCCTCCAACGCCACCCCAACCCTTTCACATTCTTACGGCCATTGTGACACCTGCCCCGAACCTTGAATGTTTGCCCGTGGATCCCCAGGACAATGTCCCAATCCCTCTCCTCTTCCTCAAAGGCCCTCCGTGATCACCCGGCATGGACCAGGAAACCCCAAGGAACGGACGATGCCAGTGCCCTGAATCCCCCATGTAAAGCATTTCTGTGTCTGCCAGTCCATTTCCCAACTGCCAGCACCACCGAGGCTTTGCGGAAGGTCCGTCCGCACACCTGAGCTTGCTCTGCCGGCTAATGGCTGACAGCAATGGGTGGATAAACGCCCCGGCTCCCTGGCTGCGGCGGTGCGTAACTCTGAGGGGTGTTCTACATGGGCTCCCGGGGTTCCCAGCGGGATTAAGCCCCCACTGTCCACGCTGCTTGGCTTCCCTGTCTCACTTCCTCGGTGCCCTACTGGCACTTCCCAGGATCACTTCGGAAGAAACGACTTGATCTCAAATCTTCACCTCAAGGAGTTTCTCCTGAGAAAAGCCAAGCAGCCGGAGTGCCCATGCTGAGCAGCTGCCAGGTACTGTACGAGTGGTACTCAGCGACATCCTCCGGCAGCGAGCCTCCCTGTCTGGGCTCTGCGGTCCTCGGGCCCCTCGCAAGATGGCTGCCACCATGACGTCTCGCAAGCCCGTCCCCAGACTTCCCTTCGGGTCCCATTGGCCAGAATAGGATCACATGACGTTTCTTGAGCCAATCACTGGCAAAGGGGATGGCTTTGCCAAGGTGGCTTAGACCAATGACAAAAGTAACACAGAAGGCCTCCTACTTCTGTGAGAGTGTTGAAGGAAGAGGAGAAAGAGGAAGAGGCGAGGAGAGGGAGAAGAAAAAAAGAACAAAAAGAACAGAAGAACCAAAATTTGTAATGCCCAAAGAACAACTTTATGAGCCCAAATATTCATATTTGGCTATGTTATAAATATTAAAACGTGAAATAGTGACAAGACGGAACTGGTTGATCCTGCATGCCCTTCCTTCCTCCCTTCCTCCCTCCCTCCCTCCTTTCCTTCCTTCCTTCCTTCCTTCCTTCCTTCCTTCCTTCCTTCCTTC